>NC_058133.1:250722405-250786950 GCF_016433145.1 Gracilinanus agilis | reverse complement strand
TCCCGCCGGGTCCGGTACCGGCCCCCGCCGCCTCCGTTGCCGCCGCCTCCTCCTCCGCCTCCTCCTCCTCCGCCGCCGCCGCCCCGGCCCCTCCCCCCCGCCCGCGCGCTCCCTCTCTCGCCCGGCCCGCTCGCGCCCCGCCTCCCCGCCCGGTCCTCGCGCCCAGAGCCTCTCCCTCGCACCACGCCCCCTCCCCGCTCCTCGCCGCTGCGGCCGCCGGTCAAGCCAATATGAGGCGTGCGGGGAAGCTGCGGGAAGACTCCTTCTTCCCGCCCCCCAGCCAATACAGGACCCAACAAGCCCAGCCCACGCGCCAGTCCAGAGCGGTCCCACCCCCAGGCTTCGCACGTGAGCCCGGTTCCCTCGCACCCGGGGCTATATCGCTGCCCTGACCCCGCCCACCAATGCGTGTCACGTGATTCCACCAGGTCCGGTTCATTGGCTGGTAGGTTCTCTCTTCCCCTCCCCCTCCTTTTCCTTCCCCGCTCCATCCCAGTCCACCCGCCGCGGGAAATCAAACCGACCTGTCACACCCCAACCGCCACCTGCCGGCCCAGGGAGGGGCGGGGCTCCGCGAGTGCCTCCGTTACCCCTGACTACGGAGGAGAGAGAAGCTGCCACTTATGTTCTGTGTGCTCGCGTTGCCTTCCTTACCTGTGGACGCGGGTTTTCGGAGTCGCGTCGCTCCTTGCACAGCGGCGCCCCTTTGTCCCGGAGTCTCTCGCGTCCGATTTCCCCAGCTTCGGACCTCTGGCCGCCGCCCTAATTACTTAGCCACCCGCCCCCGTCAGCGCTTATTCCCTGTAGTTGGGGGCGGGATGCGTGAGGAGGGGTTGCACGTTCCAAAAGGGGCCAGGGACTTCTCTTTGATAGCTAAACTCTGGGGATGGAGGGACAAGAGACTGGGGTGATGGACCAAAAGCGGGATGGAGTTTAGAGTGTGCAGTGCTGCCTGAAAAACGAGATATTTATGGACCCAGGGAATGAATGCTCCGCCACTGAGGATACTAATTTAGGATAATGCAAAAAAAAAAAAAAAAAAAAAAAAGTCGAACTGTAGTGGCGCTGTACAAGAATCATGCTCGGTTGAGTTGAAGAAAGTTAACCGGGCACCAGATGTCTGAATTAATCTTGCTATTGGAACTGGATTCAGAGATTGAATTGACATCCACTGCTTACAGCCATTGGCGTCTCTGAGTTTGAAGTGATCAGCCCGAGAAGGGAGTCCTTTATTCCCAACGTAGAATGTTCAGTTCCCCCACCCCCAATAGATTTGGGATGGGTTGCCAACAACTGGCTCTTCCTCTGTCCTATCGCAAACTCAGCTCCTGTCCTTGTGAATCAGTAAAGGTTTAGTGCAACGAAGATCCTTTCACTCAGGTACTGACTCCGCTCTAGATACTCTCCCCTTTTATTCACTTCAGCCCTACCTCTCCATAGTTAATAACTTCTTTACTTTTCCCTTCCTTTGCCCTCAGGAACCCTGCTACATTGTTAACAAACTCCCCTTTAGCCCAGAGCTCTTTAGCTCTACACTTATCTGGAATTAACAGAAACAGGCTCTCTCTAGAAGACTCTGCTCTGTCCACTCTTTACGGTACTGGGTGCTCTCTTGCTCCCAATCAGACGGGGACATAGAGAGTGACCCCACTCCTTGACATTTCCAGATTTTCCCTTTGCCATTATTACAAGCAACCTCTTTATGTTTGAAGCTCCCTCCATCTTTACCTACTTTAGATTTTTATTGCGTCATCTTATCAGATTCTAGAGAAAAGAGAGAAAATGACCTAACTCAAAAGCTTTCTCTTCAACTTGCTCTCAAGGGGATGTCTCCTCCAATATAGTGGCTTCCCAACATCAACTCCCCATGTAAACATTACTCCATTTCATTCACTATAGAGACAGTCTTCTATCATAATCCATACCTGTGATCTCCGTGATCCAGAATATTTTTAATGATAACTTTATATACTTCCATCTCGCCCCCCCTTCACTCTTAAACCTACTCCTCATTTTCGAGCTTTAAATTCAGTTGCTCCAACTTCCTTGTTTTTCTAGTCCATCACAATTGTTCAGACCCAGGGTGCTTTTCCTTTTAGTCTTTACATAGAGTTGACTGATTCAACTAGACACTGCCCTCTTCCAGCAAATCCCTTATTTTGATCTCTTGACTTTCCTGTATTGCCAAACAGAAATCCTTGATTTCACCAACCAACAGTTTTCTTTCTCCACTGATACTTCTGTGCTGCTAAATGCCTCTGGAGAATGTCATACAACTGTGCTTAATCAACTGTCAATTGTGAATTAAGCCTTACATTGCTACAGGTTGATTCTATTCTTTACAGAATTACATCCTATAAACTTTTTATTCTATGTCTCAGAAACCCTTCCACATCATCCCATATTCTTTAGTCTTTGAGAAAGAGGTGGCACTTCTTGCCATTCTACTTAGGCCCTTGAAAGAATTCCTCTACTTTGGGAATTTTTTTTACCAGTTTTATTCTTTTTCTCATCTTCAAATTGCTCCTTCCTTGATGCTTACAAATATTTCTAAATCTCCCTCATCCTTAAACCTCAAACTTAAACCATTTGAATCTCCTTATGCTATCTCCCTTTGTCTTCTTTTCACAACCAAATGTTTAGAAATAGTCTTTTATATTTGATTGCTGCCATTTATTCCCACTTAACTCTTTATAACCCAACTTCTAACCCCAGCACTCTACTGAAATTGCTCTCTCCAATTGCTAAATGGAATGGCCTTTACTCAACTTCATTCTACTTAATTATGAAACTTTTGACCACTTCTGTCACAACGCTCTCTCTTTGTTCTCTTACCTGCTGACTTGGTATTTTTTCTTGAATCGATACTTGTGTCCCACCCCTTCCTTTTCACTCTACAGTCTATTTCTTGACAATTTCCTAATTTGTTCAGTTGTGCCCACTTCTTCATGACCCTGGGTTTTCTTGGCAAAGAATACTTGGAATTTCTTTCTACAGCTCATTTTACAGACGAGGAAACTGAGGCAAGCAGAGTTAAGTGACTTGCCCATGATCAAATAGCTAATAAGTGTCTGAGGCCAGATTTGAACTCAGAAAGATGAGTCCTCCTGCATTCTACCTACTTCACCACTTCATTCCTATAGATTCAATGATTATTTCAACACTGATAAACTCCCAAACTATATATCCAACCTTAATTTCTCACTTATATTCTAGTCCGATATTATCAACTACCTAGATGTTTCAAAAGCATCTCAAACTCAGTTCTCTGAAATGGAACTCATAATGAACCCATTATCTAACCATAATATTACCCATTCTTCCTTATTTCTGTTGAGAGCATCATCATCCTTCTAAGCATTCAAGTTTGAAACCGGAGAGTAAATTCAATTCAATGGGTATTAATTTTACTTGTATTTTTTTGTGCTTTAAAATATTTTCTTGACATCTTGTTTTTACAAAATTTTATTTTTACAAAATTAATTTTTCAGATATATCCCTCTCCCTTCTCAGAAAGCCTTTCCTTATAACAAAAAAAGATAGAATAAGATTGTATGCAAAAGAAGTGAGGAAGGGTAGCATTTTTTGCTTCTTTGGGGCCAAAGTTGATCATTACAATTACAATAGTAATTACAATAGTGCTCAACAAGCATTTATTAAACACTAACTCCAAATAGTCCCTTCCCTCTAAGAGTTTACAGTCAGTTGGGAAAAACAATAGGTACATAGGGAAGTAAATACAAAATAGGTATAAAAACAAAGTAATTTTGGAAAGGTGAGGTGCTAACCACTAGAAGAAGAGATCAGGAAAAGCCTTCTGTTGTTGGAGATAGCACTTGGACCAACCTTTAAAGAGAACTAGGGATCCCAGGTGGAAGAGAGATAACATTCCAGACATGAGACAATATGGGCAAAGGTACAGAGGCAGGAAATGGAATATTGTTTATTGGGAACAGCAAATAGGTCAGATTGTCTAGAATATAGAGTGTGAAGATGGGAATAAAGTGAAATTAGTCTGAAATGATAGATCTGAACCTAGCTATGAAGGACTTTCAGTACCAGACAAAAGAGTTTGTAACTTCATAGAGATAATGTTGTTCAGTTGCATCTGACTTTTCACAATCTCATGGACCACGCTATCTATGAAGTTTTCTTGGCAAAGTTACCCAAATGGTTTGCCATTTCTTTCTCCAGCAGATTAAAGCAAACAAGTTAAGTGACTTGCCCACAGTTACACAGCTAGTGGGTGTCTGAAACCAGATTTGAACTTGAGTGGGTCTTCCTGACCTATCTACTCAGCCACCTAGCTGCCTCCCGTCGAGGTACCAGCTGATGTACTTGATGTTCCCCATTTTCTGCATTCTCTCACTTACCTCTGTCCCATGCCTATTAATGCTGTTCCTACACATCTCTGCTTCTTTCAGATCACTGGCTTTCTTTCAAGGATCAGTTCAGGTGCCACCTATAGGTCTTTCCTGGTCCCCACTAGTTGTTAATGCTCTATTATTTTGCATTTACTATATACTTGTTATTTGCTTACCAGTGTTCATATTGTATCTTCACCCACCTCAAACTTACCCCCCCCCCATAAAATGTTAGTTCTTGAGGGCAAGGTCTTTTTTTTTCCTTTGGTTACCCAATTGGGCTTAATATTTGTTGTTGTTTAGCCCTATCTGACTCATGATCTCATTTGGGTTTTCTTGACAAAATTACTGGAGGGGTTTGTCATTTCCTTCTCTATTTTACAGGTGGGGAAACTGAGGCAAAGAGTGATAAGTGACTTGCTCATGTACACACAGCTAATAAGTATCTGAGGTCAGATTTTAATTCAGGGAAATGAGTCTTCCTAGAGTTCTATCCACTGTGCCACTCTATCTGCTATGCCACCTTGTAGCCCAGGGCTTAATAAGTGGTTATTAAATTGCATTGAGTGAGTGATAGGATCTGAGAGGGAAAAGGCTACATGAAGAAGCAGAGGAGGTCAGTGGAGAATGAAATAATATTTGTAAAATATAGTGTCTGCTGGCATATAGGCACTATATAAAATCAAGTTGTTATGAGGCAGTTAGGTGCCACAGTGAATTGAACACTGGGCCAGGAGTCAAGAGGAGACACATTTACTAGCTATATAACCCTGGGTAAGTCACTCTTTTTGCCTTATTTTCCTCAGCTGTAAAATGAGGTTATTAGGGTTTTGAGGATCAAATGAAATAATATTTCTAAAATTGCTCTATGCCTGGCACATAGTAGGCAATATATAAAAGCTTATTCTCTTCCTCTTCTCCAACAGAAGTACTTGGAGAAGGATTGAGTCTTAGAAGGGATTAGGGACATCAAGAGATAAGAGAAGGGGGATGGCAAATAAAATGGTAAATGGACTGAGAGGAGGAATCTATGGATATCCAGAGTAAACCCAGAAAAGGCCAATACCCTTCTAATCTTGGGAGGTGAAATCCCACTGACCATGCCAATTCAAAGGTTAAGTTCCTCGTTTACAAAGATAACAGGCCACAGAGTTTTGTTGATAACACCCAGCTGTGGAAGTATTAGATTTTCTTCTCTAGGTTGACTCTTCTGTAGAGTGGGGAAGGGAATAGTGCTAATTAAGGCAATTCCCAAGTCAATTTGGTGAGCTTCCTAATCAACTTAATGAAATTACAAAGCAGTGAGCCTTTGGGGTTTTGATGGCCTCTGCTCATAAAGGGGGCATATCCAGAACCTTTTTGAGAAAACAGAGGGAATGCTGCTGTTGAGTTTCAGGGACTGGGGTTACACTAAAGATGATTGAGAAGAGCAGAATTTGACTGAGGAGTCATTGTCTCCATCCACTGGCCTAAAAGTGTGAGTAGCTGTTCAGCCTTTTTCCTTTTTAAATGAACAAATTACAGAATATTCATTAAGCACTAGAACCTTGGGCTGAGCCTAGGACTGGAGATAAAAAAACCAACCAGAAAGCCCTAGCTCTCATGAAATTTACATTCTAATACAGGGGTCTGCAACCTTTTTGGCCCTGAGAGCCATAAACACCACATTTTTAAAAATGTAATTTCCTGAGAGCTCTACAGTGCTCACAGTGCGCGCTCCTGTAACTTCCCCTGAAAAAAAATTGACTTTATGGCTCCTGCAGAAAGAGCCATATGTTGCCGACCCCTGTTCTAATAGAGTACAGCTTAGAACTGGGAGTCAGATTTGGAGGTGGTAAGAGGCAACAGTTTGGAAACAGTCTGGAAGTGGTGTAATGGCCTGTTTCCAGACAGGATACAATGAAAGCTCATCTATTAGAGCCCAGGGTTCCAGAGGTAAAGTCCAGTTCCTTTTCAGAGAACAAACCCAAAAGCATCAGAGACCTGTATTTCTGGAAAGTGGGAGGAAGTCTCTGTGTGCATTCAGTCTCCTCCCAGGAACCAGTAAGAGCTGTGTAAGTTAGGACTGAATATGGCATACATAAAACTACCTTTCCTTATTCTATTCAAGTGTATGCTGGGTCATCATTTGGTGATATTTGTGGTTTCCAGCATGTGTGGTTCAGTACTGAAGGACCCTTGTACTTTTGGATGATAAACAAGAACTGATGACTCAGTGGACCTTTTAAAAGGAAGTGACTCTGTCCCTGAGGTATGCTGCTTCTTTGGATTGTCCATGCAGCAAATAGCTCTCTTGGGAGAGGAGACTGCCCTTCACCATACTTTAATAGAAATGGTTAACTGCTAAAGCTCATGTCCTTCCTAAGCATAACTGGTTTGAGTTTGGGGATGACTTACCTGTGTTTGTTCATTTCTCATCACAGGTGTATGTGTCCAGGCTTGGAAGCCACTAGGAGCTTCTGCTTTCCTACTTTGGCAGAAGCTATGTCCTTTATTTTCCTAATTCACAGAAAAAGGAACAATACAAAACTGAGGTGAAATTTTCACTCCACAGAACATCATGTCTCCCCCATAATTAACAGATCACCTGTAATCTCATCACCAAGCAGTTTGACTCAATTTTTTATATTTAACATCTTCTCAAATCTCAGTTGCCTTGACCCTCTGATTGGAGGGCTAGAGGGTGGAGCAATAAACTCCTCCCACTGTCTTCCTTTATACAGGAGTTTTGCTTGCTACTCTCCATTTCCCATCAGCACCCCTTCGTTTTCACTCCTTGGACCATCATGCCCCCTAGTGGCTATACATACCTACTTTTTCAGCTTTCTTTGGTGTTGTCTTCCCCCATGGATTACAAGTTCTTTGAGGGCAAGGAATATCTTTCTTTTTCTTATTCATAATTCCAGTGCTTAGCACAATTCCTGGCACATAGTGAGAAATTGATCTTAACTGAATTTAATTGAATTGAAAATGCCTTGTTTAGATGGGGCATCAGCCTTCCAAGAGAATATAATTGAAACTATTTCTGCTGCTTGTTTGAATTTGCTTCTGTCAAATATATACTTGTGGGGGGCAGCTGGCTTAGCTCAGTGGAGTGAGAGTCAGGCCTAGAGACAGGAGGTCCTAGGTTCAAACCCAGCCTCAGCCACTTCCCAGCTGTGTGACCCTGGGCAAATCACTTGACCCCCATTGCCCACCCTTACCAATCTTCCACCTATGAGACAATACTCCGAAGTACAAGGGTTTATAAAAAAATAAAAATAAAAAAAAATATATATATATATACATATATATATACTTGTGAAGGTTATGAGTTTCTTTTTTTCTAATTCTTAAATTAAAAATGTTCAATGAACAAGTCTGCCTCCTCTGCCTTCAATTGGGGGAAAACCCCATCTGTCATAAATATGTAGAGTCAAGCAAAACAAATTTCCACATTGTCCAAGTTCAAAAGAAATGTCTTATTGTGTACTCTTAAGTGCTTCATTTCCCTATGAAGAGGTAGTAATGTTTCATCATCTCTGGAATTATGCTAATTGGAGTTCCTAAGTCTTTAGGAACTCTAAGTTGTTTGTCTTTATAATATTATTATCATATAAATTGTTCTTCTCATTTCAGCTCTGTATCAGTTCATACAAATTTTCCCAGATTATTCAATCATTCCCTTCATCATTTCTCACAGAAC
This sequence comes from Gracilinanus agilis, assembly GCF_016433145.1. Lineage (NCBI taxonomy): Eukaryota > Metazoa > Chordata > Mammalia > Didelphimorphia > Didelphidae > Gracilinanus > Gracilinanus agilis. The sequence continues at coordinate 250,778,901 of NC_058133.1, read as the reverse complement.
AATATTCCATCACATTTATATGGTGTAACTTCTTTAGCTATTCATTAAATAATGGGCACCTTCTACCCCAGTTTCCAATTCTTTGCCCCCATTACAGAGCTATGTACACATTTTCATATATTCTTATTTAGAATTTGTTTTACTTAGGACTAATTCCTCTTTACTCCTCCCTTTTCCCTCCTATTTTGCTGCTGAGTGAAATGTCTTTCTGTACCCGGTATATGTGTGTATATGTATTCTTCCCTCCTTTGATGAGTTCATGAGACTGTGGTTCAAGTGTCAACTTCCTCCACCCCCAACCCCTTCCTCTTTATTTGTATAGACTTCTACTTGCCAGACCTGATTCTGAGAGATAATTTCCCCTTACTTTCTTCTCCCTTCCTCTCCCTCCCAGTTTTTCTTCTTCCCCCCTTTTTCATTTCTTCTTTTAAGATCATCAAGGGATAATAGAACCACTCCTAGACCTTGTCTAATAAGACTCCCTCTATGACCCCTGATAATGATAGGGTTCAGAGAAGACACATGTATCATCTCTTCTAGTTAGAATGTTTATATTTGTTTAAGTCTCTTAAAATTGTTTGCTTTTTTTGTTTCCCTTTACTTTTACTTTTATATTTGTACTCAAGGTTTCTATGAAGTTCTGGTTTTTTTCATCAAGAATGCTTTTATTTCTTTTGTTTCCCTGTGGGATTTTACTCATTTTTGCTGGTGTCGACATGGAATCTAGAGTCCCCAAACTTGTAGCTTAGTGAGGTATGAGGAACCCCAAGTTTAGAAATAGTTTGTAGGTTGAAGACCCCCAAAGCTTGTGCTTGTTCCCTGTTCCCCTGGGAATCCACCCTGAAGGGAATCTCAGGCTAGCAGTTGCAGACTGAATAATGGACCCCAGGGCAAATGCTAAATACCCTTTTGTCCTAGGTAGTCTTGCCCATTGTATCAGAGACCCTGTCCCAGGAAGGCACACCTGGGCAGGAACTATCTTTTAGTATCCATTGTGTAAGTAGCCCCTTCCCCTACACCCTAGCCTCTAGCTATGATCCCTTTCTCTAGCTTGATTGTATCCTGTCAGTATAATGTCAATCATCTCTCCTGGCCCCTAGATCTTCCCAAATGGTATATAAGTTCCCCAATTTCCTTTGTCCCTAGGAGTGGTCATCTAGCGCAGTGGCACTCCCAGGGGGATCAGGGAGCAGAGCGAAGCAGTGTTCCTTTAGACTCTGCACAAGGCGCAGCTCTGCATAAGAGGCCAAGTAGCCCTCATCCCCCTTTCCCTTGATTAAAGAGTGGTTTTATGACTATTTAATAGTCCCGCGTTTTTCTAAGTTAACACCCTATCCCTCGGTTTCCCCAAAAGGAAATAAGTTGCCCAAATTCTTGTCCTTCAGAGTTGTCAGTCTATGGCAGTTGGCTCTCCTAAGGGTCAATGACCAGAGCAACCTGGGTCTTGGGACTTTGCATGGGTTTGTAGTGTGCTGCTCTGAGTGGAGGCCTTGAGAAAAGAACTGAGCTGCTTTCCTTAATTAAAGAATGGTTTTTCTATTTAATAGTTCTTCTGTTTTTTCAGTTAACAAGTGGCTACTGTTTTAACTTGTTTATTTGGCTGCTTATGGGTTGTTTTTTTCCTCTGACCTGGAAGCTCTGGATTTTTGCTATGTTTCTGGAAGTTTTCATTTGGAGATTTCTTTCACTACGTAAGTGGTAGATTCTGTTTCCACCTTGCCCTCTGGTTCTTAGAGAGATCTATTAAGTTTTCTTTTATAATTCCTTGAAACATGATAAAATTTACCTTCCATCTTAGAATTAATACTCTGTATGGCTTCCATGGCAGAAGAATGATAAGGTCTAGGACAGTGATGGTGAACCTTTTAGAGACCTAGTACCCTCACATGTGTGTTAACTTATAAAAAAGACAGAACTATTAAATAGTCATAAAGCCACTCTTTAATCAAGGGAAAGGGGAAACAGGGCTGATTAGGCCTCTTATGCAGAGTTGTTCCAGGATTGAACACTGCTTTGCTCTGCTCCCAGACCTCCTGGGAATGACACCACTCCAGATGACAACTCCAAGGAACAAAGGAAATTGGGTAACTTATGTACCATTTAGGAAGATCCAGGGGCTGGGAAAGATGATTGACCTTATACTGGTAAGAGTGGGATTTACAATCAAGCTTGGGAAAGGAATCCTAGCCAGAGGCTAGGGTGTAAGGGAAAAGGGCTACTTACAATGGATACTAAAGGATGATTCCAGCCCTGGTGTGTCTTCCTGGGACCCTCTTTGATACTATGGGGAAGACTACCTAAGACAAAAGGGTATTTAGCATTTACCCTGGGGTCCATTATTCAGTCTGTCACAGCTAGCCAGAGATTCCTTTTAGGGTGGATTCCCACTGGAACAGAGAAGCACAAGCTTTGGGGGTCTCCAGCCTACAAGCTATTTCTAAAACTTGGGGTTCATCAGATCTCACTAAGCCCACAAGTTTGGGGTCTCTAGATTCCACGTCGACATATGAGCCACCAGCTTACCCCAGACAGGGTAGGGAGGAAGCACTCCCATTGGGCTGCTGGGCAGAGGGGTGGGTGATGTGAAAAATGTCCTCAGTTGAGGAGAAGGGCAGCCCCCTCTAGCATTCATGCCAAAGGTACCCCAACACAGTTCTAGACAAAGGAGTTAAATGACTTGCCTGGATCACACAGCTAGGAAGTATCTAAGGCCAAATTTGAACTCAGTATCTTTCATCTCTGGGTTTGGCCCTCAATCTACTGAGCCAACTATCTGACCCCTAATCCAGTGATTCTTATATTTTTTTTCTTCTCTGTATTCCAGGAGGTCAACTGTTTTTGCTATAAAATCTTAATTTTACTGGCTCAGTGGATTGAGAGCCAGGCCTAGAGATGGGAGGTTCAAATCTGGCCTCAGACACTTCCCAGCTGTGTGACCCTGGGCAAGTCACTTAACCCTCATTGCCTAGCCCTTAACACTTCTGCCTTGGAGCCCATACACAGTATTGACTCCCAGATGGAAGATAAGGGTTTAAAAAAAAAAAAGTTCTTAATTTTATTCTTTTTTTTTTTTAATATTTTTTTAACTTTAATATTTCTTCTGTAGTTATTGCCATTCTCATTTTTAGGTAAGGTTTGGTACTTCTTGTGTCAAGCTGCTAGTGACATGGGCATTGTGCAGAGATGGCAGCAACCCTGTACCCCTTGACTCTGGCAGGCTGTGAGCAGGGGAATTCCCTTCCCCCTTCCTGCCCTTGAGACCCCCAAGGCAAGGACCATTGTCCTTGGAATTCCTTTGAGTTGAAATAGGCAAAGAGATACACCTCCTGGACACACCCGGACAGTCTAGGCCCTGAGGGTCTAGGACGGACTCTGCACCAACTCCCAGCCTGAGTGCAGGGAATCACGTACACACTACCAGAAAGGATACAAAAGAGCAAGAACTGGGGGACTCGGGGAGAGCCTCCCATGGCTGCTCCACTCATGCTATCTTGCTGGCTATTAATCCTATCTTACTAATAAATCTTTTTTTTTTACTTTTAAGCTAAGTTTGGAGTCCTCTCATTCTTGAGAATGGTTTCCTTCCCGAACCCAGGGGTTCACCAATTTGCTCCCCTATAACACTAGTTCCTTTTCCAAATCTTTTCCTTTCTCATGTCTTTCCATTTTTTTCTAGTGCTTTCATTTCATTTATAAAAGCATCTTAATTCCTTTAAATTTAAAAAAAAAAAACTTTTCTTCACCTCTCCCAGGAACTGTAGTTAACTTATGACCAAACTGTGTTTTTCTTTGATATTGATGTTTTGTAGTCATTTACTTCTGGTTTGATGTCTTGTATGCCCTGTCACCATAATATCTTTTTATGGTAGGATTCTTTTTTTCCTTGCTCATTTTCCTAGCCTACTTCCTTATTTCAGACTTTATGTTGGGACAAGACTGTCTAGCCTGATCCTGCTTTTACTTTCTTGGAGAATTTTTGTTGTTTGGACATTTTCAGTTGTTACTGACTCTTCATAACCCCATTGAGGTTTTCCTTGGCAAAGATACTGGAATACTTTGCCATTTCATTTTCCAGCTCATTTTTATAGATGAAGAAACTGTGAGGCAAATAGGGTTAAGTGACTTGTCCAGGGTCACACAGCTATTAAAGTGTATGAGGCCAGATTTGAACTCAGAACTCAGAAGGATGTCTTGGTGTCCCATTACTCCAGGATTTCAGAGATAGCACATGGCTAGGGAACTGTAAGCTTTCTCCCAAAGTAAAGTCTGACCACTGTCTCCCATGGGTCTAAGCAACATATTTGTGGGCTCTTGGTTTTATTTGTGTGGAGTTTCAGTAGACTGATGCAGAACTCAACCACTATCAATCAGCTGGAAAGCTCTTAAGGCTTTAGTGACAGAACTTCAGACTTACTGCAATTCCTGTCTTGGTTATTCCACTTCAGGTTTTACACTGGCCAGTCCAGACTAAACTGCTCAATGTCAACTTGCTTCCAGCTGGCTCCAGTCTTGTACACTGGGCAGGACTCTAAACCGATCTTCTCTCTGAAGCACCAGTCCTGGAAGCTTGTCCCTCACTCCACTCTGAATCCATGACCCAGAACTGCAGAGAGAGCCCCAGAACTACCAGGCGATGCCAATTCCTGCCCTGCACTACCCTCTGTGCTAGATCTGGGACTCCCCACCCCTCCTGTTACACAACCCATCCTCTGCACTGGAAGGCTCCAGAGAGCATGTTCCTAGCCAGGCCCCATTTACTGTCCCTGTAATTTTTGCTTCCAGGGCTGACCTGAGCTAGAAAGACTTGATTTTTTTTCCTTGATCAATATTAGGTCTGATACGTTTTCTAGATTGGTTTGAGGGAGGGTTCCTTTGGCTTTTTGGGGGGGACAAATGGGGGGGAGGGGCTTCCTGTATTTCTTCCTGCTATTCTGCCACCTACTTCTGTGAATAACAAATAAGTACATATCCAATTGTTCAGACCATCAGCCCTGAAACTATGACTCTTGGTGACCCTGAGGACCATAGTACACCAGTACTGTCCATGAGGTCTTCTTGGCAAAGATATTGGAGTCCTTTGCCATTTCCTTCTCTTTACCTGATTCACTTTGCGCATGGAGAACCTTTTTATCTTCCTTTTTAGGGAGATGATAAATAGGAACCCAAACCTAAGTTTTAAGTAAATCATCCCTGGAGACAAATCATAATGACTCAACCCCTATGAAACAAAGGGGGAGGGGGGAAGAGACTCCCTAGGGCCTGAACAGTTTGCTCACCAGGTTAATGAGATCTGTGAGAGGACAGAGATTCCCTCAATTCCCCCCAGGTCCTGGCTGGCATTCTTATTGTTAAGAGCTGATTTGTGATAGAAGTGAAAGGAAGCCCATGATTTTCTTCCAACTTGGCTAGAGAGGAGGATTCCAAATAGTCGACTTTCCTCAGGCCAAGAGATGGCAGCAGATGGAGCACTGTTAGAATTTTGCAGTGACAGAATCCTAGAGGTAAAAATGTACAGGCTCAGTAACAATGAGAGACTTCCTGAGCATTTTCCAGAATCTCTTCATGGTCTGACTCCACAGAACATCTGGGAGGCAGAGAAATAAACTCCTCTCATAGCCTTCCTTTATAGAGGACTCAAAACTCTCCAGATAACTTTAATTTTTCATCATCTGTTCTGCTTGTTTTAGACTGGAAAATATTCCTCTGTGCTGGGTACCTCCTAATGGCCCCTGGACCTTTTCAGCTTCCTTTTGTGTAAAATCTTGTGTGGAGTGAGAAATTAGTGTGTTATTCTCAAGTTATTAAAAGTTGTTAATATTTAAAGGTTGGTGGTCCCGTAGTCCCCCCCCCAAATTCTTGCCAAAACTTTGCAGCTTTAAGGGAGCCTGTCTGGGGATTGCCCCCGGCAGTAGTCCCCAGGCAGATGGTCTTAGATCCTGAGGTACTTCTGATCACATCTTAAGTACTAATCTTGAGTACCCTTTTGTCCTAGAAGACTTTCCTATTGTATCTTTGTAGCCTCTCCTAGAAAATCCAGTCAGAGCTACTCCCCACTTAGAGTATGTCTCCAACTTCCCAGTCATTTTTTTAAAATACCATTTGTTTCAAAGTATCCATTGTGAAGCTATTCTCCAATTTCTTAAAGATGTTTAGAAGCTTAAATATGTTCATTGTAAAGTCAATGTAAAACTATTCAACACTGTCTCCAACTATTGTAAAATGTTATAATCCCTTCTAGGAGACTTGATTACATTAAGGATTCTCCTATAAAAAGGGGATTTTTCTGTGAATTATTGGGCATTTTTCTTGAGTCACAACCTGAGACAATGATCCACATTTTCTATGTAATCCCTTGGGGCCTCTGTCTTTGGTCTTCCACCTGAAACAGCCCGCCCCCCCACCCCCATCTCTCAGTAAAGTATTATATTTTAAATTATCAATATCCATGTTCATTTTTTTTTTACCCTGTTAACTTAGAAAAACGCGGGACTATTAAATAGTCATAAAACCACTCTTTAATCAAGGGAAAGGGGGATGAGGGCTACTTGGCCTCTTAGGCAGAGCTGCGCCTTGTACAGAGCCTAAAGGAACACTGCTTTGCTCAGCTCCCAGATCCCCCTGGGAGTGCCACGGTGCTAGATGACCACTTCTAGGGACAAAGGAAATTGGGGAACTTATATACCATTTGGGAAGATCCTGGGACTGGGAGAGATGATTGACATGGTACTATTTCTAAACTTGGGGTTCATCATACCTCACTAAGCTACAAGTTTGGGAACTCTAGATTCCACGTCGACAACCCTTAACTTCTGTGTATTGGTAATGGGGGTCAAGTGACTTGCCCAGGGTCACACAGCTGGGAAGTGTCTGAGGCCAGATTTGAACCTAGGACCTCCCATCTCTAAGCCTGACTCTCAATCCACTGAGCTACCCACCTGCCCCCCATATATTTTTTAATAAGTGGTAAAAGAGGATGAACTTTGAAATTTCCAAGTTCCCCTCAAGTTCCACCCAACACAATCTTACCCCCATGAATGGTAAGCAACTTGAGGTCAGAAACTGTCTTCTTTGTATCCCCAGCTCGCCCTCAGGCCTAGCATTTAGTAAGCTGTGATTTCCTCACTTCCTACTTGTGACCCCATTTGGAATTTTCTCAGCAAATATAATGAAGTGATGTGCCATTTCCTTCTCCAACTTTATTTTACTAGGAGGAAATAGGCAGAGCAAAGTGACTTGCCCAAGGTCACCTATCTAGTAAGTCTCGGAAACCAAATTTGAACTCTGGAAGATGAGTGTCTTGCCTCCAGGCCCAGCACTCAATCTGCTATTCCACCTAGCCACCTTACTTAGTAGTCATTTAGTTTATTGATTTGAATTGAAGCTGAGATTCTTAGCCTCAGGGGATTTTCTTAAGATTCCTGGAATTTAGTCTTCTAGTCCTAGTAGGGGAATTTCCTAGATAGAATCAGTAGAACCTTCTAGCTTTTTAACCAAGTTTTTTTGGTTTGTTTTTGAGGGGTGGTGGTGGTAGTGAGAGTAGAGCCTATCTTGCCTGTCTTCAGGGTTAATCCTGAATTCAAGCATTTGGAAACCTAGATCTGGTATTCTACCAGAGAAGTGGAATTTCTGAGTAGGATCCCCATTGGTGAAAGAAGAGGATCTTCTACAAAGTTCCTCTAGGACAGGGGTTGGCAATGTATAGCTCTCAAGCCATATCTGGCTTTTTCTGCAGGAGTCATAAAGTCAACTGAGGCACAGTAACTAACAGTTTATGCATGTCATCATGCATCACACAATGTCACGTGATCCTTTCTGTACCTCGACTATCTTCTAAGATAGAAGGCTCCCTCATTGATATTGCTCCAGGAGACAAATCCTGGTCTTTAGTTCGGCTTGGTAGGTGTGCCGTGTGTTCCTCCTTCTGCCCTCCTTTTACTCTTTCCACACCTGTTACTGACATCTTGGGGTTCTGTATAGTGGTTGATCACTTTTGTCTACATTCTCTACCCCTCTGCCTCTGATTTATATGGCTTTATCTCAGTACGTGCATTCTTGGGGATGGGGTCTGCACTCCCTATTTGTGGGATTGTTATTGTTTTTAACTTTTCTACCTGCTCTTAAAGGGGAACTATAATCAGATTACATCTTTACATTTGTTTCATTTGATACAGAATGATTGAGTAGGCAGCACTGATAAACACCTGTACCAGGAAATGTGTGTGATGTGTCCTGGCCAGTTTTCCATGAAAAGGTACCCTCCTCCCCCACTACTTACTAATGCCTGCACACAAGTCATGTTATTTTCTGTAATCTCCTGATCTCCTACTTAATTTATGTGGCCAAATGGCAGCTTTTTCTTCTCCTGTTCCCTGACTTGAGAGGGAGAGGAAAAAGTATTCTTCCCTGAATTTTTCTCTTTATTTCAGCAATTTTCTTAGTGTAAAGGAGTTTTATATGTATGTGTGCAATTATATCAGTACTATATTGCCCCATTAAGTCTTGTTTTTTGATTAATAATCAAAATAATTTTGATTAATAATTAGCAAAACCATGCAGCACCAGAAGTTACATTAACGTACTTAAAATTGGTTAGCACACAGTAATGTTATTAAAAATAGTTCAGAGACTTATTGTACTTTAAAAGTGTTCTTACATAAAATGCACATGTTTACTTGTATTCAGTGTTAAACATATTGTAAGGCTTGTTAACTTAGAAAAAATGCAGAACTATTAAATAGTCATAAAACCACTCTTTAATCTAGGGAAAGGGGGATGAGGGCTACTTGGCCTCTTAGGCAGAGCTGCGCCTTGTGCAGAGTCTAAAGGAACACTGCTTTGCTCTGCTCCCTGATCCCCCTGGGAGTGCCACCGCGCTAGATGACCACTCCTAGGGACAAAGGAAATTGAGGAACTTATAAACCATTTGGGAAGATCCAGGGGCTGGGAGAGATGATTGACATTATACTGACAGGATACAATCAAGCTAGAGAAAGGGATCATAGCTAGAGGCTAGGGTGTAAGGGAAGCGGCAACTTACACAATGGATACTAAAGGAAATGTCCCTGCCCAGGTAGTCTTCCTGGGAAGGGTCTTTGATTCAATGGGGAAGACTACCAAGGACAAAAGAGTATTTAGCATTTACCCTGAGGTCCATTATTCAGTCTGCAACTGCTAGCCAGAGATTCCCTTCAGGGTGGATTCTCAGGGAACAGGGAACAAGCACAAGCTTTGGGGGTCTCCAACCTACAAACTATTTCTAAACTTGGGGTTCATCATACCTCACTAAGCTACAAGTTTGGGGTCTCTAGATTCCATGTCGACAGGCTCTCACTAAATTACATTTTAAAAAACGTGGCATTTATGGCTTTCACAGCCAAAAAGGTTGCAGACCCCTGCTCTAGGAGTAAAGGTTATAGCCATTCTATTTAAGTCAAGAGATCAGGACCTTGCTATTCTCTGCTATTATTGTGAGTTGCCAGACTTAGTTGGGGAATGTGTTTGCAGCCCCAAAGTCCTGAGAGTAATATAAGTCTCAATTTCTAAGTAGATCTCTGAAGACATAAAAAACAAACCCCCTGGAATTTCAGTGTTGTTTGTTCATTAGTTTGTATGTGTGTATCTAAATCACAGAATGGCAAAATATCAGACTAGCAAGGATCTGGTAGAAGTCTGAAGGAAAGGGGGATTTCACAGGAATGAAATTTTTTTTCCCCAAACATTTATTAATATTCATTTTTAACATGGTTACATGATTCATGCTCCTCCTTTCCCCTTCACCCCCGCACTCCCCCCCACCCATGGCCCTTGCACATTTCCACTATTTTTGTCATGTGTCCTTGATCAAGACTAATTTCCAAATTGTTGGTAGTTGCATTGGTGTGGTAGTTTCGAGTCCACACCCTCAATCATGTCCACCCCGACCCATGCGTTCAAACTGTTGTTTTTCTTATATGTTTCCTCTCCTGCAGTCCTTCCTCTGAATGTGGGTAGCGTCTTTACCATAAATCCCTCAGAATTGTCCTGGGTCACTGTATTGCTGCTGGTACAGAGGTCCATTACATTCAATTTTACCATAGTATATCAGTCTCTGTGTATAGAGTTCTTCTGGCTCTGCTCCTTTTGCTCTGCATCTGTTCCTGGAGGTCTCTCCAGTTCGCCTGGAACTCCTCCAGTTTATTATTCCTTTTAGCACAATAGTATTCCATCACCCGCATATACCATAATTTGTTCAGCCATTCCCCAATTGAAGGACATACCCTCCTTTTCCAATTTGTTGCCACCACAAAAAGTGCAGCTATAAATATTTTCGTACAAGTCTGTTTATCTATGATCTCTTTGGGGTACAAACCCAGCAATGGTATGGCTGGATCAAAGGGCAGGCATTCTTTTATAGCCCTTTCAGCATGATTCCAAATTGCCAGCCAGAATGGTTGGATCAGTTCACAGCTCCACCAGCAATGCATTAATGTCCCAATTTTGCCACATCCCCTCCAACATTCATTACTCTCCCCTTTCATTTTAGCCAATCTGCTAGGTGTGAGGTGATACCTCAGAGTTGTTTTGATTTGCATTTCTCTAATTATTAGAGATTTGGAACACTTTCTCATGTGCTTATTGATACTTTTGATTTCTTTACCTGAAAATTGCCTATTCATGTCCCTTGCCCATTTATCAATTGGGGAATGGCTTGATTTTTTATACAATTGCTTTAACTCCTTGTATATTTGAGTAATTAGATCCCTGTCAGAGTTTTTCTTTATAAAGATTTTTTCCCAATTTGTTGTTTCCCTTCTGATTTTGACTACATTGTTTTTGTTTGTACAAAAACTTTTTAGTTTAATATAATCAAAACCATTTAATTTACGTTTTGTAATTTTCTCTAACAGGAATGAAATTTTAAAGGAAATTTCAGAGGAGTGACCTGTTGGCAACCTCAGATTTAGTTCCCTTCTGGAGGGAGCTTATCAGCTATTATGAGTGCTTTCTTGTAGGAATAAAAATGAACAAATACTCCTGATATTTTAAATTAAAGGATTTAGTAACAACAAAAATGAGCGGGAAAGGGATTCCTTCAGCCAAGTGAACAGAGCCACACTTTAACTAAAGCAAAGACCAAAAAGAGCCCCAAAGCGTGGGTCTCAGCCAAATTTATCTTCCAAGCCTCTATATGTCAAATGAGGACATACTTAAAAGGATGCTGGGAATGTAGCTCAGGTATGGCAAATTTTCCACCTGCACAGTCTGTATTTTCACATATCTGTTTTATAGCTTTTTGTTCTTAATTTTACGTTCTCGGAACACAAAATAAAATGAGCATTTTCAGTTACAAAGTAGAACAGAAAAAGTTTATATATGAAGGGAAGAAGAAAACAAGGACTTATTAAGCATCTTCTTTGGACTAGGCACTGGTTTAAGTGCTTTACAAATATCTCATTTGATCTTCACAAAAGTCTTGGAATGGGTGCTATTGTTATGACCATTTTACTGTTCAGGGATTGAGGCAAAGGGAAGTTAAATGACTTGTTCAGGATCATATAAGAAGTGTCTAAGGCCAAATTTGTATTCCAGTTCCTGACTCCAGGTGGAGCATTCCATCTACTATGTCATGAAACTACAAATCTATTATGTAGTTTGATTTTTCTCTTAAATATTTAATAAATATTAATTTAATAAATTCAACATGAAACTTTCAAAGCTATTCTTTTTGTCTGTGTTTCCTTCTGGACTTTTTTTCTGGTCTCATCTGTGCATTTTAATAAAAATGTTTCCAAACGATGCTAGTTACTCCTCTTAACCAAACCTTTCTCTCCCACTGTGTAAAAGTGAAATTTTGGAAATGCCATCTAAAAGTGTATATATTTCTATGGACATGGAAAATGTATCAAACTACATTTCCGGTGATCCAACGTGGTCCAACTGGTTTCCGTTTCCGGGTTTTGGGGCGTGGGGAGGCCTACGTCTTGATGCAGGGAAGAGTTTATAATCTCCTGGGTTAGGAGGGGTCTCTCTCTTGGCCAGCAGACTGGGGACAGGAAACAGGAGACAGTAATGGCGAGGGCGGCGGTTTTGAATTCTTACAAGCGCGTGGTCTGATAACTTTATCTATCAACATGGCTTTAATTAAATTACTAATATATATATTCATACCAGCCTTTATTATTTTTCATATTTATAACTGGAAAATTTTTTTTAAATTGTAAGAAATTTGAATACTGGAGCAAAACAAATTCCCATGTTGGCCATGTCCAAAAATATAGGTTTCATGCTACACTTTGAATCCATCACCTCTTTGTTAGGTTATGGGCAACATTATTTTATGACTGGTCTTTGGAACCTGTGAATGATAATTCTTAAATTTTTCAAGATTATTTTTTACTTCTTTATTTTCTTTGTTGTTATTGTATAGATTATTCTCTTGGTTTTGTTCATTTCACTTTGTTTCAGTTCATACAAATATCCTGAGTTTTCTCTGAAACCATCTCTGCCATTTTTTATGGGACAATAATATACTATTATGTTTATACAATAATTTGTTCAGCCATTTTCCTGTGATGGGTTCCCCTTAGTTTACAGTTATTCAATTAGGTTTTATTCATTATTTACTTATTAGTTTTTCTTATGCATTTTTTGTGAAGTAAAAATGTTGATGTGGAATCTATTGACCACAAACTTGTGGCCTAGGGAGATATGATGTACCCCAAATTTTAGGAATAACTTGTAGGTTGGAGACCCCCAAAGCTTGTGCTTGTGCTTGTGCTTGTTCCCTGTTCCCTTGAGAATCCACCTTGAAGGAACTCTCAGGCTAGCAGTTACAGACTGAATAATGGACCCTAGGATAAAAGCTAAGTGACTCTTTAGCACAGTAGGCAGTGTGTCAGGGTGTTAGTCTTGTAAGCTGAAGGTCCTGAGTTCCATCCCTGAAAGGGGGATGTAGTACAATGGGAGAAGCTTCTAAGGCAAAAGAATCACTTAGCTTTTACCCTAGGGTTCATTAGCAATCTGCAACTGCTAGCCTGAGATTCTCTTCAGGGTGGATTCTAGAGGGAACAGGGAACAAGCACAAGCTTTGGAGGTCTCCAACCTACAAGCTATTCCTAAAATTTGGGGTTCACTAGATCTCCCTAGGCCATAAGTTTGGGGTCACTAGATTCTACATCGACAAAAATAATGATTATCTTCTACTCAAATGCATTTGCTAATTTGAGGTTTTTTGTTTTTTTTTAAACCCTTGTACTTCGGTGTATTGTCTCATAGGTGGAAGAGTGGTAAGGGTGGGCAATGGGGGTCAAGTGACTTGCCCAGGGTTACACAGCTGGGAAGTGGCTGAGGCCGGGTTTGAACCTAGGACCTCCTGTCTCTAGGCCTGACTCTCACTCCACTGAGCTACCCAGCTGCCCCTAATTTGAGTTTTTTAAAGAGGGCCAATGTCATTCATAGGGTGATAGTCTTGCCCATGAAGATGGATTGAAGTGAGAAAGTTACACAAAGTCTTAAACTCTTCTCTCTTTCCAAGAGGTTTTAAAGTCTAACAGCAAAACCTGTGTTATACTTAGGACCTGGCCTTTAAAAAGTAGGGCAGAAGAGCAAAGAACAGACAGACACATGGAGAACCCAAACTGAGAAGACACCAACACAATTTACCTGAAGGAAAATATGTACAACTCTGCAGTCAATGAAAGGCCCCATTATAGGAACAGATGGCCCCAGAACATAAAGGAACAAACTATGTAATCACAGAAATGGCAGTAGACAGAAACAACAATGAATCTTTTGCAGAATTTCTGGGTAAGTTTAAGAGGTGAAGAATGGTAGACCATAATCATTGGCGTGATAATAATGATATGGCCCAGCAAGAGACATATTCCTGGGGGAATTCAGGAACTAATCTTCCCTCTCCATCACTGGGGATGACAGAACAAGGAAGTAGTCTAGGAACAAGGACCTGTAGTAGAGATGTGATGAGTCCGAAATAGATCCCACTGAGGAGACACCCAAACCATTCTGTATTGAAAATGTATTTTATGTACCTCTGGAAAGGCTTTTTTCTCTTTCCCAAAAATAAAATACCTATTGTCCTGACCTAGAGATGTTAAAAATGCTAATTGCTGATGAATAACACTAAGCAGTGATTGTTCTGTCAAGATTAACTTCCTCAATGAAGAGGACTGTGATGTTAGCGACAATAAAATGGGGATAGCCACAAAGATCATTACTGTCATTGCTGTTTTCACAAATTCAGGGAACTTTTTAAAAAAGAGAGAACAATGTTGAAGAGTAATCCTGATTTTTCCCTTTACTACTTATGTAATCTGTTTTGAACAAATAAATTTATGTACACATTCTATTTACATATATTTTATATCATCAATATTTTTCTAGTATCCCCCTCAGCACCTCCCAGAGAGCTACCTCACTTAACAACTGTTTTTAAAATGTTTTCATTGATATCTTTTGCTTATCATACTTTCCCCCAATATCTCCCCTCACAGCCATCTTAAATGCCTTTCCTTATATCCTTAGCATAGTGCCTGCTATATATAAGTGCTTAATATGGACGGATCATTATGAATTTCTTGTATGAATTACTGGTCTATTTGACAGGATTTTGCTTAAAAATTTGGAATTAACATTTATTTGTGATACTGATCAATAGTGCTGTGCTCTAGCCATATCTGGTTGAGAACTATGTTTATTTCATAAAAAGGAATCTGGTAGGGTGCTTTCTTTCTCAATTTTTGAGAATAAATTGGGAAGTATTGACATCAATTGTTCTTTAAAAATTCAAGAGAATTCTCTTGTGCATCTATCAGACCCAGAAGCTTCTCTCCACCACACCTCCCAGCAGTTAGTACTATTTCTTCTTCTGAGATTATATTATTTGAGATCTCTATTTGATCTTCTCTTAATCTGGGTATATTATATTTTTGAAGTCATTTCTCTATTTTCTGTGTTCTCTGTTCTGGTAGCATATAACTATATAGTCTGTTCTGATAACTCTTGTTATTTTGTTTTGTTGTGATTTCATCTTGTTTGTTTGACATTTTGTAGATTTTTATATTCTCCTGTCTTTTTAAACTGAATAGCTAAAAGTATATCAATTTTATTAGTTATTTCAGAGAACCAGTTTTTAGTTTTATTTATAATTTCTCCATTTTTTTGGTTTCTAATTTATTTCTCTCCAATTTTTAATAGTTTTAAGCTTATGATAGCTTTGTTTATTTGTTGGCTTTCTAATTTTTAAAAATTATACAGTTCATTAATCATCTCCTTTTCTATTTTGTTAATGTATTTTTATAGTGACATAATTTTCCCTATGAGGACTGACTTCAGCTATATCTCTGGAATTTTGGTACATTATTTCATCTTCACATAATTTTTTTAATGATTTCTGTGATTTGTTCTTTGACCCACTCATCATTTAGGATTTCATTATTAAAAATTTTTTTTTGTATCTGTGTCTTTTGTTTGCACTCCCACAACTGATTATTTTTATTTCTTTGTAGTCTATAAAGAATGTGTTTATTCTTTCTGTCTTTTAACATTTATTTGTAATATCTCTGTGTCCTAATCTTTTTGGTAAGAGTTCCATGTGGGGCTGAGAAATGCATATATTCTTTAGTGGAATATTTCTTAAGTCATTTAGCTCAAATAGTTTCTCAGCATTTTGTTTCAAGGCTATATTTTCCCTTTTGGTTTTCTATTAGATTCTTCTAAAATTAGAAGAGATATTAAAATCTTCTTCCACTATTGTTTGTCTATGATTTCTTGCAAATTTATTATCTTTTTCTTTATGAATCTAGACGCTAAGGTATTTGGAGCATCTAAATTTAATATTGATATCAATTTATTGATCATGGTTCGTTCCTTTCAGCATAATAGTTTCCTTATTTATTTTAACATTGTGAATTGTTGCTTTTATCTTACCTTATATACGTTACCTATAGCATGATTATAACTCTTGCTTCTTTTTAAAATTCATCTGATATGTAGTAAATTTTATTCTAGCAAAGGGCTAATGACTATGAGTACTTTTCAACTTTTAGGAGAGCCTCAACCCTAGAATAGTATTAAGTCTTGAGGCCTATATAGAATCCTAGGACAGGTAGAGATTGCCCTGAGACCAGAAGACAATTGTTTTGACTGTGCAAGGATTATGACATAAACCCTGTTTTGTGTTTCTTGACAGGTTAAATAAAGTCCATTATATTTTTTTTATGTTTTGTTACCTCAACTGTTTACATGTGTGTAAATAGAATTAGCTCTAGCCCATTCCTAGTTTGTACTTAACCTAGGCATAGAAATGAAGTCACCCTCACCTTCCTTAGTGGGGAGGGGAGCCGAGTTACCCACACGTGACAATAAGTAACAAATCAAGAACAAGGGACTGCCCTTTGGGCAGTCCAAATCAATGTAGAGACTACCATTTGTCTACTTGAATTAGAGGTGGACCCACAGGAAGTGACGAAAGACACTATCTCTTTAAGTATGTTGGCTACTTCCTGTGAAGGCAGTTCCGGCTTTGAACTTTGTGCTGAATGGTCTTGGCTGAGACCTCAGGCAGCTTCCACTCTGAATGGTCACGTGGTTAAGTTAGGCTGACTTCCTTGGCCTACCTCGGCTGATTCCAAACTCTGCCTTAAGCAGGCACTAGCCTACCTGGTTGCTAGGCCTTGAGGCTTGCAGCTTCATTTATTTAGCCTTTTAACCTTCTCTCTAGTCCAGGCATTCGCAGGCCTGGACTAGCCTCTCCCTTTCTCTTTATTCCTATACTTTTACCTTCTTGATTGTAAATAAAGTGCCTTAACCCTATGCTGACTTGGGTCTGATTTAATTACGGAATCAATCTGAACTGCTGATTCCTGGTGGCCACATTTTAAATATATATCTATAAAATACATAAATTTCCCTCTTACACATGAGGACTAGTATTTCCATTTTGTCAAGGAGACTCAAACATGAGGCAATATATTATGTTCCTAGGGGAACACTGTGCCTGCACTAATGCAAGAATCAAACAGATTTATGTTAAAAGATCCCAAACTTGAACCCAGTCCACAGAAACTCAGATCTTTCAGCCATGAACTACAGGTTACACAGATAAGTTGAAGACGTAAGAAGGAAGCAGACAAATGGAGAAGTATAGTTGGTTCTATTATAACATGACAGGCATTCCTTAAAATCACTGTACTTTGCAAAATCATGTAAAAAAAACAACAAACCATAGGACTTGAGGGAAAATGGAATTAGGACATAGATGTTTCTTTTCCTTTCATGTCATGGTCCCCAAAAGTCCTCAGTGTGATTTCCTTTATGCCTATTGCCAAAAAGTAAAGTATTTCTCTCTTTTTCTTTCAAAATGCTTTATTACTTCAAGTCTTTACTCAATACTTAAAGCTTTCCTCCGGCATGCAAAATTGCTCAGCATTTTTTAACTTGGAAACTTGGATATATATGGGATATTGGAAGGGATATTTAAATATAGAAAAGTTCACAAATGCAGAAGAATAGTAAAACATAACCTTGTAGATTAACACAATGAACTCCGGTAACTGGAGGATGGCTGAAACCTGTACATTTTATATATTCATATAGGTTCCATTTCATCAGGATACAGTCTTCCTAATTCACATAGTGTTTCTAAGGGATGAAATTGCACATGAACAAATAAGAAATTTGCAGTATATTCAAATTGTTCCTGAATATATCAATTACACTGGTACAAATTTGCATCTCCCAAAACAAGCAGTATAGCAAAACTGACTGTATAAGGACTGGTAGAGGAAATAAGGCAAATGAAGAATGTAACAATCCAGGTATACATTAATTGTGATATTATTTTAAGAGTGCTCAAAAACTTAACTCTTATGCTGCTAATGATTGATCTCCGTAATCTTGAGTCAAATTGAACATCAACCTTGCCAAATCCCTAGCCCTTCCCTAAAGCTACACCCCAGAAGACAGGTCAGTTATCTCAGTCTCCTTACTTTACCTTCAATGATCAATTAACATAAGTAACAAACATCAGGAGATGCCTTAGGCCATATGGGCTCTGGATCCAGATCTTAGCTCTATCTATTGTTTTAGGTTCAGACAGTTTGCATTTTATGATGATTACCTCATAATGTTAATGTATCAAGCCACTGGGCTCTCCCCTTCCCCCCAAACTGTTGTAACCCCAATAAAGGTGACAAGAAGTCAGTTGGCAAGGAAGCTCTTGACCATCAGAGTTCTGAACCATGTAAGCTCTCAACCTTATCCCAGAATTTTCTATGTCTGCGTGTCTTTATTCTCGCCTTATGTTCTCTTTCCACTAGTTTTTAACCCGATACCCATTTTCACTCAGTCCTTGGTTCCCCTTTCTAAGTGTCCAACCCACTAGGAATCTTCGTGGAGCTGCTGGACGGCTTCAAAGAAGAATACAGGATGAAGGAGAGAGGGTAGAGAAATATCTGAGCTGATAGGATAGAGGCCACATAGAGTACTGTACAGATTGAAGGAAGGAAAGAACACATGTAGAAGTTATGGGGCTTAAAAGTTTTTGATGGGACAAAAGCAATATGGAAATATGTATTGGATGAAAGTACTGGTATAGCCTTTATCAGACTATTTACCACATGGGGCAAGGGGAAGGGAAGGAGGAAAAAAAATCTGAATCTTAAAATGCCAGAAAACAATTGTCAAAAATTGTTTCTGTATGTAACTTAAAAAAAGTTTTTGATGGGGGGGACCTTAAGAGGGAAATAGTTATATGATTTGAAAGCACAAAAAACAGTTGAGAATCATTAACTTAATAGCTTGAAACAGAAGCTCCAGCAAAATGGCAGGATAGGAAACAAATTAATAAAATCACTGACATTTCTATACCACATTAATAAAACCCAGCATGTTCTATTATCTTTATATTTCTGACAGTAACCATACCTAAAATATAATATTAATATATACCTTGTGACACACATGAATCTGGGGTGAAGATAGAAATTTTAGTAAAGAAATAAGAAATGAATTTATATTTAGAGATTCTTTCAGTTTACATCCTGGGTAAAGGTCAAGTACAAAGCAAATTTGTCATAGATTTATGAAATATCATATATAAAACAGTCTTTTTAAATTTCTAAAACTCTGGAGAAACCAGGACCAAGGGAAGGGTTCGAAGATGAGGGGTGATGGTGTTTGCTTACATTTGCTTGGGGGAAACACCATGTACATTGAAAATTAAAAGCAAAATATATAAGAAATCATCTCTGGTTTGGGAGCTGCACAGTATTGGGACCTGAGAATGAGGATAGGCTCCCTATAGGAGGTGACATGAGTAGAATTGTGAAGGTAGCTTGAAATTCTCTATGAAGAAGTGAGGAGGAAGTACATTCCAGGCATGGATGAACTTTATAGAAAAGCAGAGGTGAAAGACAAATATCCTGTATGAGAAACAGCAAGCAACACTTGGTCTTGAGTGCATGAAAAAGCGCAATGTGCATCGACCCTAGAAAAGTAGTTATGATCCAGATCCAGACTGAAAAGAGATTTTGAAAATGATCCCAGAGGCAAAAGGGAGCTACTAGAGTTTTTTGAGCAAGTGACTAGGGCTTAAGATACTTTATTTAATATTTAGAAATATTCAAATGGAAGCCATTCAGAAAATGAATTGGAGAAAATAGAGAAAAGGGGAAAAATGTGAAATATATTACTAAAATACAGTTAACAAGATCTAGCAACTAAATGGCTGAATGTGAGAAAGTGAAAATTTGAGAAAGACTTCAAGGTTGTAACTCTGGGTGACTGGTGGTGGACTTTCATTTTGGATTCATTTGAATTTGAGATGCCTATGAGATATTCAGGTAGAAATTAACAAAATAGATAAGTGGAAACTTCTGGCTGATGTTCAGGAGAAAACTTTCAATTGGGTCTATAGAATTGGGAGCTCTCTGCAAGTCTATAGATTTGGGAGCTATCTGCAAAGAGGTGATATTTTAACTCATGGGAACTAATAAGACCACCAAGACAGAGTGTAGAAGAGGGAGTTCTTTAAATGGAGTCTGTGACCTTTTAAAAAAATTCAATATTTATATTTCAGCTCAATTCATTTCTTTTTTAATCCTGTTATTTATTTTAAAATTTTAACTAAATTATTCAATTATAATCACTATGCAGATCAATAGCCTTCTGATTTTTCTCCCTGCCTCAAATCTCTCCCCACATGAAACTACCCTCCACTCAACAGCCAAAGTGAAATCATGTCAACAAACATTTATTAAGCACCTACTATGTGGCAGACTAAGATCTGGTGATAATAAAAATGTTTTACATGATAATTCATGTGTAACCTAGATTAGAATTGCCTGCCAGCATCCGGAGGGGGGAGGGAAGGGAGGGAGAGAGATAAGTTAGATCATATAACTTAGGAAAACTTGTGTGGAAATTTGTTATAACATATAATGGTAATAAGTAAATAAATATTAAGTTTTGGGGATACAAAGAAAGGCAAAATCAGTCTCTGCCCTCATCATCATGGGATGATGTCCTGACCTACACATGAATTGGATTTAAGTGAGGCAGAGTGGTAGCAAAGACCTGGAACCTGAAGGGATATTTATCAATTGGGGAATGACTGAACAAGTTGTGGTATATGATTGTAATGGAATACTAATGGACTATAAGAAATAAACAAATGATCACAAAAAACCTGGAAAGACTTATATGAAGTGATGCAAAATGAAGTGAGCAGAACCAAGAGAACATAAGAGTATAGTAATTGCAATAATATATGATGATCAACTAAGAATGACTTAACTATTATCAGCAATGCAAGGATCCAGGCAATGATAAGGGACTCATGATGAAAAAGGCTATCCACTGCTTGTAGAAGGAACTGATGAAGTCTGAATGCAGATGGAAGCAATCCATTCTTCACTTTATTTCCTCTGTGAATTTTTATCTAGTGTGAGCAAAAGGTGTCTTTCACAATATGAACATGGAAATATGTATTGTAGAATTTAAAAAAAAAACCATCATTGATGGGTTTGAGGAGATCATTGATAACTATAAAAATATGAGTTTTAATTGAATGATGAAGTTGGAAGTCAGACTGTAGAGGTAAGAAGAAAGTAAGAGGAGAAAAAAATGGAGACCCTCATTGTTGGTAGTCTTTTCAAGGATTTTAGCCCCAAAAGAGTGGAGAGATATAGGATAATGGCTAGATGAATGATCAAGTGAAAGTTTCCTGAGGACTTGGTAGATATGAGCATATTTGTAGGCAGCAGGGAAGCAGCCAGTAGACAGGGAGAAAATGAAGATTAGTGAGAAAGTGAGGATGATAAGAGATGATGAAATAGGATCATTTGTCCCTGTAGAAAGGTATACCTTGGGCAAGGAGAAAAATGCTACCTTTCTACCTGAGAGACAAGAGTAAAGAAGGTAGTGGACAAAATCATCTGAGCCATATGAAATGAGCAGAGTTGAAGATGAGGTCTGGAAGAATGAAACTCAAATTTTTTCTTCAAAATATGAGGCAAGATTCTCACTGAAGAGGCTGGGAGAACAGGGAGCTAGGGGAGGCTTGGAAAAAGATGAAAAGGTTTGGAAAACCTAGGTGAAAAGAAAGTAGAAAATTCAGAAGGGAAGGGGGATACAACTGTTCATAAAGAATGGACTAGGCTGATCTTTCAAAGGAGATTGAGAGGTGAACAGAGAGACAGGAAGAGAATGAAGAAACAGCAACTTAATGAAAAGTAGTTTCAGAGAGGAGGAGCTAGAGGATGGTGAATAGTCAAATACTACAGAAAAAGAAGGATACGTATCAAGAAAGGTCTCAGAAAATCCTAATGACTACTAGGGGAAGAAGCTCATAGAGAAACACAGGTTGTGGAGGTGAGGGGTTACATATGAATAACCATAGAGACCAAGTTAAGGTACAGGTGTATGTCTGCTGAGAAAAGAAAGGTTTTGGAGAATAAGCTCAGAGAAATAAGAGATAAATTCAGGGCACAATTCTCTTCTCTTTTTCAGGGTTTTCTGACACCGTCCCCCACCCTGACCCCAATTCTCTTTAGAGACCAGGTTACCTGGCCAAAGGGAAGGATTAGCTGAGGGAAAGGTCATGAGCAGATCCATTCTTGGATATATTTTTAGCAAGTCAAGCCAGAGAATGTTCCAGAGGACCTAAAGTTCATGTGTGAGAATGGCGTAGAGAAGTCTCCAGGGTTAGGAGACAAAATGACATCTCCCATTCAAACATCTCTCTCTCTCCTCTCCTCCCCCCCCCCCATATACATAATCTCTATCTCTTTTTCTTTCTGTTTTTTTCTGTTTCTTTCTCTGTCACAAACTTCTCCATCTTCCCTATTCTTGGTCTAATGCCCTGGCCCTGACCCAGGTTCCTTGCCCTAGATGGCTCAGTTGGATGGGATGGGGGAGAGGGGGGCAGGCATAGAATCCACACCTCCTTTGGCTTCCTTATCTCTGTTCCCCAAACATGGCCGGTCCTGACTCATTGCTGCCTTCCTTATTGTCCCAGCATCTCCAATTCGCCCTCTGGTGGATTCTTCTTGATGTTGTCAACATTTTTCTTTTGTGGTGTTTTCTGGTTGCCTACTGACTGAGGGACCCTTTCCTGCTCTAGAATTTCATTTACTTTCATTTGCAATAGGAGAAAATAAAAAGGGCCACCGCAAGCACATTGAGAACTATGTTCTTAGAATGTTATCCTCAGCATTTTCCTTTTCAGTCTAAGAAGCATATGCTGGGTACTTCCCAGGAGCTAGCTAGAAAGTATAGGATAGAAAAAGAGATCTAAGAAGCTCATAAATAAACCATTTGGGAAGATACCAACATTTTAAAGACAATAAAGAAGTGAGTTATTTAAGTTCTCCTGTATATCATGGTAGTGAAAGTAAGTGAGCAGTGGAAGTTCCATGTGGATTGAGGGATGAAGACTTGATAGAGGATCTGGAACTTAAGATAGACATGGCAAGTTGGAATTGATCCTTTTCTCCTACCTCAGGCTCTGGAATATACTCTGGATCTTTCTCCATACTCTCATCCAAGACGAAAGTTTCTTAGATCTGACCATCAGATTTTTTTTTCCAAGTTGGAAATTATTTTGGTGGCTAATACATCCTGTGGTACAAAATCCATAAATTAGATCATAAATTTAGATTTGATTTTCAATATCATTTACCTGAACCTCTCATTTTAGATGTCATTCATGTCCTGCTAAACTTTTAACTCTGGTTAACTACCCCTATACACTCATTCTGCTCCCATGATCCTTTTGAAACCTAATGGAGTTGTACCATGTTCACTGGGTCAAGAAAAAGTTTGATCTCTAATCTCACCTGGACCTTCACCTGGTTAACACATAGTCTGCTCCAAAACTTCTTTTTCTCTCCTGAAGCAGCCTGTATTGCTTCTCAAATTTCTTCATCTCCTACTATTCTGACAAAATAGAAAATAGAGGCCATCCATGGTGAGTTCCTCTTGGAGAAGTCCCTGGACCTCAGTTCTTTGTTTTTAAATGTTTTTAAAAGTTTAAAAAAAACTTGAGTTTCTCTATCTTACCAGGGCTGAAAGTGCAGGAGATCCTTATAGGCCTGATGTTAGCAACCTGGTGGCTTCCCAATTCCTGAAGTTCAGGCTGGAAATGGAGCACGTCAAAGCTCCCCTGCTGATTAAAATGACATCAAGCCTGTAAGGATCTACTGAGCTAATATTGTCCCATAATTGTTGCCAAGTATGATTCTGATGAACACAAGATTTCAGAGATTCATTTCTTTCTCCAGATGAAATCCTTCGAACAGGGACTAATTCCTCACCATTATTGTGCAGAAGAAAGGGAGGATGACTTAGGTTCAAATACTGGTCCTGCCACTATTTGTTACCTTGAACTCAAGATCTCTATCTCAATTTTCTTCATTTGCAAAGTTCTGTAAAATGAGGGTTTTAGAGGCTCTCCAAGTCTCTTCCAGGCCTAAATATGTTATTCTGTGATGATCCAACAAGAGGAAGAATAGATTCTGTCTTCTCTCTAATTAGCTTAGACGCCAAAGACTTATGCACCATCTCATTTAATAGCTAGTATATATATATATATATATATATAACATTTTAAAATTTGCAAGGTGCTTTACAAATTTTACCTCATTTTACCCTACAACAAACAACCCTGAGAGGTTATTATTTATTCCCATTTTATTAAAGATGAAACTGAGGCAAATGTTAAAGAGACCTGCCCAGGGTTACACAACTAGTAAATGTTTGAGATCAAATTGTAACTCATATCTCCAGATCCAGCATCCTCTGTGTCAGAAAGCAGTGCCTTTATACACCTGAGCTTTGAACTAAGGGGGGGAAATTCTATAGCTTTCTCCTCTCTACCTCAGAATCTTGGCTGTGACAAGCTTTTGCTCTCCAAAAGGAGAGTCCTCAACTGGAAAGGCCAAGTTCTTTTGGAACACTGACCAGTAAGTTATCTAAATATTGCTCTAGTTNGCTAGTATATATATATATATATATATAACATTTTAAAATTTGCAAGGTGCTTTACAAATTTTACCTCATTTTACCCTACAACAAACAACCCTGAGAGGTTATTATTTATTCCCATTTTATTAAAGATGAAACTGAGGCAAATGTTAAAGAGACCTGCCCAGGGTTACACAACTAGTAAATGTTTGAGATCAAATTGTAACTCATATCTCCAGATCCAGCATCCTCTGTGTCAGAAAGCAGTGCCTTTATACACCTGAGCTTTGAACTAAGGGGGGGAAATTCTATAGCTTTCTCCTCTCTACCTCAGAATCTTGGCTGTGACAAGCTTTTGCTCTCCAAAAGGAGAGTCCTCAACTGGAAAGGCCAAGTTCTTTTGGAACACTGACCAGTAAGTTATCTAAATATTGCTCTAGTTACTGTCTATTAATAAATAGTAGTAAGGGCTAGGCAATGGAAGTTAATTGACTTGCTCAGGGTCACACAGCTAGGAAGTATCTGAGGCCAGATTTGAACCTAGGACCTCCCATCTCTAGGCCTGGCTCTCAATCCACTGAGCCACCCAGCTTGCCCCCATTTACTATCATTTTAGAGGATGCCATTTTAATGAATTACCAAAGGTTTTCTGAGTCTTGGGTCTCCCTAGATCTTGGCTTTAAGCTGCCTCTTTGCATTCCCTCCCACTTCCCTTCCCCTTCTGAAAATTTGTAGTCTCTAAGATATCCTGGATCATATAGTGCAGGGTACTGAAATTAGTATAGCACATGATGTTAGCACAATTATCTTAACAGTTATCTGTAATCATAGCACAAAGCATGTACAAGATTACATTAGAATTGCATGCAGGTAAAGATGGAAGTAGTATTAAAGAGAAATGTATTGAAGTAGTTTTAGAGAGAAAGTATTGAAGGAAAATAGTCCCTCTAACAAGTTGTTAATAGAACTGTGAATCAGTATGACCATTATAGAAAGCAATTTGGAATTCTACAAATAAAGAGGGTAAAATGTTCATACTCTTTGATCCAGAGGTCCTACTGCTTAAGCACATATCTGAAGGAGGCACCAATAATGAAGAATGACCTCATGTACACCAGAATATTTAAAGCACTACTTTTTGTGGTAGGAGAGAATTGGAAACAAAGTAGATACCTGAAGGGAAAGGGCTAAACAATTTATGCTGTTAGAAATGATAAATGTGATAGAGAGAAGACTGAAAAGACTTGCATGAATTGATACAAAGTGAAGCAAGCAGAGGCAGAACACAGTATACTCAATGACTAGAACAATGTGAATAGAAAGAACAACCATAAAAAAAAATGTTACAAATTATAAAGAACACACTTGGGTTGGGGGCAGCCCAGGTGGCTCAGTGGATAGAAGGCTAAGCCTAGAGATGAGAAGTCCTGGGTTCAAATTTGACCTCAGACACTTCTACCCATATATGACCCTAGGGAAGGTTTAAAATTTAAAAAAAAAAAAGGGCATACATGGCCTCAAACAAATATAAGTTTTGGGGGCAGCTGGGTAGTTCAGTGGATTGAGAGCCAGGCCTAGAGATGGGAGGTCCTAGGTTCAAATCTGACCTCAGACATTTCCTAGCTGTGTGACCCTGGGCAAGTCACTTAATCCCCATTGCCTAGCCCTTACCACTCTTCTGCCCTGGAACACACAGTATTGATTCCAGGACAGAAGGTAAGGGTTTTTAAAAGAGAGAGAAGGAGAGAGAGAGAGAGAGAGAGAAAGAGAAAGTTTGGAGAGGGTGGGAGTTCTATGAATGTAGAATATTGCATAAATTTTCAGATTTCTAGATATATTTTTGCTCAGTTTTAATTTTCCCTTTTTCTTAAAACCTCTTGGTGCCTCTTAGGCCCTAAGACCTAGGGGATGAATTTTCAGTGACTCTGGCTACCCTCAACATTATTAGGTTGGCTATTACTAATCAGGGGAGCAATTCCTCTTGACTAGCTTTTAAAGAGAACTAACAGACCTCTCTCTCTCTCTCCTTCCTTCCCCCAATTCATAGAACAAACCAGGGCATAGCAAAGTGTTTGTGAATTCTGGAGTATATTGCTAATGGGTACAAGCCTTGCTTTGCTAACAGGTTCCTACCACTGAAGCATATTGACCCCATAATCCTGACCTGCTCCTTGTTGGTAGAATCTAAGCGGGCTAAAGGAGGGGGTAATGTAGTTCATTCTCTGACGACAGGGAGTCTTGATCTTTAAAGTACAATGGCAAGGGACCCTAGTTATGGTCTTGATTAGCACTTATAGCTCCAAAGGGAGAACAGGAATTCCCTTTTGCTGAAGCATGAGACCCAGCCTTGGTCAGTGATTTGATGATCCTAGTGGAAAATCTAGTGTGATGCTTCCATTGAACCACAAGGTTCCTCAGTCAAACTCTTGTGTTGGTGTCCTAAGTCACAGCACCTAGTTATCAAGATATCAGGGAGACTGCCTAAGTAGCCCCAGTTTGGGCAAGAGCTTATGAACTAAGGGGGAAGATACTGATGAGGAGTTCTATACCTACTGAACCACAGAATTCACTGACTTGGACCTCCTAGCCATTAGGACACCTAGTCTCAGCTTTGGTCAGTGACTCATGATGTACCTGTGGTCCAAAACTGGCTTGTTAACCATTAGTCTGGTTTGATTTTGTCAGAAAGGGACAGAATTCAGGAATTATTACAGGGAGCTTTATTAGTGATATGTTGACAACAACACAGATGGTTGGTGAATAGTCTGTGGTGGTCCAGAGGTGGGCAGCACAGTAACAGTGAAACCTAACTTGGAAGGGAAGAGGGGCAGAGAGAGCCCAGAGGAGTTATGTTCAGGGGATTAGGTGATTCCTGTGGGATAGGAGAGTTCTCTGGGCATCAGCCAAGAGTGGGAAAAGATCAAACAGTCCCAGGACTATCAGTGATTGCTCCACTGGCTGGAGATTTGAGTGGGGGTTTTTATAGGGTTTCTTTGTCTTTATGTCTGGTCAGAGATGGGACATTCCTCCCTGCCCTCTAAGTTAGGAAGAGGCATTTCTCCCAAACCTCAAAAGTAAAAAGGAGATAGTTCCTCCTAAGCATTTTAGCAGTTTTAGGTCTTATCTCTAAATGAAGTGTAGGTGAAAGACCACCCAGTGCCCTAACCAGACCCATCTAGACAGTGATGGCTTTAATTTATCAGAATATACAATCAGGGGACGCCAAGATGTGAGGGATTTCAGCAAGACAACTAGTAAAATTCCACAGCAAATTGAAATTGTGTCACAAGTCAGAGTTATAAGATGTTCCCCAAGTGACAAAATGGATTTTAAGAAACAACAACAAAAGATCACAATGCAAAACATTTCTGCTACATGGGTAGACAGAGGAAGTTATAGAGAATCTTTCTTACACCTGGAATTGTCAAAAGCTGCCTTGGACAGAAGCATATAGGAATTAAATGTTTATTCACAGTCTACTCACCCAGGCGATCAAGAGAATTCTTGTAATGGATTTTCCTGGTCCAAGAAAAGAACTTGCTTTCCTATCCAGAACCCAGTTAAGACAGTGATGAAGTATTCAGGAGAAGAAAGGAGATAAGTGTGTGTCAGGCAATAGGGTAGTCAAAGGATAGTGTTAAATCAAATAGTAAACAAGCATTTATAGAGAGAGTACCTTCTATATGCAAAGTGTTTTATTAGGTGTTGACTATGTAAGTGCAAAGGATGAAGCAACCCTTAGGAGTTAGTGGGGGAGAAGGGGTGAAAGGGGAAAGGGCTGACAATAAGAAGCATAAAATTATCAGACTGAATGCAAATAAATACAAGGTATTTAAATACAAATGGACAGCTAAGTGGTGTAGTGAGTTGAAAGCTGGGTCCCTAGAATTTTGGAGTTCAAAGGCTCAATCAAGCTCATCTTCTAGAGTTGAAATCTGGCTTCAGACTGCCCTTTGAATTCTATAGACCATCCCCTACACCTCCAACCTCAATGAAATTACCTCATTCCTAACTCACCCCATCCCCTTTTTCTTATCCTATAACCCCTGTTGTGAAAGGGGCATAAAATGCCCTTACCCCATCTCCTCAGAGAGGCAGTGTCAACCTCTGCACACTGTCCTCCCAGACAAATTCAACATGACTTCTAAATAAACAAAATTCTCTTTTATTTCTAATCTAAGTTATGGAGTCTTGCAAAGAGTACCTGTCCCAAACCCTCAAGCCCCACCACTATAGGAGGATGTGGTATTCTGGTGTCAAGGTGAAAAGAACTGATGTCCCAGACCACAAAGGAGGGTGAATTGCATGTCCCAGGAAATGCAAATGGAGGATACAAATCCATGCTTATCTGGAAGCTAAGGGAAATGCTAAGGAAATGCTTCTCTCTGAGACTCCCTTTATCATACAGTTCTTTCAGTTGCTTTCTATAGCCCACACTGGGGGGATGCAAGAATGGGGAATTCCTCACATACCCCTAGACCTGGGATTCCTCTGGAGTTTGGGGATGTGCAGGGGACCCTGTAACCCATGGCAATTCAGTTGTGTCCAACTCTTCATGACCCCATTTCGGATTTTGTTAAAGATACTGGAGTGGTTTAGTCATTTCCTTCTCCAGCTCATCTTACAGATGAGGTAATAGAGACTAGCAGGGTTAAATGACTTGCCCAGGGTCACACAGCTAGGAAGTGTCTGAGGCCAGATTTAAATTCAAGAAGATGAGGTCTTCCTGACTCCTAGCCCATCCCTCCATTAGTCACTAGATAGATACATAAACACATATGCAGAAATGCTTCTTCTGAAAGCCTTGCTCCAAATAAATATGTTTTCCACTGATATCTACACATGTATTAAGTCTCTATAATGATATCTACACATGTATTAAGTCTCTATAATGAGACAGGTACTATGCTAAACCTTGCACAAATATTGTCTCACTTGATTCTCTCAACAATAATATGTGAAAGGTGTTATTTTACACTTGAGGAAACTGAAGCAGACAAAGGTAAAGTGATTTGCCTGGGGTTACACAGCTAGAATATGTCTGAGGCTTCATTTGAACTCAGATCTTCCAGACTACAGGTTTGCAGTCCTATCCTTTGTGCTACAGAGCTCCCTTTAAATGCTTATTTCCTACAATAGGTCGGGAAATTGACCATTCTTAGGCTGAAGGAAACCAAAAAAAAGACTTTCCTTACTCCTTCCTCCCCCCCCCCCCCCACTTCTTAGGAAGGGTAAAAGATCATTTGGCTTCTGTAGGACACAACCAGAAAAACAGCAGTACAGGTATGGCTAAGGTACAGGAATATTAGCAGACATATCTGAGAAGGCTCTTTAACAAAGGTGAATGTAGAAACCAGCTAGGGTAGAGATTTGAAATATAAAAGGGTGTGGCCCTTTCAAGTGTAAATGAATGTTTTCTTCCTAGTGGGGGACTTGACCCTCATTACTTTTTTTTTCCTGGATCCAGCAGGAATTTGGGAAAATGTGCTGGATAGAAACCATAAATTAGGGGGGCAGCTGGGTAGCTCAGTGGATTGAGAGCCAGGCCTAGAGATGGGAGGTCCTAGGTTCAAATCCGGCCTCAGACACTTCCCAGCTGTGTGACCCTGGGCAAGTCACTTGACCCCCCATTGCCTACCCTTACCACTCTTCCACCTATGAGTCAATACACAGAAGTTAAGGGTTTAAAATTAAAAAAAGAAAAAAAAAAAAGAAAAAGAAACCATAAATTAGGATAAAGCTCTTCTCTGAGGGAACTCAGCTCAACTAGAGAAAATTATTGAGTTGGAGCTCTACCTCTCCCACTATCAGCCCAGGGGGTGACCAAACTTAGAGCTGAGGTCCTGATGAAGCAGAATTGCAGAGCCTTTTAGGAACCTAGCACTGATATTGAATTGATATTGCTGATATTGAAGCTAGAAGTGATTAGGGCTTTTTTATTGTTCATTTGTTTTCCATTTCCTTCTCCAGCTTACTTTATAGATGAGGAAACTGAGGCAAACAGGGTTAAATGACTTGCCCAGGGTCCCACAGCTAATATGGTCTGAGGCCAGCTTTGATCTCAGGAAGATGAGACTTCCTGACTC
The DNA here is from genome assembly GCF_016433145.1 of Gracilinanus agilis. Taxonomy (NCBI): domain Eukaryota; kingdom Metazoa; phylum Chordata; class Mammalia; order Didelphimorphia; family Didelphidae; genus Gracilinanus; species Gracilinanus agilis. Next base: position 250,748,356 of record NC_058133.1, on the reverse strand, counting down.
AGGCCCAGTAATCTTCTTATCCACTCTGCTACCTAACTGCCTCTGATTGAGACTACAGAAGTTCAGGCTCAGAGAATCCAACACAATGGTCTGACCTGCAGACACCATGACCTGTGAAGAGCCAGCTGGGCAACCAAGAGACCTGCCTGGTCTTGCCCAGAAGCAGGTTGACCTATCTAGGAGTGATACCATGCCTTCTGGGGGCCCATGCCAGACTATTCTATTACTAACTCTATGCCCTTCAGACTTTGCCCTTCACAAAGTTTGTGAAGGCTCTTCAGAAAGAAAAGACATCTGGATACAGTTCCAAAGTTCTTAGGGTTAACTTGGAAATAACACAAAACTACTTAAAGTAGTCAGAAAAACTGTTAGGGACCAAGACTTTAAGATAAGATAGTCACTCTTCTAAGAATAGATATCATTCACTCTTCTAAGATAAGATATTGATCATAGGCCCAGCCATACTTGGAGACAGTAAGACCACCAGAGATTTTCTATGCTCCCTTTCCGCGTTCCTTTCCCCCTTAGTATCTGCCGACCCCCTTCTGCCCTCAGCCTATATATTCTTGTCATAGATCTGCAATAAACGAGCCTTGCTTCCATCAAAACGATTCTGTGTCTTGCACGTGAGGTCTCCCCTCTTCTTTCCCTATGGGTTTTTAGGTTGCCGTTTCCCCGGACCCCTCGGTTGTGTCCGGCTGGACCCGGACAAAAAACCAAGTCTTTAACCAGGAAAGGGTTAAGTCCAATTTTGGTCCTCTACTCAAAGCCTGGCGTCAAAGCTTTTACAGGGTCTATACCCTGTAAAGGTATATACTCCGCCAAGGACGGTCCCAAGCCTGGCTGAAAAAGGAGGGTTGGGCGCGAGGCTAGCAACCCCACCCCGTAAAAATCTCACTTGCTATAGAAACTGCAACCTCATTAAACCAACAAAACCAAACCTAGTCTGGAAGATTGCTCTCCAACAGAGTCCATGACGCGAGCTGGCAAAAGCCAACAAACTCCAGGCCTACATCAAATCTTGAACATCAGATGGCCTGAAAAGATCTCCAATACCAGACTCTGGGAAAGAACAATTCAGTATCCCATCAATCAGGATGCTATGAAAAAAAAAATATGGAACCCACCAGGGAGGAGAAAAGTCTGAAGGCCAAAACAGACCTGGCAAAGATATGCCCAGTTGGTGGAAGTTGCCCAGAACAGAGTCCGTTGGCGTGAGATGGTTGCGGCCCTATGCTCCTCTGGGAGTCAATAGGAATAATAATAATAATAAAATACCCTAGGACTTTGGGGATAATATCCCTTGGAGTGACACTGTGCTAAGTGACAGCTCTAAAGGACAAAAGAATTTGGGGAACTTATATACCCTTTTGGGAACTGGAGGTACAGGGAAATATGATTGACTGACATTACTGTGGCTACAACTATACTGTTTCAACTCTACTGTTTCAATTATATAAGTGTTTCAACTATACTGACAGGATACAATCAGGCTTAGGAAAGGAACCAGAGTTCCTAGAGTGTCAGGGAATGTGTTGTACCCAAATTTTAATACCTAACCCAGGTTCATGGCTGGAGGAAGAATCACACTGACAATGCAATATGCAAGAAGAGGCTCATTCTTTACTAGCAATAATAGCTAGGGTCGCTAGGCAGAGAGGGGTGCCTGAACCAACCCTTTGGAATTCTCAGCCAAGAGTATATATAGAAATGTTTGGGGAAGGGGGTTGGTACATACATAATTATCAAGGTAGTGTCAGGGACAGGTGGTCAGGAAGCATCTGGGGAGGGGGGGTTTCAGGGTCAGGGGTCAGGAAGCATTTGGCAAATATACCTTAAGTAGGCAAATATTGTTAAGCAGGCAAACATAGACAAACATTCCTCAAGAAGGTTAATATCCATCAGATAAGATAGCTTCAGTTTCAGGTTTATGATAGGGGGAGATAAGGAAGACTGTACTGGGAAACATTGGGGGTTGGGGGTAGCTTGTCCAGGCCAGAAATAGTTCAGTAGACTGCCAGACTGATTTTTAAATCCAACAAATGGACTACTTGAAATGGACACAAAAGGGACCTATGAACCTTAGGCCAAGGTCCTTCACCTAGGTAGCCCAGCTTTAGGTTCATAGGTCCCTTTTCTTACTATATAAGTGACAAGATCAAACTTGAGGTCTTCACCTTCAAGCTAACTAAACTGGGGGGTTCATCAGATCGCACTAGGCTACAAGTTTGAGGTTTCTATATTCCATGTCCCAACATCATTAATTTCTGTGAACCTAAATTCTGTTGTAGTAACCAAAAAATAGAGACTCAGAGTACATAGCTTGACAACACTATGCTCTGTTGAGCAGGGTAGCTACCAGAGACTCATAGCTCATAACTTGGCTCATAACCTGACAGCACCATGATCTATCGAACAGTACCACTACTCCATGGACAGAGCAGTCCTAACTCCTAACCCCGAACCCCAAACATTAAGGTTTCCACGGTACCTGGAGATATCAACACTCAAAACTCCCACTAAGGAACGTTTGGCTATTGTCAGTCTCCAAGGCACCTCTACCTGTATCCTGGCCCCCAGAGCGTTTATATTCCCTCCTCTAAATGCACCACTTTGGAACTTTCTTGCTGAGTTCCCCCAGTGTGCATGGTAATAAAGCTTTCTCCTGCTTTGATTGCATTGTCTTGTGTGTGCTCCTTTGGTGGCCACCCATTTGAACCCTAACACTGTTTTACTAGCAAACTCTTACCCACTGTCCTTAGCCCCTGGACTATGTTTTTCTGGGAATGCTGTTTTGGGGAGGTTAATTCTTTTTTCTATTATTCTGTATGAGTAAGTGTATTTCCTAAGATCTATTTGAGTCTACTTGCTGATTATTAATGGAAATGTACCAGTGAATATTCACATTAGGAATAGATAAGTCACTCACAGGGTTCCAGGGTTCCTAAGGTAGCAATTGCTCCTCTAGGAACTGTATCTCACTGAAATCAGAGCCATAAGATAGGAGAACAACAGTGGGCATGAGGAAAAGATGTGGGAAAAACTTTTAGTGGTAAAGACAGCCTATTACTCTATCCCAAAATGTGATTTCCTCCACTTAGGGAGCCTAGGGTTAGCCAGCTTTCATCACCAATGAAGAGGAAGAATGAGGGGTATTTTCTAGAGAAGTTCAAACGACAAACTGATAAGTCACTGGAATATTGATTTCTGAGAGGATAGTCTATGGAGCTGTCGATGTGGAATCTAGAAACCCCCACTTGTAGCATAGTAAGATCTGATTAACCCCAAGTTTAGTCAGCTTGAAAGATGGAGACCCCAAAGCTTGTTCTTCTTCCTGTGAGAAACCACCCTGAAGGGAGTCTCCTACTAGCAGTTTCAGACTGAACAATAGACCTTAATATATTTAATGGACTTAGCTAGATAGAGTTAACAGATTTTATTCAAATGCTAAAATATTTTTATCCCAGTAGCTTCTTCCATAGTATCAGAGACCCTTTCCCAAGAAGACCTACACCAGGGCAGAGACTATCTTTTTAGTATCCATTGTAAATATTGTACATCCATTGTAAAAATTGTAAAATCCTTCCCTTACACCCTAGTCTCTATGATTCCTTTCCCAAGCTTGATTGTATCTTGTCAATGTAGTTTGAACACTCCCATTTCCTTGTAACCATGGTAATGTCAATTAATCATATTTCCCTTAGTTTCCCAAAAGGTATACAAGTTCCCAAAATTCTTTTGTCCCTTGGAGCTGTCATTTTGTGCGGTGGCACTCCTAGGAGTTTAGTGACCAGAGTTGCCAGAGTCTGGGGACTCTGCATGGGTTTATAGTGCACAGTTCTGTGAGGAGGCCTAATTTTATCGATAAACTCCTTTCCTTAATTAAAGAGTGATTTTTTTTTCTATCTATTTAATAGTTCTGTGTTTTTTCCAGTTTAACAGAGGCAATGTGGAAAATATGCAGTAAAATTCTCTAGGTCTAGTGCTCTCTCTGGAGATTTATTATGGCTGAGATGAAGAGTTACTTGTACTAGACTCTGTAAAGATGAATTTCCATTATATCCTGTTTCCTAATTCTGTCCTGTATTCTGCAAAGTTAGGGGTGAAATTCTTAAAGGGAATGGGTTTGATATATTATTTGTGACTCCTCTTTCTCTCCATCTCAGCCTTCCTCTGGGTTATTATATCCAGCCTTCTGGGTGAAGCCCCACCTGAATGGCTCAATTGGTAACATTTGAGCAAGAGATTGGGTCAGCAGTAGCTATCAGGGTAAATAGAACTACATTTGCAAATGGGTGTTCTGAGGGTGATAGAAGGAGGCCCCATTTTAGCTTCTCTGGCAGATGGGTGGAGTGCAATGACACCCTCTCTAGCCAGAAGCTTTGGGTGTGGCTTCTGAAAGTTGTGGTTGATAAGAAAACAATTATCTGTAACCTCAGAAAGAACTAGTAAAACTATATTGTAATATCCCTAGTAGGGGCCTTTCAAATCATTTTAAGCTTAGGTATCTCCAGACTTGAGGGACTCTAAGAATGAATTGCCTAAGACCAAGGCCTATGAATCATAGATCATATGAATCACAGATCATAGCTCTAGGATCTATTTGGTATTTGCAACATTTTTTGTAATTTTTTTTTTTTTGCTGTAATTTGTCCAAGTGGTGACCTGGAAATGGGGTTGGGGTAGAGATGCCAAATATACAAAAAATGCTATACCTGAATCATCCCATGTTGGTAATAATAGACAATATTGAGTGCCAGGGATGGATGGGAGTGGGACATGAAAGCTATTTTTTCCCTAGTGATGGAGATGAAGGAAGCTTGAGTACTTCACTATACCAACTCATGTTACAACAGCTTAAAGTGAAGACAGACAGCACAATCTGGTAGCTTATTCTCTGTTCAGGAAGCTGTTCTTGACCAGCCAATATAGGGGTTCAGGTAACACAGGCCCAAGGTAAATTATATGGGGCTAAAGATCTCACCAGTGTCTTCCCACCCCACTGCTCCTGCCTCTATTCCTGTGACTGAAATTGATCAGGAGTAGTTTGCTTTTATCTGGGAAGAAGTCTAGTGTATCTGTACCTTCCTTCTCTAGTGCTGCCTGAACTGTTTCTCTCACTGCCACAGGCAGAAAGTTAAGAGTCTTTCCTTCTTGAGGACAACAAAGTACACCTAAGCAACATAATGTTGTCTAGACAAAATGAAGCTAGTGACTGAGATCCTGGTAGCCCATATAAAGGAAAAGGGATGAGAAATTAACCACAAGAAAATCTGGGGTCTAGCCTACTCAATAAAATTAAGAGGAGCCCAGTGGATTTCAGAGTAAGCTGTAGACACTGGTTTGCCCATAACCTTAAAAGGAAGCCCAAAGGCATTTTGGATTTTTCAAAGTCTGGAAAATTCATATTCCATACTTGGGTATACTGATGAATATATTTACTGTACCTGTGTAAGTTTGTTTCTTTTTCCCTAAAAAATCTAAAACAGGAAGTCTCTTGCCTTGGCACTTATGACTCTGAGGGGTTCATGTATTTGAAACTGTCCACAAAGATGAAGTGGAATGAAGCCTTTGGCAAATACAAAAGTATAATAATGACCATTAGGTTTCTTGAGCTCAAAACTTCCCAAAGCAGTCACTATTTTTGCAAGGGAGTTATTCTATTAATGGGTCCTAATTACTACTAAATGGATCACAGAAAGTCATATTATTACCCTTTGTCTACAGTTGCCTATTTTGAGAGAAGTGATACAAGATGGGCCTTCTAACAAAATGGGTAGGACATGAGGCCTCTCTTGGTAAGAAGAAATGCTAATTCAAGATCAGCACCCCTAGGCTCCTCAGGTATCAGTGCCCTTCATTTAAATCTGCCAGAAACTCCAGAGTCCTCTAGTCCAAACTGATACCTTGCCTCCTTCATGAGCCTTTGAGGACTTGGTTTTTTTGGAGAGATGGTTTTTTTAAATTTAGTGACAGTTTTTTTCCATTACAAGAGAAATATATAAAAACAAACTTTAGTAGACATTAATCCAGTAATAGGGAGTACTCTGAAAGATAGGAGTCCTGCTTCTGTACTAGCAGCAATGCAATGACCCAGGACAATTCTGGGGGAACGAATGATATCCACATTCAGAGGAAGAACTACAGGAGTGGAAACAGAGAAGAAAAACAACTGCTTGACCACCTGGGTTGATTTGGACATGATTAGGATGTAGACTCTTAATGACCACCCTAGAACAATTATCAATAATATGGAAATAGGTCTTGATTGATAACACAGGAAGAAACCAGTGGAAATGTGCATTGACTACAGATGGGTGGGGGTGGGGGGGTGGGGGGAGAGAGATCAAGAACATGAATCATGGAACCACGGGAAAATTTTTTCTAAAAAAATAAAGATAGGAGTCCTGGAAAAGGCCTCTCAGTGACCTGAGCTGCATGATTGACCTTCAAGTGGACCTTGAGTAATGTTTTATATCTCCTGTGCTAAAATACTCATTCTCCTTTCAAGTCTTTTCTCTGCAACTCTCATTTTGTTTCCAACTCTTTCCTCTAGCACCCTCACTTCATTTATACATTTTTTTAAAACTCATCTATCAGGACCTCATCAACTATGATGAGATATTCCCTAGGGGCGAGATGGTCATTAAGATAGAGAATTCATTCATTGGTAGAAATGCCTTTGCTGCAGGCCCTGGGGATGAAGGAAGAAATACCAATGTAATCCCAGAAAATGACATAGCAATGAACCATCATCTACAAGAAATTTGCTTCAGAAAAGAATCCTATAAAAAGCACACTGTTACAATTAAAAATAATAAAGACTAATATAATTATAGAAATTAGTAGTTTAATTAAAGCCATGGCCATGCTGGTAAAATCATTAGACCACGCGCTGGTAAGAATTCAAACTGCCTCCGCCATTTTACTTTTTGAACCTTCCCGTGCCTGCTAGCTCAGAGAGAGCTTCCTTTCAGATTCTCCTCCCATTTAAACTGTCCTCTGTGTGGTGATGCAGGCATCCCCACGCCCAAAGAACTGGAAACCCGTTGGACCACGGGAAATGTAGTTTGATAGTTCCCACGTGTCCATAGAAAATATATATATATACTTTTAAATGTCATCTCCCAAATTCCAATTATATAACACCAAAGATTAAAAGAAATCAATCAAATAATGAAGAACAGAAGCCAAATAGAATAAAATCTTTTGTAATGGGAGCTGTAGAACAAATAAAATATACCCTTGCTAATTTCTAAAACTATCAGTTCTTTGATATATATACAGCATAAAGTCTCCATTGGACTTCTAGAAGAGTGGTGTGACCCGTTTTATGATTTTTCTTTAAGGAAGGTTCAAAGATGGAGAAATGTTAACAAATTCAGCTGATTCCCTTTGCATCACCTGTCACCATAAATAACTGCTTCTTTTTGTTCATCTATACAACACCAGCAACTTGGAAAAACCTATACTGATGGTATCTTGAGTTTTGTTCATTTATTTTTTTACCTTGATTTAGTTGGAGACATTGTTTTCATAACATGTCATATAGGTCATAAAAAAAATTCTCATATCATTTGACTTATTCTTTTGTAGCTCTAGGTGGTCGTTGTCCTTTTATTGACCGGTGTTAACCTGGGAAAAACACAGAACTATTAAAGTAGTCAGAAAAACCAAGCATTTAATCAGGAAAGAGAGTGTTCAATATTTTGGCCATTACACAGAGTCAATAACCTAAAACCACAGTGAGCCAAAGCTCTGGCACTCTGGCAATAGTATCTCTGAGAGGATCACTGTGCTAGATAATCCTCCAAAGAACAATAGAACTTGGGGAACTTATATACCTTTTGGGGGGAACTAAGGACAGGGAAGTATGGTTGATTGGCATCACCATGGTTACAGGATTAGCAGGGAGAAGCTGATGCTTTAAGATGGATACTAAAGAGAAGGATCCAACCAAGGACTGGGCTATCTGGGAGAGGACTTTGATACAATGGGACAAACTACTAAAACAAAAGGTTATTTAGCATTTAAGTCTGAGTCTGGGACTTCCCTCAGTGTGAATTCTCAGGGGACTGGGGCAGACTTGGGGTCTCCAAATTTCAAGTTGAAACTTATATGGGCCAGAATCATCCTGTGATGAACAATATGCCTTGGGTAACACCTGTTTTTTTTTTTGTTTTTTTTGAGGAAGAACAAAGAGGACAGAGTTATCAGACTGAAGAGTATCTACAGGTGGTGGTGTAAAAGGACTGGATAGGGGGAAGACAAGAAAGGAAGGTGGGGGCTAGTTTATGAAGGGCTTTGAAATTCAAAACCAAGAACTATAATTTGTGTATGAGATAATTAACCTCACTAACATTATCTAAAATATAATGGGTTTCTGGTGGCTTCTGACAATGTGGATTTTTGGATGACTCAGTTTACTGTTACCTTTTTGAAATCCCAGTGCCAAGTACCCCTATTTTGGTTTGAATGTTAAGCACCTTTTTGTTTTGGAGGCTTCTCTACTGGATGAAAGTTTTCCTCTCATGAAGCCCAGTTTCTTAGTTTGACCTTTGCCTTTGTTACAGCTGATGCTTCTTAATATTCTAGTTGCTGACTGCAAAGAGATTTACAAACCTGTTTGTGATAACCAATTATCCAGAGGATATAAGGACTCCCAATTTACTTTCCTCTTTGGAGAAAATATCTAGCAAGTCTTCTCCCAGCGCAGAGTTGGCATCTAGTCTGGTGGCTTCTCTCAGGGGTATGATTCCCAGAGACTCAAGACCTTGGATTTTGTATGGTGTTTAGAGTTTGACTCTGTGTAATGACCAAATATTTGAACTATATCCCTATTCCTGTTTTAAAGAGTGGGTTTTATTGATTACTTGGTAATTCTGTGTTATTTTCAAGTTCTGAAATTTAATACTTCATTCTTCTGTTATTAGACTTCTTTCCAGTTTTCTAGGTTAGTGTTAGGGTATGACACAAATGTTTCTGTACCCTTCTCTATATTCACACAGATAACACCCTAGTTCAGGCCCTCACCACCTCTCTATTTACATTCTCTCTTCCTTGTTTGTCTTAACCAGACATCTGCCAAAATAACCTTCCCAAGGTACAGATCTGATCATTTCACAACTTTGTTCATGAGTCTTTATAACTGACTTTTACCACTAGGATAACAAAGAAGCTCAGCTTGTCATTTAAGTTCTTCACAGTTTGGTCTGGTTCAACCTACTTGTCCAGATTTATTTCATGTTGCTCTCCTTTGTGAACCCTACCTTCTAGTTAACATGTTGTTCCTCAAAAGTTGGGATTCATTTCCTGCTTCCATGATTTTGCACAGGTTATCCACCTTGCACTCCCTCCTTTCCCCTGAATTCTGGAATCCTTAAATATTTTTAAGGCTCATTTCAGATGCTATCTCTCTTGGAAACCTTTCTTGGTCCTCCATCCCCTACTTATTAGTGTTATCTCCCTTCTGAAATGATATTGTATTTATTTGTAATAGGAGGATTTCCATGTGGAGGATACTAGGGAATTTGCTTCTGGGAGATTTGTAATGAATATAAGGAGAAGTGTTTTGGAGAAATTGTAGACTATTGTGTGGACATTCTTATCCTGTATCTGACATAATTAGCTTAAATATTTGTAAGAGAATTAGAGCCCTTTCCCCAATTTCCCCTTCTCTGTGGAGACTTAAACATATTTTGAGGTTCTCTTGAGAAGCCTTGAGTTGAAGTAGGAGTCAGTTATATTTTCGAAAAGCTTCCAAGATGGAACATGAGGGCATCAAACCTTGGGTTGCATCTGTAACCTACCAGCATAATGCAAGCACATCTGAAAGCAGGGAATGTTATCTATTTTCTATTTTTATCACCAGTGTTTGCCACATAGTAGGTGCTAATTCAATGCTTGTTGAACAAAATGTAAAAAAACAAGACTTAGTGATTTGGCCAGAGCTACTTTAAGACCCAGCATAAAACTCTTAATTACAGGGATAGCAAAGTGGATAAAGAGCCAGACCTATAGTGAGGAGGACCAAATCTGACCTCAGAAATGTCCTAGTTGTATGACCCTGGGCAAGTCACTTTAACCCCAATTGCTTAACTCTTACTGCACTTCTACCTTGGATGTAAAATAGAAGGTAAGGATTTTTTTTTTTTAAATCTTAAATACAAACCCAATTTTCTTTCCATTATTCCAAGATCCCTGAAAAGTCAGTGCCAGACTTTCTAGCACACTGATGGCGAACCTTTTAGAGACCACTGCCACTTTCTGCCCCCAGAGACCAGCATGCCATGCTCTGCCCCGCCTTTTATCCCAGACAGGGGAGGAAGCACTTCCATTGAACTTCTGGACAGAGAGGGGTGGATGAAGTGAAAAAATGCCATCAGTGATGGGAACAATTTCCTCAGTCCCTATGCCTTTCTAGTAAAGAACTCTGGTGGGCAATGGTGTGCCTGCCCATAGACAAGGCTCTCTGTGCCTTTTTTGGCATGTGTACCATAAGTCTGCCATCATCAGGCCATAGCCTGACCATCCACTCGATTCTTAACAAGCACCTTTCCATTCTCAGCATTCTACTGAAACCCTCATTGCTCTCTTGAGTCTCTGTATGGATAGTGTTGGACCTACAGTTAGGGACTCTTAGGTCAAATTGGACCTTAGACAGCCTGACTGGACAAGTCACTTCTGTTAGCTTTGGTTTTCTCATCTATAAAATGGGAAGAATAATAACACCTACCTTCCAGGATTACTGTAAGGATGAAATGAGATCATATTTGTAAAACTCTTTGTAGACCTAAAAGCACTGTATAAATGTTAATCATTATTTATCTTCCCTGATTTCTCTGCCTTGTCTGATACCACTGAGCATACTTTCCTTTCTTGAAATTTTTTTGACCTTTTTTTAAACCCTTACTGTCTGACTTAGAATTGATACTAAATATTAGCTCCAAGACAGAAGAGCAGTAAGAACATTGCATTGTGGGAACAGTATTAAAGTTTGAAGTGGCCTATAAAAAAGCCAACATAAGCTAGGTCCTTTAAGAAGAAAGGAGGTGTATTTGGGGGCATAAACATGCTTTTGCCTGTACCACTAGAATAATAAATGCCTGTCTCTCATCCTGGATGGGGAAACAGTGTTAATGTTCTCCTTTTGCCCTTTATGACATATGAAGCCTTACCTCTCAGGAGACTTGGGCATCTGCTTCTCATTGCTATTATCCAGGAAAGGTCCCCACCAGAAGAAATGCTGGTGCTTAGAATAAATAGCATTCAAAGATTTAAGATGTGAACTTTGTCAATACAGAGAGGGTTTATTATTAGAATGGAACATTTTGTTAATAGATATACTAAGATTTTTATGCCTTTTGAAAAAATTATTGATTTAAAATATTTTTGAAAAATATAATTTAGCAGCTGGGTAGCTCAGTGGATTGAGAGCCAGGCCTAGAGATGGGAGGTCCTAGGTTCAAATCTGGCCTCAGACACTTCCCAGCTGTGTGACCCTGGGCAAATCACTTAACCCTCATTGCCCAGTCCTTACCTCTCTTCTGCCTTGGAAACAATACAGAGTATTGATTCCAAGACAGAAGGTAAGGGTTTAAGGAAAAAAAAAAAAGAAAAAAGAAAAAGAAAAATTTAATAATATTCTCAACTGAACTATTTACACAGAACATATAGCAGCTTAACCTAACCAAATACGAAGTTTGAGAAGCTGAAACTGTTCTAGCTTTATTTAAAGAAAAGTTGTGTTGTATAATGTGGAAAAGTAGTTTTGGGGTAAATATATTAGAAGGTTAGGTCACCAGGGAATTGAATAATTATCAATCCCCAAAATGATTTTAGTAATTTATTTACAAAATATAGGAGAGAGCGGAAGTAGAGAGATGAAAAGAGGGTAGAGTTTTGTATTTTGTATTCAAGTCTGGGCTTTACTTGGGCAGGGCTCCAGAGGCCCAGCCAGAGCCTAAAAGTCAACAAGGGGTTTAGCCTCAAGGGTTTCTCCCAATCAAGGGAGCCTCCCAGAGGTTAGTACCTCCTGGGAGATTAAAGGAGTCAGCCATCTTCACTCACCACATGTAGTTCTGAGAGAGAGATTTAAGAGCAGTCCCACCAAGATCTCAGGGTCCCAGGTCCAGGACTCCTCCAGGTCCCAGCAATGAACAAGAAAAGCCTGTCCAGCTGACTGAGGTCTCTTTTTAAAGGGGCCTCTTTTGTGTCACTTCTTGTGGCCTCCTCTTAGTTTATGTGTCCAATCACAACAGATGCTTTTCTTAGAACTGCCCACAAGGCAGTCAGTAAATTCTGATTTGTTACTCTAGCACACGTGGGTTACAGACCACCCAAAATGGAGATGTTTTCACCTTTGGTGATTAAATCTAAAGATGGGCAGTGTAGATTTAATCTAATTATCACAGTTGTAGATTACTGTGTAGGTGTAGCAGGAATAAAGAACTGGAGGAATTCCATGTGAACTGGAATGACCTCCAGGAATTGATGCAGAGTGAAAGGATCTGCTGATCCAAGAGAATATTGTACACAGAGACTGATGCACTGTGGTACAATTGAACATAACGGACTTCTTTACTAGCAGCAGTGTAAGGATTCAGAGCAAGGCTGAGGGACTTAAGAGAAAGAAAACTAGCCATATTCAGAGGAAGAACTGTGGGAGGAGAAACACAGAAGAAAAATAACTGCTTGAACACATGGGCTGTTGGGGATATTATTGGGGATGTAGACACTAAATGATAACTCTAGTCCAATTATCAATAATATGGAATTAGGTCTTGATCAATGATACATGTAAAATCCAGTGGAATTGTGTGTCAGCTAAGGGGGAGCTAGGGAGTTTTGGGGGGGAGGGAAAGAACATGAAATATGTAACTAGGAGAAAATATTCAAAAATTTAAAAAATATTAAAAAAAAATTACTGTGTAGCACTGATTAACAAAGCAAGGCAAAACCACCACTCAAATCAGAGTGCTAAGATTTCCTTGGTTCAATTTGACTTAAGTGTTATATGTTAGAATTTACACAGACACAGCTATGAAGTCCTAGGCAACTTGGAAGATGATACAATTTGCAAATGACCCTCCTCCTTGAATGTATAACTGGGAGTGGGTTTCAACTTTTCTAACATGATAGATAAGATAATGTAAAAAATCAGGCAGACTGTTTGTTACAGTCCAGAGTCTGGACTGGATTTGGTGGAGCTCTTTCATTACCAAGTCTGTTCTTTAGGAACAAGCAGGGAACATATACAATAAATAACACTGAAATCCAAATGAAGTAATTTGTATAGCAATTAGAACTTGACTTTCAACATTGACTTTTTTTTAGTTAAGGCATTAACCAGAGTTGGTTTACACCAAGTGACCAGTTTAGTTTCAATTAAAACAATTTAGTCAAAGTTCTAAATCTCTTTCAGAGGTGGTCTGATTTGTCACAACTTGACTGGTGCTTCTTTCTTCACTGTCCTTCACATCAAGTTAAGGTCCAATTGCCCTAAAGCAGTGATGGGCAAACTTTTTAAAGAGGGGGCCAAAGGAAAGGAAATGCTCATCTGTCAATCTGTTTCTAAGGCAACTCTTTTGAAGTTTCATTGTATTGTATCCTACTCATTGTATTCATCAGATTAGGAATGATGTCACACAGCCAGATAGAACATTTCAGGGGGCCTGCATCTGTGGGTTGGGGAGGCCATAGTTTGCCCACTAGTGACCTAAAGCAATTAGGGTTAAGTGACTTGCTTAGGATCACATAGCTAGGATTTTTCTTGACTTTTAACTGAGTGTCCTGCAAGGCTCAGACCTTAGCTCTATCATCTTTTCATTTTACACTATTTCACTCTGAAAATTCATCTGCAGTCAAGGCTTCACAGCAATCATATTATCCTGATGACTTGAGACAAAGGCTAGAGTTGAAAGGACCCTGGAGCAGAACTCTGGAAGCACCAGGTTCTAGCCAATGACCAAAAAGTCCAACCATCATTTGGTGGTCTATAGAGAGATTTCACTCTGAGTAACAATTAGTTTTACCTTTGCCTCTTAGTGACAATGTTCAATTAAGTGTTGCTAACATCTTAGTAACTTCTGATCTTAGAGATGTTTGGAGGCACTGAAAAGCTAAATTTCTTGTCCATGTTCATATAGCATCTGTGAATGGAATAACCCCTATAAAGTGAGAGAGATGGACTAAATGATTTCTAAGATGTGTTCTAACTTGAAACACTTAGGATTAAATCCTTCCTATACAGCCCTTTATCAAATTTCATTTGTCTCAAGATTGTTGTTGTTCCATCATGTTCAACTATTCATGACTCCATTTGGAGTTTTCTTGCCAAAGATACTGGAGTGGTTTGCAATTTCTTTCTTCAGCTCATCTTATAGATGAAGAAACTGAGACAAACAGGGATAAATGATTTGCCCAGAGTTGTACAGGGTCACATTCCATTGTCTGAGTCTGGATTTGAACTCAGGTCCTCTTGATTCTAGGCCTACAGCTTTAGCCACTGAACTACCTTGTTGCCTCCAGTTTACCTGTATTTATTAATGGTGTCCCTAGTCTCTATTTCCCAAATTCAAAACCATGACTTTATCTCTTTCCCTATATATATTCAGTCAGTCACTAACCCCTATTGATTCCATCTTCTAGATATGTTCTGTACAATATCTCTTCATCCCCACTGCAACTACAGTGGTTCAAGGTCAAGGCAGTGACTTTATACCTGAATTACTCCAATAGTCAATAAATATTATCTACTATGTGCCAGGCACTGAACTAAATACTAGGAATAAAAAGAAAGGCAAACGACAATCCCCAACCCTTCAAAGAGCTCACAAGCTAACAGAGGAAGACAACACATTAAAAAAAAAAGCTAAATGATAATACATGTATAACCCAGATCAAATTGCTTACCATCTCTGAGGGGGGGAGTGAAGGGAGGGAGGGAGATAATTTGGATTCTTATAATTTTAAGAAATGTATGTTGAAAATGTTATCACATGTAAATTAGGAAAATAAAACATCTGAATAAAAAATGCTGAAAAGGGAGGGAGAGAGAGGGTGACTGGAGTAGGGCCATGATAAAGACAAGCAATGGATAGGAAATCACTCCCTCCTTAAATGGAAGATTTGGGAGAAATTCTCCAATGTTCATTCTCAATTCAGAGAGAGAGGGACTTTCTGACTACAGTTTTTCTTTCCTCCAATTAATTCTCTACATTACTGTTAGACTAATCTTCCTAAAACTCTTATCAATGTGCTTTGGAATCCTCCTTCTAGACTAAGCTGTATGAGGGCAGGGGCTAAGTTTTCTATCAACTTCAAGAGGCTGGAGAGGATAAAGTGGAAAGACGTTCTTCAAGATTGTTAAGATGTCAATAGGTTTGAAGCTAGGAAGCTGGAGCAGATGACTACAGAAAAATCCAGTGAATCTGTCCTTTGTTCCTCAATTACCTTTAATACTACTTCTCCTATCAGGCAGATCTTTCCTCTGCTCCCTGAGTACAAATTGGATTGTCTCATATTTATATATTTGCTTATGTTATTATTCAGCTTTCCTTGGAAAATTTTTGTTCTTCCCTTCCATCTGTTCAAATTCTACCTATTCTTCAAGGCCCCACTCAAGCCTTATCTCCTCCATGAAGTCCAATGCAAAGAGTGAGATCTCTCTTTATTAATATTAGAGATCTCTAAATTTATTAATTTATATGTCACTTCATTTATCCATTTATACAATCTTTCAACAAATAATGTTTGTACAAAGAATGTGCTAGAAACCTTCAGGTACTAATTTTGAGTTTTTAATGATGATTTTTGTGTATATACGGTTAACCTGAGGGGTCATGACTGCTTGTAAGTAAACCTGTAGCCAGGATTATATCTTTTTTTTTTTTTTTTAACCCTTATCTTCTATCTTAGAATCAATACTAAGTATTGGTTCCAAGGTAGAAGAGTGGTAAGGGGTTAAGTGACTGTTCAGGGTTATATTGCTAGGAAGTATATCCACTGAATCTCTTAGCTGTCTCTCAAGACTGTGTCTTGTATTTCTTTTATCTCTCTATAGGGATCAGCTAAATGCTTTCTATGTGAATGATATTGGTGGATTAATTAATAGAGTCTCTTTTCACCACAATGTTACAATGTTGTCCTTTCCTCTGCAGCTTGATTTTCAGGGAAAGAAATTAATTTTCCATTCACTCCCAGCTCTTCTTTTTGGTCTAGATATGGAATTTTATTTGTATGTGGGAATTACTACCTTTAGATTTAGATAAACCTAAGAAAGAAGGGAAAGAGCCAAGACAGTAAAATATCAGGAAGCAATATAGTACAGCTGCCCCTTCACCCTCAAAAAATCTTCCTCCACACAAATCTCCTCCATACTAGGCCAAATCTAGTTGGAGAAAGCTAGAAAAATTTCAGCCCAGGTTAGAGAGAAACAGACAGTTTTGTGAACTTTGGGGATGGGGGTGGCGGGGTCAGTCCAGGAGTACAATGTACTTGAAGCACTTCAATACCCAGGGAAAGGCTGTGAACCAGGGCAATAGAAGGGACTTTTCAGGGCCACCAGATCCATAACAGCACATCACAGGTGCCAACTGGGTCAAATATCCAGGGTAGACTGAGAAGAAGATCAGCACTAGAGGTGATGTTCCCTGGGGGAAGGAGTCCCTGGAAATTGTATCAAGAAAGGAAGAAGTTCAGAAGCCAACTCCATCAGGGTGGCTCTGACCCAGAAGCAAAACAGGGTTTCAGATCTAGCATTTATCCCAGTTTGCAGAGATAATACCAGGACTAGAACCCCAGACCAAAGGGGAACTAACAATTCTGTCACTGAACTAAAAGAACTTTCTGGTTGGTTGCCAGTGACTGACAGCAGAGTCTATTCTTATATAAACATAAACAGACATAAACCCAGTTCATGAACTCAAATCAGGGAGCTCAAATCTAATCTACTTTGAGAGCTCTGAAAGTTAGAAGGTTCCAGCCTGTCACTGAGAGCTATTCTGGCAACAGGAAAGTTTAAGAGACAAATGCAGAAGATAGGGATGTCTCCAAAATATCTATAAGCAAAACTGGAGAAAAACACAGCTGACACAGAAATTCCATTAGAATTTCCAGTTTAAGAGATAAAGCAAGTTTCAGAAAATAAATTTAAAAAATTTTTTATAAATGAAATTATTCTTTTCTCCAAGATAGCACCAAAGGTGAAAAGGAAACAATTATCCCCTCCAAGACAGAGTCAAAGGCCTTGAAGGCCAAGAAACCAGTGATGAAGAATGTCCATAGACACAAAAAGAAGATCCAAACATCCCTTACCTTCCAGTTACCCAAGAACTGTTGACTTTGAAGCTAGTCCAAACACTGACAAAGAAATATCCCTATGAGAAACAGGCTTCATCACTATGCCATCAACATGTTTCCCTTGATCACTGAGTCTACTCTGAGGAAGATTAAGGACAAAATCATGATCTTCATTATAGGTGTCAAGGTAAAAAAATATAAGCAGGTGGTAAAAAAACTGTATGACATTAATGTAGCCAGCATTAACACACTGATCTGGCCTGAAGGAGAAAAAGGCATAGGCTCAACTTTCCCTGGAGTGTGATGCTTTTAATATTCCCAATATCTAAACTATATCTAACTTGCCTGTTCCACCTCCAATAAAAATGTTTCCGCTAAAAGAAAAAAAAAATGGGGCAATTAGATGGCTCACTAGATAGATAGCCAGGCTTGCAGATGGAAGATCCTGGCTTCAAATCTGTCCTCAGACATGTCCTCCTTGTATAATCCTGGGCAAGCCTGACTCCTCCATTCTTCTGCCTTGGAACTGATACTTAGTATGGATTCTAAAAAAAAAAATGAAATGAAATGACCACTTGATAATGCCTAGGGAAATTGAGAGGTTAAGTTCATATATATTCATACAATCAGTATATATTAAGAGCTAGTACCTGATCCCAGATCTTCCTGATTCTAAGATTAGCCCTGGAGAAATGATGCCTTTCATTTCTTATCTTGCTTTTCCCTTTTTGTATGGAACTCCAAGTCCTCTTCTGAAACAAGAGTCTCCTTCCTTTGGATAATAGGGAGAAGCAAGTTACCTTCACTCTAAAATAGTATCACCAACCATTGTCACTCTCATTACTCACTTAGAAGGGCCCCAACTTGGCCTTCAAAGGCTCTCAGATTTCTTGGGATTTTCCCAGAATGTTCTGAAATTTTCTTTTCCTAAGTAAGGATATACCTTCATGAGCAATGCTCATGAATTGAGAGCAAAAATCAATTTTGACACTTCCCTTCCCCCCACCACCTTTCTGCCACTTTCCCAATGTAAGGAACCTGCTCCTTTTCTATGTGGACATTTTGGTTACTGAAAGGGAGGGTGGGAGGAGAAACCTAAAGCATTTGTTTAAAAGAATACTGATAAAATCAGCTCTGGAAGAGAAGCAGCCTTTCAGATAAAATGTTGAAGAGAGACACAAAAAGTCTGAGGAGCTGAAAGAAAACTACTCCCTCAGACAAATGTACTGAGAAGACCTATTTGAAAGTAGAAGACTGAGTCAAAGATGGCTACAGTAATACATTTTGGTCCTTCAATTGATTTGCATGTAAATTTTCAGAAAATATTGGAGTCATACCTGTCGCATGCTTAGGATTCTCTAATACCCTTAAGGGGTTTGGGAAGCCCCTACCAATTTGCATCCCCTCAATTTTAGAGGTTCTCTACACCACAGTTCCATTTAGCTAATTACTAGCCAAATTAGCTTCTGCAGGAAAACATTCCCTCTCCTACCTTGGGTCCCAGGGAGGGGAGAGGTAATAGGTTTAGTTTTAATTCCTTTTCTACATAGCATAGTCTGACCATGCTCCAAGTCCTAAGCCTCTATGGATTTGTGTCCAGGTATCCTGGCTTTTTGGCTTCCCTATTGCTCTGGCATCAACAGTCAGCCTGGAATACTGTCCTTCACAGCCCTCATAGTTCAAGATCCTGGCTCCAGAGACTCTACCACCTGTGTCTAGAACTAAAAACCCCAAACCCAGTTCTTAGGGCCATGGGGCCTTAAAGGGAGAGGAGGAAAGCCCTTCCCCCACACCTAGCTCAGAGAATGATGCCTATGCTTCTGGAGACCTTCACATACTAGAGCTTCTGGAAAGAGAGCAAGACTATCCTAGTCTGGTAGTTTTAAAGACATGGCCTGTTCTAACTACAAAACCAATGGAAAGGAGCTGCTCCCACCTATTTGGTAGAAGAACATAAGCAGGATTTCTTTTCCCAGAAGTAGGTCCTTAAAGTTTCCCTTATGGGTATCTCCATCTTTTAGGTGATCTCAGCATGCCCAAAGCCTGGTTGGCCTTGATAGAAAGGTAGATATGTTAGAGATGGGTCACTACTTATGAAGTGGTGTTGACTCTAATCTGAGGCATTAGATGTTAGAGAGGAGGGGGAAGGAAACTGCATACAGAAAAAATAAAGGATATAAGACACAGGAGGCTGTAAGAGTAGAAGCTTATAGAATTAGGAATGCAGAAATTGAAGAGCTAAGCAAAATTGTCAGACAGGACTAGGCATGGTGGTGTATCCTGGTTACTTGGAAAGACAGGCTGGTGGATCAGGAATTCAGAGCTGCAGTAGGCCAAGCCATTTGGGAATTTGCATGGAGTCTTTCTCTAACCCCAGATTTCCTAAGATTTTGGTTCTATGTGGACAAGGGAATAATAAGATCTGCTTGCATAATCAGCCAGGGATAGTTTCAGAATGAGCCTTATAAATCTCCAAGTGTTATCTATGTAAGCCATTTGAAAATTGTTTCTGAGTTAATAAATGAATGAACAAAATTTCTTTTTCCTGCCTCACTGCCCTAACCTTTACTATATACAGCTTCTAAAGAAGCAGCACTGGCACCTGGAATTTGGTCTATATGATTCTGTGACACCCACAGATTATGTGATGATTGGAATGCACACTATGAGAAATCTGAGGCAGAGCAGTTTCTCCTATGTGCTGACTTTCCTCAGTCTCCAGAGAGGCAGTAAGTGATCAGGCCAGTTATTCAGTAAGGGACTCCAACATCCGATTTTCTGACTAGGTGGCACTATACTCTAAGCCAACAGCCAAGGGATCCAAGAAGAGTTTCTCTGGTACATACTGTTCTGTAAGACAGCTTTCCCACAGGCTACAGTATCCCTTCGACCACCATATGGCACTCAGCTTGTCAAGACACAGGCGATACCCCAACAACAACTGCACAAAGGTGCAAGATGGGGTAGACCAGATTAAATTCATGCTGGTTGGATTCAGAATTTAGCTAGAGCACCATTCTTTTGGAATACTCAAGGTTGCTCAAAATTATTAAAGTAGGAAATTTAGGGCTCTAGCCTCCATCCCAGGATACCTCAGACCTCCTCAGTCTGAATGAATTTCCTACATTTACAAGACATGGGTACTCGTCATATTATATCCACATTGGACACAATGAAAATTAGAAAAAATGTTAAATGTTTCTATGTGGATCCCTTTGCTTCCTATTTGCTTTCTTCGGATGAGACCAGAGAATTCCTAAGCTTTTCTCCCTCAAAGATCATGGAAAGGGAATAAATGGGAAGAGATATTTATTTGGGATCCTAGAGCTGGGCAATGGAGTAGAAATGAGAAAGAACGGAAAGTAATGGGATGCGGATAGGTTTCCTATTCATAGTTCACCAGTCTACTGTGATTTTTAATAGCCAACAGTCTTGTGGTCTTTGGGACCTTCTCTTTTCCCCCTTACTCTAGTCTCTGCTTTTTCTCCAAAATATTATTTACTCAGGCTGAGTCTGAGCTCTTTCTACCTGGGTCCTGGTTATTAGAGAGAGGGCATTGGGACATGACAGCATTCAATTGAGTCAACCCCTCAGTCCCAAAGAGTTAGCTGCCAAAATACCACATGGTGAAGAAAATGCCACAATATGATTGTTCTTGGCCTTCTGTGCCATTTCCTCTTTGTGTCCTGACTTGTATCACTTTTCATTAAGACTAAGGCCCTTGAGAGTCAGAGAGTAGGAAACAGGGCCATTTCCCTCCTATCATCTGAGAAGCTTCCCAGTTTCATAGCCAAAGTCTCTCCCACCAATACTTTCTCCCCCCCTCCCCACTCCCAGTACCTAGCTGCATGCTTTGCACATAGAAAGTGCATCATTTCAGAAAACAAATGGAGAGAGAGAGAGAGAGAGAGAGAGAGAGAGAGAGAGAGAGATCGATCATAATTTGGAATTGAGTAGTTGATTATTGATAGAACATCTTAGGATGCCTGATTAATGCAAGCCATGAGGAAAGGAATATTGGGGCTTATATAATCAGCAGCAGAGGTAAGTTTGTACTAGGTGTTTTTGTTTTTTAGCAGTAGATTTGAAATTCTTTTTGAAAGTGAACTTCACTTACAGGAAAATTTTGGCAGAGAGCACCAAAGCATAGATTTTTGCCCAGCCCTCCACTTATCCATCCTCTAACATATCAATAAAACCTGTTACTTCTCTGCTTGATTTATCTGCATATTTAAACACCTTCTAGTAATCATGGACATATTAATACCATCCCAAGGTAACAGAATTATATAAAAAATGACCACTAGGTTCCATGAGAGCAATGAGACTAGGGTGGATGAATTGGAACTCCAGAGTGCTCTTGACACTAGAATTTATCCGCCACTTTTTAATTATAGCCATACAAGTCAATCATTCTTATATAACTATGAAACTTGTTATTCAGTCCTGTCTAACTCTTCTTGAACCTGTGGACCATATTGTTCGTGGGGTTTTCTTGGCATAGATTTTGCCTTTTCCTTCTCCAGTAGAATAAGGCACACAGAGGTTCAGTGACTTGCCCAGGGTCACACAGCTAGTAAGTTTCTTGAGGTCATATTTGAATTCAGGTCTTCCTGACTCCTGACCCAGCACTCTATCTACAGAGCTGCTCCTATGAAATTAGCTTCTTAAAATACTTGAATGATTTGTTACTTGAAACTGAGGGAAAAAGTAATAGTATTCCCAGTAATACTAATTACATAGTATTCAAAGCTATTCATATTGCTTTCCTTACCACAACAATGTGAAGTAGATCCAGTGTTTAACACAATTCCTGGCACATAGTAGATACTTAATAAATATCAATTGATTGAAATAGATGGTGAAAGTCCATAGATGTAGGCTATATGTGTATTTAGTGGGTATCCTGTGTGACACTTGAGATGCTGCAGTAGCAGTAGTACCCCCCTCCTGCTTCTAGGCAATCTTCTGTAGAAAGAGAGAGAGGGAAGGAGAGAAAGAGAAGAGAGGGAGAGAGACTCTACACTTTATTAACCAATGAAGGAGTCAAATATGTCCACCAGGTGGCACTATACTTCAGCCACCAGCCCAGCTGCTGTGTCAGTCTTATTGACTCATGGGACAAGAGGTCCCCTTTAATATTAGCTGTCTACTTTGCCAAACCACATGGCTCCAAACAGCTGGGCAAGAAAGAAACTCTTGCCAACTGAAATGTTTGTAAGAAGAGAGAGATATAGGGATTTCTAACAAAAATCATCTTTTAAAAAAAATTTTTTTTATTGATAGCTTTTAAAAATATCTATATATCTTACTATATTCTTTTCAATACTCCCTTACAGAAAGTTCTCTTTTATGAATAAAAAAAGAAAAAAAAAGTTGTGAAAAGCTGAGTTTAACATAGCCAGGCTTTGCTTAGTTAAAGCCACGATGTTTGACAACCGTTACCATTTCCTGTCTTGTACCTGTCTTGATTTGTCTTGTGTTCAACACTGTGAGGTTGCCCATCTTCTTAATAGAGAAACTAATTCTCTTCCATCCACCCCATGCTTCAATTACATCCCAACTCAAATTCTGAGGAAGAATTCTCTCCAGCAAAGGGCTTGGAGGAAGAAAAGGATACCAAGAATACAACACAAATCAGATTATGAAACAAGGGGTTTCATTCCTACTAAGCAATAAGGAATCATAAGATGATTACAATCATTTGAGGAGCTTGAGAATCATTTGAGAAGTGACATTTTCAAACAGGGTTGTTTTTGTTTTAGCAATTTAATATTTCATCTGCACTAATTACAAACCTATCAACCCTAATGGGGGATATTTTTGTCTGATAATCTTTCTCCCCCTCTATCTCTTTAAAAAAAAAGTATATATTTTTATTTAAAGATATTTTATTTTCCCAATTACATGTAGTAATTTCCCACATGTTTTCCAAAATTATAAGATCTGAATTGTCTCCCTCCCTCCTTTCCCTCCCCTCTGTTGATATAGTAAGTAATTTGATCTAGGTTATACATGTATTATCATGCAAAACATAGTTCCATATTGCTCATTGCTGTAAGATAATACTCATATAAAACTATAAATAAATTAATGTAAAAAATAGTATGCTTTGATCTGCATCTGACTCCTAAAGTTTTTTGTTGTTGTTTTTTCTGGAGGTAGATAGCATTGTTTGTTATAAATCCTCCAGATTTGTCCTGGCTCGTCTTGCTGCTTCTCTTTCTCTCTTTTTTTTCTCTTTCTTTCCCTTCTTCCTTTACTCCCCCTCCCCAAGTAATTCCTTCCCTTTAGGTTAGTCTATGCCTACTCTTTGTTCCATTCCTGCTGCTTGGCTGCCTAGGAAAAAGAAAGGGCCAGTTGCCTTTAAGATCTCACAAGGCCCTGCACTAAAAGTCAAAGGAAAGAAGATATAAGTGAAAGGCAGCCCCATTGGGCTTAAGCTTGTCTACTAGGAGGCCTATGAGCTCTGGAATTTCAAATGGAGGAAGTCACACTCTCTACCTAACCCCTTGCAGAGCCCAGAAAGTCATACTTGTACTTGAAAGCTGGAAGAGGGAAAGGGTCTGAGATTTGTATGAATCGGTGCAAAGTGAAGTGAACAGAATGATTTATATAATGATAATATCATAAAGATAAACTTTGAAAAACTTAGCAACTCTGATTTTTTTTCTTTCACAAAGTTTTGGTCCAATAGCTGCTCTAGAATCTTTTTGTCCCCATACATTATGAACACCATTACTCATGATGACTGACATTCACATAATAACTGTGCCTGCCTTGAAGTGTTGGGGGGCAAGAAGAGTCCGAACTTGATGTATATATATCTGGAAACACATTTACCCTGAGTTTCCCTGTGTTTCACCTGAATGCCAACTAAAGCATGTTCCAAAGGGTAGAGAAAACAGTGCTATATTAAACAACATATCAAAAAAAATTGTACATGCAGAATCCCACTCTCATGGCCTCCCACTTTTGCAAAGGAGGGAGAAATGTTCTTTTAAATTAAATTTTTTTCACACACATAGAAAAAGAAAGAAAAAAGATTCTTGTAACAAATATACATAATAAAGCAAAGAAATTCCCTCATCAGCTTTGTTCAGAAAAAAAGCCTCAATCTGTACCTTACATTTATCGCCTCTCTTTCAAGAGGTGGATATCATTTTTAATCATTAGTCTTCTGGAATTATGGTTGTTCAGAGTCATTAAGTCTTTCAAAGTTGTTTATCTTTACAGTATTATTATTGCATAAATTGTTCTCTTTGTTTTGCTCACTTTACTTCTTTTCAGTTCATAAAAGCCTTCCTAGGTTTCTCCGAAAATATTCCTTTTGTCACAATAATAGTATTCTGGCACACTCATAACATAATTTGTTCAACAATTTCCCAATTAATGGGCAGAGGGGTATCTTTTTTTTTTTTGAGACCAAGCTTGATGGTTACAATACTACTACATTCAGTTTTGTTATTCTTTCCATTTACATTGTTTATATAATTGTGTATAATTTTCCTGGTGTTGCTTATTTCATTTAGCATCATTTCATATGTATATTCCTGTTCATTGTTTCTTGCTGCACAGTATATTATAATCAAGTCCTACAATATGTTTGTCCAATTGATGGGCAACAGTTCTTTGCAACCAGACTACTACCATAAATACTAGGTATATATAGGGCCTTTCTTTTTGTCTCTGACATCCTTGAGGTACATGTTTTACAGTGGAATGTCTTGGCCAAATAGAGTGATATTTTAGTCACTTTCTTTGCATAATTCTAGTTTGCTTTCCAAAATTCTTATACCAATTCACAAATTCAAGCATTATCTTTTGTAAAGATAATCCATTCCAGAGGTAGGATTTAGTTTGTTTACACTTGTGTATCTTAACTTTACACACTTAATATTCACACAGAATGATTTCCATAGTTGCCATAGAAACTATTTAAGGGTCTTTGAAACAAGATGGTGGTAGAAAGCAGTTTCACTCTAGCCTCCTATTGTAACTCTATGGTAGATCGAGAGTGAACAATTTGGATCTAGAAGCTTGCCAGAGATTTCGTCGCGCACACGCGCTCTGAGGACTCGAGAAGACCAGAGATTGGAAAGCGACTTCGTACGCAAGTCTGATTACTGGTGCTACTCCGTTTCGGAGTTGGGGGGGGGGGGGGAAGGAGACACACTGCGGGATGCCTGAGGCACATGCGCAATAACTGCAGTGTGGTGAAACTTGGGTGGGGCGTTCTCTAGAGGCTACCGGAGCTGGAGTGGCGAGGTCTTTCCTGCGCAGAAACTTACTGGCGACGTCAGCAAAGGAAGGAGTGGGTGGCTTAATACGCATGCTCCCTGAAGGCGCGGACTTGCCTTAGGAGGGTGTGGCGAGAAGTATCTCTTATTGCGCAGGCGCAAGGGCTACCTGGTTGGGCGAGAGAATTTAGGAGAGGGAGGACGAGGTGGAGGAATAAATGCGCTTGCGCGTTGTTTCGAGGGTTGGGAGTACTGGGGGGAAAAGCTTCGGAGGAACAGAATGCGCAGGCGCAGTAATCGATAACTGGGTGGGTGGGAGGGGGGAGGAGTGGGGAGTGATCCGATGCGCCTGCGTAGTGCGGGGGTGGAGCGCGGGGTGGGGAGGGTAGTGGGGGAGAAGAGAGGGAGAG
>NC_058133.1:250690100-250712561 GCF_016433145.1 Gracilinanus agilis | reverse complement strand
GGGGTTGGGATTGAGACTTGGAGAGGGATTTGGGGTCGCCCCACGCGGACACGTGAGGGGGGGGAGAGAATTGCTCTCAGTGTCGGGGGTTGGGCACGTGAAGGCCGTGGTGGGGCACGCGGGGAGAGAGGCCATAGGAGAGCTAAGAGATTTGGGGGAGGGGCTTCTGGGGTACAGGAAGTTGGATTGGGGGGGGGCGTTGGGGGAAATCCCTCGGTTTCCCTCTGCTGGAGAAGGTGGCTCTGAGTGGGAGGGAGGGGGACTCTGAGGCCACATGGCCTGGGTTAAGTCGTGAGGGAGGGGGCAGGAAATCCAAGGCAGAGGGGGACCCCATGGAGGTGGCTAGAACTCTGCCACATCGTGTGTTTGAGGCCTCCTGCAGAGGGGTGAGGGGCCCAGGGTAGGGAGGCACCGGGCAAGGGAGAAGGCGGGCTATTTTCCCATCCCCCAAAGTCCTGATCGAGGGTCCAGAAGATAAGCAAAAAAGGGGGGGGGACATTTAAAGGGGGTAGTATCAGACAAAATGAAGGTGGCAAAATTGGAAATTGGGTTCGTTTCAATATTAGCATTGGTGTTTAAAGCAGATTGGAAGAGGCCCCTTTTAGCATGTGTTAACCCTGCCACTTAGGCCTCACACCATATAACAGTATTACCAATCTCATTTCTCTTTTGGAGGGAGGAATTTGGATTTAAATAGAACTATCCCAGAAATTGGAGAAAGAGAAAGGGAGGCATAAGGAGAATATTTAAATGATAAAAGGAAAGGATGGAGGGGGTACATTTATTTCCTCAGCCTATGGCAAACTTCCCCCCTTAATTTGTTTGCACTATATAAAGGAGATGAGCAACAAAAGCATTTTTCCTTAACTGATTTTGGGTAGTATTTTGGAACCTTTATTGAGTTCTCAAACCATGACACAGGTTTCCAGATGGCCACAGTTTTTCTTCTCTCCATCCTTTCCTAAATTTAGGGTTTTTGCCTTTTTATCTCTTTAAATATACTCAATACAACTTCTAACTCCCACTACCCTTTGGTTGGATTTGTAACCCCAAACTTACCCCATGTGCCTCCGCCTGGGCCTGAGGCCTATTGAAGTGCAGGTGCATGCTGGGAAAAGTGGGAGGGACCCTTAGGGGGAGGCCTGGTATTTGGGTTTCCTGAGGGAGCAGTGACTGGGTTGCTTGTTTGGAGGGTGAGTAGATCCTTTCCCTTTCTCCCCTTCCCCAGACAGAATCTGGTAGCTTAGGTTTGGGTGGCTGGGAATCTCTGGCTTAAGGTGCCTTGTGGATTTTTGTACCACTGGTAGGTATAGGGGTGTGTAAGTGACACAACTGTGGGTGGAGCCCTGAGCTCTTGAGTCTCCACCCAGTCCTCTAGCATTAGTCCAACTCCACCCAGTTGCTCAGAGCTCTTTAACTAATTATAGCCCTGGCTCCCTTTTGGGGGTATGTTGTAAGAATGGAAAAAATGGATTCTTTTTTTCTGGGACTATCAATATTACCCTAAATTCTACCATCTTCCCCTGTCCCCACTGGGGTGGGGGACCCTCTAGAAAGATCCAGGAACTAGGGGAAGAATAGCTATAGGGAGCTTTAAAGAATCCTTAATAACTCCCTTCTCTCCCCCCTCTCCCCCATTCTCAGTTGGAATAGAAGTCTCACAAAATGGCAGATGACCTGGACTTCGAGACGGGGGATGCAGGGGCATCAGCAACCTTTCCCATGCAGTGCTCTGCCTTGCGCAAGAATGGCTTTGTGGTGCTCAAAGGCCGGCCCTGTAAGATAGTTGAGATGTCCACCTCCAAGACTGGAAAGCATGGCCATGCCAAGGTCAGAAATTCTTTTCCTTATTTTGTCTTTTGCTTCCTAGCCTACTTACATTCTTTATACCCTGCCTCCTTTTGGCTCTTATTTCTCCCCACATCTGCTCTCTGTACCAGATTATTAGATCTTTGATGACTCCAACCTTGCCTTTGTGGCTTCTTGGCCAACCAGTACTTCATCTTGTTTTCCTACCTTGACCTTCCCAGTTTTCCTCTTTCAACTTTTGGATTCCTTTGAGAGTCCCTTCACACCATTGACTTCATTCCACAGGCTCATTTCTTCTTTGCCCTGGGTTCCTGACTTGCTCTTTATTTCCTGTTTTCACCCCATAAATCCTATTTTAGATTTCTTTGTTTTTACCCATTTGAATAGTTTAGCATCTTTCCTCTGGTGTCCAGGGTCAGAAAAGAGCTAAAGGAACATTATGCCCTATATGTGTGTGTGTGTGTGTGTGTGTATATGGGGGTTTGTCCTTTTGCTGGCATAAGCCTACTTTTGTTTCTTAAAAATTATCTCTTATAATTGAGGCTGTTTGGTGTGTAGTCTTCCCCTAGGATCATTCTTCTCACTTAGGACTTTATAATTTCTCTCAGTCGTTACTTCATCTGTTTCCAGATTCATGCTTTCCTTTCTATTTCTTTAACACTCAGACTTAGCCTGCTTTCCAGGTTCTTCAACCTCTTGCCTCCTCCCTGACCATTTCTCCTGCTCTTGGAGGTTGGAGCTATCTGTATTTGTCTCAAATTCTATTAACTCTTTGATCTCTGCCCCTTCCCATCTTGTTCCCCAAAACTCTTAGAATACCATTTCTCGAGTGTGTCCAGGTCTTTATTATTATTATTATTATTATTTTTTTAATCCCTCAAACTCTTGCCTCTTTTTCTACCCTTTTAAACATCCTCAATTTTTGGTCCTTTCCTTCACCTGTCTAATAACTCTGGTTAACCTTAGTGTCACCTATTTCTGTCTCTATATGTCTGTCTCTCCCTTTTTCCCTTGTGATTATTATTTCTTACTGAGGGTCTATATGATATATAATATCTATCTAATATGATACACACACACACACACACATATATATATATATATATCCAGGTTCATCTGGTTGGTATCGATATCTTTACTGGGAAGAAATATGAAGATATCTGCCCTTCAACCCACAACATGGATGTGCCCAATATCAAGAGAAATGATTTCCAGGTACTTAGAAAGGGGTCAAACATCTAAGGCTTGGGAGAAGCTTAAATGTGAGAAAAGATTTGGATTTTAAAGAGATTTGGTTGAAAAGTCAGGCTAAATAAGGGGGAGAGGGGTTCCTGATGGAAAGAGAAATGAATTCTGATTACCCACCCCTCTTGTTCCAAGCTGATTGGGATTCAGGATGGCTACCTGTCACTGCTCCAGGACAGTGGGGAGGTAAGGGAGGACCTGCGTTTACCTGAGGGTGACCTTGGCAAGGAGATTGAGCAGAAGTATGATTGTGGAGAAGAGATTCTGGTAAGTCCTAATATCCCTCTCCCACCTTTGTTTTCCAATTCATAATCTTATGATGGAGTTCTAGACCTTGATCCCTTTTCCTACAGATAACGGTGCTGTCAGCCATGACAGAGGAAGCAGCTGTCGCAATCAAGGCCATGGCAAAGTAACTGGCCCCCAGGTAAGTAGGACCCTATTTTCTTTGCCTGTTGGTCTCTTCTAGATTCCCTCCCTACTCCCCCATTTTGATATAATACTTCATCTGTGTTGCATGCTATATATTGGTTGTCCTTTGCCTAAATCTTTTCTTTCCATATTCAGGGTGGTGGTGGCTGCAGGAGCAGCAGTGATCGGCGCCTGAAGAGGCCTTCCCTCTCCTCCCCAGCTTGGTCAGGCTTTGGCCTTACCCTGGCTGGCCGCCTACTCTATTTCTTTGATGTTTTATTTTGGTTTTTTTTCCTCAGTCCGGGAAGCTCCCACCCCACCCCACCCCTTTAGTCCAGCCCCGTCTCCCCCAACCCCTTGGACAAGATGGGGGCAGGGCCTTGGTAAAACTGCCCCCTGCTCTACCCCACCTCACACTACAGCCCTGGTGGGGGAGAGGGGATGGGGGCTCCTTGATTTAGTTTTTTTCTTTTTTATTCAATCTGGAAGCAGAAAGCTGTGGATTCTGGATTCTGGCAAAAATCCTCTATCCCCTTTACCTACCTATCCTGTCTGGCCCCCTGGTTCCCTATACCTCACCTAGCACCACTCCCTCTTCCAGCAGGGGACCAGACCCCCCCCCCTCCCATCTGCCTGTGTCTTTACCCAAATCTCTTTAGTGGGAGAAGGGACAGGAGTAGGGAGGGGCTCTACTCCCCTCCTCAGGCATCCAGGAGGGCCCCTAGCACTCATGGGCCCCACCCCTCCTTGCGGTTTTCTCCCTGACACATTTGTTAAAATCAAACCTGAATAAAACTACAAGTTTAATATGACTGCCCAAGCTTCATAAACTTCTTCTAGGGAGGTATATTAATTAGCCAGATGGGATTCAAATGTTTTGCTCTAAGATTGCCAGGATTCCTGACTTCATTGGGCTGAAACTGAGGGGGAATTCAGACAGCAGAAAACGGCTCTCTGATGACAGTTTTAATTTTATTTATTAATAGGAGTTCTGGGGAGGCAGGATAGGGCCCTGAGTTTGGGGCTGTGTGTAGAGAAGATATCCTCAGGTCACTTGTGATAAAAACGTTGGTTTTGGCTGTGCTGAATAAAAGGGAGGCGGGGGCCTGGCTGGCTGGTGGCTGCAAAGCTTGACTGTTATGGGAACAAAGTAGGAAAGATCAATGTCAACCCCATTTTCAAAAATACTTGTTTGAATCCCACTCAATCCTCACCTTTCCTGATGGTTGAATCTGTACAGGAAGCTGGGGAGTAGCCAATAGCCCAGGGGTTGGGTGAAGAGCTTGGGGGTGCATGGGACGCAGGGAAGACTGTAACACATGGCAATAAGTCAGTGCTTCAGGATCAAACTTTCCTATAAAACCATCCCCAAGAGTAAGGGGCTTACCGAATCAGAGAAGCCAGATTGTTGGTTAGCATGCTCCAGCTGCTTCTGAAGGGAAAGGGCATTTCCAGGTTGCAGGAACCCTAAGGTGGGCATAAATCAGTGAATATGAGAAAACTCATGAACTGGGAAACAGGTATAAAATAATCCACAAGTGGCATTACCTGTTTGTGGGGGCTGGTAGTGGCCATGTACTGCATAGGACTGTGGCTGAGGCTGTGACAGGTACTGAACAGCAGGGAAAGCTGAAGGGGCTAAAGGAGGTGGTTAGCTACAAACTAAATTCTCAAAGCTATCTTCACTGCCTCCCACCCCACTTGAATTTTTATTTTTATCCTTGTTTGCTCTCACCTCTGAGCTGTTGGCTGGGACTATAACCAGGCTGAGTGGGTCCATAGTGAGGTGGGGGCTGGGCTGCCCCATAGGCCCCTCCAGGGCTGCCCTGGAATTGCCCATGTTCTGAGGTTCCTGCAAAAGCTGTTGACCCCACAAAATGACGGGTCTGGAGATGATGGAGAGAGGAAAGATTGGAATGTTAAAATATTAGAAAAATAACTGACCTTGAGATGACAATGCCAGGCATTTATATAAACTTTACCAAGTTGACAAAGCAGTTTATATGCATTTCCATATTTAAAAGATGAAACAGTAACTTGCTAGGGAAGTGTGTGAAGGCAGAATAAGATGTGAACCCAAGCAAGCCCTGGGTTCCTTCATTTTACCTTTAAGATGAATCTTGGACAGCTTTTAAAATTTATGACTAGGGAAGACTAGACCATCAGTAGCTAAGTTACTTGGGGATGCCTGTCTGCTTACTGTGAGCACTTGGGGTCCAAACATCTGCTTGGCTCTATCAGCAGACATGAGAGTCCCTGGTCGGCTGTGTCCTCCAGGGCTGCCTATGAAGAGGTTTTGGGGTCAAAAAGTGCCAGCTCACAGGAAGTCTCCCCTGTGATCCTTGCCCTGCCTGTACCAACCCTTTCCCCTTGTCCACCTCACCCTGCATGCTCAGAAGATGTGTTCCTGTGTGCACAGCCAGACCTTGTTGGTATGTTGCAGAAGTAAGTGTTGTCAAGTCACTAAAGGGGAAGTAAGACCAAACACTATCAAAGATGAATTAAAAAACTAGAAGGAACCTGAAAAGATTTACAGGTGAAGAAACAGGACAAAGAAAATTATGACATTTTAAAATCTCTGTACCCAACTTCCCTTTTCACAAAGCTCCCATATCCACCCTGTCCCTCCAAGTCCCCACCTTTGCTCCTTACGGCGTCTTTTCTCTTCTTCATGTAAAACTTTTTTGAGCTGCAGGAAGAGCTGATGCTTCTCCTCTTGCAGGGCTAGTAGCTTCTCTTGCAGCTTAAGGATCTGGGAATATCATGGAGATAGTGAAAATAGTTCTGTTGAGTAGATGGAGAGAATCAGGGTTAGTGAACATGAATTAGTGTGTGTAAAAATCTGCTTACCTGTTCTTTGGTCTCTTCCAGTGACATCCTTTCTTCCATCTCTTTTTTCTTTCTCCTTTCCTGTTCTTCCTTCATTTTCTGTTCCATCATCTTGTCCACCTCCTCTTCCTCTGGGGGACAGGCACAGGGAAGAGTTAAAACCTTAAAGTTAAAACCTTTTCATTTTAAACACAGAAAACAGACCTAAATAGGGAGGGTGATCCCACAACGCAAAAGTCCTTAACTAGGATCACTGACAACTTGAGGCAGCGGATGAAGCCCAGGATAGTGTTGGGTTTGGAGGTGGGAAGAACAAGTTCAAATCTAGCCTCAGGCATTTTCCAGCGGTGTGAACCTGGGCAAGTTACTTGTTTGCCTCAGTTTTCTCAACTGTGAAATGGGGATATTTGCAATTCCCTTGTAAGGCTACTGGACTCCCTCCCTCCTAACATGCAGGGCTCAGTTTTGGGGTCTGGGATTGCAATGAGCTGCTCCCTTGAAGTGTTCAGTCCGAGGCTGGGGCGGCTTCACTCACCCTGTCTCTTCCTCTCCCGCTCCATCATTATGTGTCGGTGCAATGCCCTAGCCATGGCATTAGAGAGCTTGGGGCGTTCCAGCAGGGCCGGCATGGTGACCGGCAAAGTGCTGTCACACAGACTGGGGTGCGTATCCTGAGACCTGATCACGGACAATCCAGTTCTCGAAATGAATCTAGTAACCCAGCAGAAATCTGGTTTGTTGGGGAATAAGCATTATCATAAAGAAGTATTACAGTTTGCTGTAGGGAGTCCCACTGGAATCCATTCTGGGAAAGAGGGGAACTGAGAACCCATCCCACCATCCCGAAGAAATAAGGTTGGAAACCGGGCTCCGCCGCGGATAGGTCAGTGGGGCTGGGCGCCTTGCTCCAGGAGGGGAGCGCGGAACTCCCGAGCCCCACCTCCGTCTCCCTTCCCCCAGGGCCGTTCAGTCCCTGGGGTGTTGCGGCCGGGCCGGGCCGGAGACCATTGGGGCTCTAGAGGCGCCCCCACCGGGGCGTGTGGGGCAGGTCACGTGCTTCTCCCGTCAGGCGCCCCGCCACCCTTTTGGGCCCATCACCTGCTCCGGCTAGCGGGGTTGGGGTCGAGTGCCCCACTGGCTTCTCCACCCTCCCCACTTGTCCAGCAGCTACCAGCACTGGCCCCGTTCTGCGCAGGCGCGACCAGGGTCCGAAACTTACACTAGAACTCCCGGGCCCTCAGCCCCTCCCTACCTGCCTCCTCTTCCTCCTCACTTCAGCCCTCCTACAGACCTCTGGGAATTCGTCATTTCCTTTCTCATGGCTAAGTACTTCCGGGGGCACAGATGAGTGATAGCGAAGCTTTGCTTGCAGCCTGAGCGGGAAGGGGGCGGGCGCCGGAGAATAGGCAACTACAGCGACTGCGCGTCCTGAGCTGGGCTCGGGGCGGCCGAGCTGCGTCGTTTAGGCCTGCCCCTCGACCTGCCGTGAGGCACGTGAGACACGTAGGGGGCGGTGGAATGGAAGGATCCAAAGCGACTGAGTGGGAATGCCCCTCTTCCAACATGTGACCTTCCCACCTCTATTGAGGGGCCTAGGGTCTCCGGTGGAGAAATGGGAGGTTCCTCCGTCCTAAGAAAACCTAACCCCTAATTTTGGTTAGGACTCCTACCAGATCAAATAACTAATTGGAGGTGAAACCTTTAGCAATCCTTTAGTCCAATTCCTGTATTTTACGGATAAAGGCCCAGAAAAGAAGGAACAGTAGTAAGTGGCAGAGCCAGAATTCGGAGAATATGTCCTCTGACCCCCAAAACACTGCCTGGAATCAGTAGTGCTTCAAGAACACTGAAAGACAGCTTCTCAACTAAAGAGAATTAAAGGAGTCACAATTAAGTCCCTGTCAGTTCCACTCCCAAAGTAATTGGAATCAAGCTAGATCTGTGATAACCTTGGGAAGGGTAGCGCTAAAGCAGAGAAAGGTGTAAGGTCAATTTTTCCTTTTTTTCCTGAGAATTTCTAGGTGGAAACGATATTGAGGGAGAAAATAACTCGACCCCACACTATAGTGAGTCAGGAAGAGCATAAGTATAGAAGAAAACAAACTACAGGGTTTCTACCTAATAACTAGCATTTACTTATTATTATAGGTCTTTTTAAGTTTTACAAAGTGCTTTACATTTGATCTTCACAACAACTTTGTGAGGTAGGTGTTATCCCCATTTTGCAATAGGGAAACTGAAACAGAATTGTTAAGCCCAGGATGACACAGCAGCTACTAAGTATCTAAGGCAGGATTTGAACCTCTTGATTCCAAGTTCCACACTTTATCCATTGAGACACCTATTTGCCTGCTCCTTGAACTCCCTTGGCTTAAGATTTCCCTAGATGAGTGCAAGTGGAAAGTGGGATTGACAAGGTTGTATCTGAGACAGGATGTTTATTTCAGTTCTTTTAAGAAATCAGAGTATGTAACAGCTGTACAGGGGTGGCTCCTTCTCCCCCAGCTAATTCTTCCCACTGGAAAAAGTTTCATCGGAGAAGGGAGGGAGACAACTCCCCTGGGAATTCACATTAACCAGAAGCAACGGAAATAAATTAAGTGATGGGAGTTTCCCCAAATCAGTGCATGAGGAGAGGGAGGGAAGTAATGGGGTCAAGGAAGAGTTCACTGAGGGAGGCCTTCCAAATTCAGCCTCCATGGACTTTCCCAACTCATAGGGAAGCATTCTGGATGATTGCAATTCCCCCAAAATGTGTGGGTATCCCCGACCCAGGGAAGCCATCTCCCTGAATTGGGAACTTCCCTAAACAAAAATGCAAAGGCCCCTGGAAATCTGAGGGTGCCTCTACCATATCCTTTTTTTTCCCTGGGAATGGTTGGGGGAATGTATAAAAAGTTGGTGCTTCTCCAGTCCATAAATCTTCCTTGCCACTGTGCTTGGCAATATGGGCCCCAAATCCTCTCATTCCACTCGTACCAGCAAGGCATAGAGTAACGTGGCACCCTTTTCCTTGGTCACCCACTCAAGTTCAGCAGGGCTAAAGTGGGGGTCAGGGGGGCCCCCAAGGGCTGTTGAAGGTGGGCCAGGTGTGTAGGATCCAGGACGTACACACACCTGGAATGCCACCTGGGCCTGGTAGGGCCTTTGAGATTTGGGGTCCCGGAATCTAAGGATAAGAAAGAAGGGACTATTGGGATTGGATGAGGATAGGAAGGGGTGAAAATGTGCAAACACATGGTGGAAAAATTGTGGAATAGGAGTGAAGGGGTCTTGGGAAACCAACAGGTTAGGGAAAAGTGGGAAGGGAGGAGACTGGAGCCAGAATCCAGTGGAAAACAAGGTGGGTAAAATTGGACTATAGGGATCCCCCTCCAAGTTTCACCCAAACCCCCATCCCTAAGAAACCCCAACTTCAATTTTATTAACTTTATACTCCCTCACTCACTGCACTTTGGAAGCAAGGGCATCAGTCCCAGCAGCATGCCGAAGGGAGGGGGAAAGTAGCACAGGAGGGGGCTGCTCCTCCCGAGGAGGAGGGATACAGTTTTCACCAGATTCTCCATACCCACACCCTGGCTCTGCCTTTAATGGTCGACAGCTTAGGATTGAAGCACTGCCTGAGGGGAAAGAGGAATGGTTAGGGGATCTTTCCCTTTATTGCCGCCCCCCCCCCCACCTCCTATACCCCACACTCTTGCATGACCCATTCCTATTCCTTTTCAAGGGGAGTCCTGGTCCCCCCAATCACTCCCTTCAACATACAATCCTTCAGTTTTTTTCCCATATCACATTACCTGCCCCTAGCTCCCCTCGATCCAGTACTCTCCGAACAGCCCCAACACTACTCCCGTGATAAGCCATGTGCCACTTCTTGGATAATGTGGCTGTCTCCAGTCGTGGATTCACCCTGCAAGAAAAATGTCTATGTCTGTCTGATTTTGATCACCTCAAAACCATTTCTCTTCAGAGAGGAATAAGATGAATTTGTTTTATCCAGCTGTCTTGCTGAAAACTGTCTGGTAAGAAAGGATCCTGGAAGCATATATCTAGAAAGAATCAAAATTCAAACCCAGGTCCTCCACTTCCCGTTGTTATACACTTTTAAAAATTCTGAACTTAAAAATAAGACGAATGTCTATATATCTATAGTAGAACAGAAAGAGAATTTTATAAGAAGCTACAGATCTCTATTATGTACAGTTTGTTGTTTTAGGTATATAATAGTAAGTGCAAAGTATAACTTTGTCCTGCTTGCTGGTGTCTTGTGGCCTTGTTCTTAAAAAAAAAATTCTCTAAGGGGGGAGGAGGATGACACAGGATGGTTAGGAGGGCAAAGGAAGAAGACAACAAAAACAAAACAAAATACCTCTACAAATTTGATTTGGATGCCATTTTTTTGATGCCATTTTCTTAACAGGAATCTGTTCTAGATGGATAATATTAGAAGATAAAAGCAAGCTCTCTGTGCCACACTGAATCCTAGGCTGCCCTGGAGTTCTTTGCCCACCCCTCCCAAGCCACATGCCTGAGGTTGAATCTGCACCAGCCAAAGGGCAAGGCATATTCCTGTGGTGGCTCCCCCCGTCGGCGATGTGCCTCATCTCCACGAAGTTTCCGACAAGACTCACAGTAGCACAGGCTTCGCTTGGGGGGTGGGACAAAGTAATCCTCTGACAAAGAAAGTAAAGGCTTAGTTCAGGGACTACATTTCCTACAGAATTCCCATGTCTGTATGTGTTCAGGTTTAAGTCTGGCTGCTTCTTGATCTTCAGAAAGTCTTATCCTATCTCACCGCCCCCCCCCCCAACTGTTTAAGAGGTTGAGGAAGGCAACCCCAGTGTCCAAAGAATCAAAGACCTAAAAGTTCATGGTAATTAAGGAATGGCATCTCACCAGGAAGGAGCAGCAACTCCTGGAATCGAGAGCAGAGGGCATGGTATTCACAACTCTTTAAAGGACTGGCATCTGGAGGTGGGGTCCAACACACACTCTCTTTGATGCCTGAGGGGTTGGGCCAAATCAAAGTAGGGAAGGGGGTGGGGAGAGAAGAAAAGAATCAAATGGGAGTGGGGGAAGAAGAGGTGGGAGCAGGACATATTTTGGGGACATTTCCCCTTTTCCTGAACATGCCTCTTTAACTTTTTAAATGACTCATTTAGCACAAGTTGTATGTTTGGGGAGGTGGGGGAGGAGTCAGAAAGAAATGATCCTCTGGGATAGAGGCAAAGGGTAAGGTAGGTACAGGAGAAAGAGAAGAATTAAGAGTAACAAGGTTCTCTCCAATGGGGGCCCTCTCTGTAGCCTCACCATCTACCACATCAGCCTTCTCCATGTCCCCCTGGATCCCAGCTCCCTCCCCATTGGCTGCCCCTGTCTCAAGACTCATAATTGTCACCTGCAGAGGAAGGAGAAGGATTGGTTAACTTTTGGTCTGCTGCCTTCCCCTACCACACTGGATTTTCTCTATCCCACTATATACTATTCCTCATACCCCCTCCTCCCTTCAGTCTCAATTCCTTTGCCCCTTTTAACTCCCCAGTTCTCTCAAACAACCCCATATCTTCACTACATCCCCAATTCTAACCTTTTTAAGACACCACCACCACCATACTCCTCTAACTTTCTATATTCCTCCCCCCCCTCCAGCACTATCCCTGACCCACCACCCCCTGCTGACCTGCTCACACTGGCCATAGAGGTCCACTAGGGCATGGCAAGGCTGGGGCACCTCAGCCACAGCCACACCCTGGTCCACACCATTGACATAGAGGTGCAGCCCCCCAGACCCGTCCAACCTCAGCCCCAGCACCGTGCCTTCTGGGCACGTGTCCAGGTTTGGCCCATACTTCTCGCAGATCTGGGGGGGTAGAAGCATGAGAAGTGAGCTACACCCTCTTTCAGAAAACCCCACCACCCCTCAGAAATCCTCCAATATTCTTTTCTGGTCACTTTACACCCAAACATATATTTTCGTACACCTTTTATTCCCAGGCTTCCCTTCTTATGATTCCCCCAATACTCATTCCCACATCTTCTTCACTCAGGGCCATCCTCTGGGTCTACCTACCACCTCCCCTCTGCTTTAGTTTCACATTCCCTTTTATATTCTACCCCCAGCTCAAATGTCTCCCTAATTCTTATACTATCCCATTTTCCAGGGCCCTTTCTTTCCTTCCTAATATCCCAATTATCTCCATTCATTGGATCTGCCTTGCCCATAGGCCTGTTCCCCTTCTTTATATGCCCCTGCCCACCTTGAGGCCATTATGGAAGATACCCTGGCCCCGAAGTAGCCAGGCGGCCCGTTTGAGGGCACAAGCTGAAGCCGGGAAGTTGAGCCTCTCAGGGGGACAGGCAATGACTCCCAGGGCCAGGGATGAAGTCCACTGCCGGTTCAGGAAGTCTAGTCGCACCTGGGGGGAGGGGAGGTTACCTCCCAAGCAGCCATTGACCCACAGGAAGTGGCTGCACTGGAGGAAGGGGGGATGGTCTAGGGTAAACTGGACATATTACTTCCCCTGCCAATAGGAAGGGGAATGGTTTAACTTTGGTTTTGGACATAGTTTCCTCTTCAGACAAGCATTATCCATGTTAATTTTGTATGTTTTTCTCTCTAGGTAGAAAGAGGTAAGAGTTCACTAGCAAAGGTGTCATTCAGAAAGTTATTGACACGTGTTGAATTTATTCCTTTCTGACTTTGAAACAGAAATAAGGGTTCTCTAGAGGGGAAACCAACATTCAATGTCATCTTTTCCAGGAGATAGCCATGCTGTACCTTCTTTATATCATCTATTCAACAAGAAGGGAAATTTGGGAAAGTAGGCAAGGAAGCAATTGGGCTTGGAAGGAATGGGAAGAAAAAGAGTTCTTCAGGGCAAAGAGTTCCCTTTCTGTATAGGTAGGGACAAGGCCCCAGCCCACCTGGACCAGTTGCTGGGGAATCAGGGGCCGGTTTATTACAACTATGCCCTGGTTATAGCTGGCCACTCGTGTGGCTGTCAGGTTCCCATTGGACAAGAGGATGTTCTTCCCATGATTCTCCAGGAACTCGAGGGCTGCAGGGGTAACCACAGCTACTTCATTCTCACCCTGTTGGAAGGACCATGTGGGTGTCAGCTAAGGGCTGTAACTTATCCTTTTCTATTCTCATAGGTCCTAATTAAAAGGGAAGAGTAAGCAGCCTCCATAATGAGAATCTCTTGCCTAAATGAGATATTTGGATATCCAAACACTTCCCACCCCTTTCCTCCAGCATCCAATATCTAAGACATGCAGATACAGGTCAGAGGGTGTAATCTCAATTAGATGCTGGCAAGGACTATAGAAACTTGATATCAATACCCTTACTTGCCCTAAGCCTCAGCTCTTACCATGATGCCTGGTTCTTCATCATCTTCATCTTCCTCACCCTCACTGCCAGTATCTGAGCTGAGGGAGGGCGGCTTGGTGCCTTCGATCTCCTCTAGCATTGAGGAGCTGACAATGGAGATGACCTTCACCCGCCCGTACAGGTCCAGCACCACCCACACATTCTGGGGGCACATATGGGTGAGGGAGTGGAGTATTACTGCATACTTCCTTCTCCCCATCCTGCAGCTCTTCACAAAAACCCTATACTCAATAGGGGAGAAAATCTGAGGGAATAGACTGAGGGAGAGATAAGACATCTTGAGTCTCAACAAAAGAGATTATGAAGAGAAGGGGAGAAAGTAAGCAGTGAAACCTAACAACCACTGGGGGAAGATGTTATCGATGGAGGGATGTCAAGCAAAAAGTGTTGAGGGCTGAAAGGAAGGAACCAAAAATGGAAGAAAAGGAGCAAAAGGGATGTGGGTCTGGGAATAAAGGACAGGGAATTCCAACACCAGTACCTTGGCAATGCCAGTGGCTGCAGGCCCCATGTCCTCACCATCCACCAAGATATGCATTGTATCATCTGCCCCTCGACGTATTCCTACACGGCTTCCCACCTGCACAGAGATTTCCAACAGGGTTCATAAATCACCAATGCTCTACATTGTCCTCTTCTATCCCACTATTCTCTGTTCTCCCTTTCCATAACCTCACACCAACACTCCTTTTTACTACTTCTCAGCCCTCCCAGAGGTCTATGTCGACATGCCAAATCTGCCCCTTCTCTGTCCTCCAAGGCCTTGCTCACCCCCAGCCTCTCCAGATTTCGTCCATAGTTCATCCGCTGAAGCTGTCCATTACGCCTCACCTCACAGCCAGAAACCATCCATGTTGTCTTGGTCCGTAGCTCCGGTAATGAAGTGGGCAGCCCTGGCCCTGCCCCAGTCCCTCCCCCAGGCCCCAAGTCCCCTGGCAGAAGTGTTGTCAGCCCTACTTTGAATGAACCTGCCCACTTCTCATCCAGCTCTTCCACTTGTACCTGGTAGGGAGAG
Organism: Gracilinanus agilis; assembly: GCF_016433145.1. Lineage (NCBI taxonomy): Eukaryota > Metazoa > Chordata > Mammalia > Didelphimorphia > Didelphidae > Gracilinanus > Gracilinanus agilis. Next base: position 250,697,859 of record NC_058133.1, on the reverse strand, counting down.
GAGGGAAGGAGTCAGGAGAGGAGGCAAAGTCAGGAGGAAAGAAAAAGACAGAAGAATGAATTGTCCCGAGTTTTCTCCAAATCTGTCCTTTAACAGTTCTCTTCGAAATTTTCACTAGAGGCTCCCAATCCCCATCCCACCATCTTGCATTCCTACCTCAAAGACTTCATCAGTCCTGAGCTCCTTCATGCTGAAGACTAGGCCATGAGCATAGCCAGCTACCCTCATGGCCCGAGTACCATCTTCTCCAAATGTCACATTTTTCCCACAGCTGCTGTGAAATCTGTGAGCCACACCAGCCACTGAGAAAGGAACAATACATAAAGAAGGACAAAGGGCTTAGAAAAAAGGGAAGCAAAACTTTTTGAAGCTGGGAGTAGAATATAAATTTCAGCACATATCTTGACTTAGATATTGCTCAATCCTGGAATGACTAGTGGCAAAAAAACCTTATGAGGCCATCTTCTTCCCAGAGAGGCACCAATTTTGCTTGCCTGCCTGCCTCTGCAAACTTGGTATATTATTTCCTATTCATACAGGAAATTGGGAGGGACAGCAGCAAGGACATATATCACTACATTGTTCCAAACCAGAAGTGAAATGAATACCTCCTTGCCACAAAGTCTGAAAGTTCATGGACTTATGACTTTTTTTTTTTTTTTTCAGAAAGAAAAAGTTAATGTGAACTGTCCCGCTTTCACTCTTCTGTAAATTCTTAAATCTTCCCCTTCATCAAAAATGACCTCTTCATACTCTGTACTGCTGAAACTACCGCTATCTCGCTCTCTCTTTTTTAAACCCTTACCTTCTGTCAAAACTAAGAATCTGTTCCAAGGCAGAACAATAATAAGGGTTAGAAAATTGGGGTTCAAGTGACTTGTCTAAAGTCACACAGCTGGAAAGTCGATTTGAACCAAAGACCTCCTGTCTCCAGGCCTAGCTCTCTTATCCCCTGAATGACTTTGGCTGCCTTACTACCACTATATCCTCAAGAATTTTTTCTTATCTGTGATCTCTAAGACAGCTATCCTATCCCATATTACAACAATTCCACAAGTCTCAACTGAATCATTTTTCTGTTATGTTGTTTCCAACACTCTCCTCCTATCTACAGATCTCCCTTACTCCCTGAAGTCCTCACCTGGGGAATGAAGAGGAAAAGATTTCTCAGTGGCATTGCTGGTTGACAGGCTGTTATCCATAGGGCCTGTGGCACTGGTAATGGAGACTTGGACACACTGGCCGTAGAGATCCACAACAGCATACACCTCTGGGGTCAGAGGGAGAGGCAGGGGCTGGGACACCAGTTGCCTGAAATCCTGAAGGGAATGAGGACTAAGGTATCTGAGTCCCCAAGAAGGGTGTGGGTTGAGGGGAATGTCTTGAATCCCTAAAGGGAAAAGGATGGTTTGGAGAACTAGAGGCTAGAGGACCAGACACTTGTACTCCTGAACAGGGAGGTCACCTTTCCCAGCAGGGAGGCCAGAACAGGCAGGCCCTTGGTCTTGGCCATTGATGAAGTAATGCAGGTCACCCTTAGCAGTACGCATCATGCCAATCCGAGAGCCTGTGCCTAGGGAATCCAGGTCACAGCCATAGTTGTTTCGCATTGTATTTCCATCCTGCATGATAGCTGTGCCACTATTGAGAAAAGTAGGGGAAAGGTGAAGTAAGTCTCCTGCCAAAATAGGAAAACCCAAACTGTTATCATCAAAAAATTTCCTTAGTCTTGATAAGAGGCACTTTTCCAGGTCTATCCTCTCACTGAGCCCCATTCCCTTCAACTAATGTCATCTTAGTAAGATGATCCTAAACTTATTTCAATAGTCCTTCTTCATCTAAAACATTTCCTGCCATAATGTCTATATGCTGTTGCATTCTTTCCTCCCTTCTATGATACATGTTTTGTTTCTTTACACTTATGCAACAGTTTAGACCACTTTTATAGGAATTCCCATCAACAATAGCTATCTCTGTGCCAGTCAACAAAAGTTCTCCACAGAAAGGGACTGGACTTAGAAATGTTTTCCATCCCAAAGGTCTAACTGGGCTTTGATTTCTCCTTCCTTTATCCTACCTAGTGCCTGGGGAAAGCCCTTTGCCAGAAGGCATGCAAGAAATGACAAAGTAGAAAATAGATGAACAAATTGCCTCACCTTAGCATCCATGTGTCATAGTCAATGTCAGTCATTGTATTGGGGAACTCCAGGTCTTCTGGTCGTATGGCAGTCACTCCTGAGGGGAAAGAGGGACCCATTCCTTTTATGGCTCAGGTAACCATCATTGAATACCAACTTTCTCAATGATCTAGATGCACCCTAACCAACCTACCAGCCTCAATAGACCCTGACCAACGATCGACCATTTTCTGGATAACGATCTCAAAGAGTTCTCCATCTCGAAGGGCCCTGCCAGAGAGATGGGGGAAAGTTTAGATGGGTCTTTGAAAGCATCAGAGAGGGCAGAGAGTAAAGGCAAGTTGAAGTTTGTATCCCCCATGGGACCGACCGGTTGGAGATGACGATGGCATCATTGAATTCACTTCGACAGTTGTGCCTGAGTGCTGTTCGGCCCCCATTAGTGATGACAGCATTGCTGCCATGGAGTTGGTGGAATCGAAGGTCAGTGGTCCCTGCCCCAGATGAAGGTGAACTTGGTGACAGTTGGTTATTTCCTTCAGAAATGTCATCAGGGAGTGGCAATAGTTCTAGGGATAGGGAGGCAGGAGTAAGGAGTCAACTACCACAGCCATGCTTCACAATTCTCATATTTCATTTCAACTCCTCCCAGTCCTTCTCTCCTTCTAGATCCCTAAGGTGTTTCTTGCTGTCTATGTCCTTTCCTTACCAGAGTCATCCACAATGGTGGCTTGTGCAGCCTGGCCATAGAGATCAACAACAGCATAAACCCCCGGAGGCACATTCCATGCTGCAGGTCCTTGAGCCACTCCATTAACAAAGAAGTGGAGGGTGCCATCCTCACGACGAACTACACCCACTGTGTCCCCAGCCTTGGGAAAAACAACAAATTGGTCATAATCCCTGAACCAAACCATGATTAGTGTTGGACAGGATGTTATCCACTGCCCACCACTAACTATACTAGACTCTCTCTTCCTAGGGTAGGGGTGGGAAATCATCTCCATCCTCTAGCCCCACCTGTTAGGCCCTTTGAGGAACAAAATCCACAACAGGCCCCACCAAACCTTGAGTCGGTCGAGGTTGTGACCATACTCGTCCAGGATGGTTGTTCCATTGTGCATCACCCCATTTCCAGTCATCATCCAAGTTCCTGGTGAGAAAAGGTGTGGGTTAGGAGAAGTGCAAATGATTAAGAGGTCAGTGGGAAATAAAGTAAAGGAGAGCATATTATAGGACTAGGATATGAAGACCTAGGTTTTAGTCCCAGCTCTTTCCTTGACTTAGGCTATGGTATACTTGGATAGTATATAGGATACTTGGACTAATAAATCATTTCATCTATCTTGGTCTATTTCTCTAAACTAGGAAGGGAGGTGAGGGCTAGATATCACTAAAGATTTTATGGTTTCATAAGGCCTAGGGGGACAAAAGGGATTGAAAGACCATTTCCCTTAATCCCTAGTTCCTTTTCCTTTCCAGAACTTGGCTCTCTACCCTTCTCTGATCTCTACACTGCTCCCTAAATTGTTTCCAAATCCTTATCCAAATTCATCCCTTTCCAAACACTGCTCCTTATCCTTGGAGTAGGAGTCCCTCACCTGAACGCAAGTTGGTCATAGTAGAAGGCAGCTGCAGATAAGCTGGATTGTGGGTGGTGACCCCAATCTCAATTGAACCTGCCCATTTGTCCACCATCTTGTCAATTCGCACCTGGAATAACTCTCCATCCCGAAGAGCCCGGCTACTTAACACCACACCATGGTTGAAGTCATCAGTGGCACTGAGAGTGGAGTAAATAGGGAGTCAACCATGTTTCTCTACCTAAGACCCAGGCATAACTATATTTCCAGTTGCTCCCTAATTCTAGTTTCCTTTTTCTCTTGATAAGGGAGATTTCCTCTAGTCAGACAACACTCAAACTCCAGTTTTCCCTTAGATGCCACCCTATCCCTCTATTCTAAAGGACCATCCCTCTACCCTGACCTAACCAAGCCCCTTACTATCCCAAGAACTATACTGGGGTCGAAGAGCAGTTCGTCCTTCATGAGTGATTGCTGCTTTCTGTCCACAGTTGGGGTGGAAGAGCAGGCGATCAGGCTCAGAGTGGGCAAGGCCAGGAGGGGGCCTTCGATGGGCACCCTCAGGAGACAGAGCTCGAAGAATAGCATTGTTTCGTCGAAGACGGTCACTGTGGTTGTGGTTGTGGACAATGGTTACCTTCACTGCCATTCCATACAAGTCCACCACACCATACACCACAGGGGGTGTCATTGGAGTAGCCACACCTATCCAGTAGTCAAAAAAGAAAAGGAAGGAAGTCACAAGAAGAAACAAGCTCAGAAAGAGCCCCAAAGATAACACTAAATTGTGGAAGAAAAATGGGAAAGAAGCAGAGAACAAGTCAACCCTGGGCCATTCCCATCTTTCACTTTCCTTAAACTCAAATCTTCTAAAACCTTTCCATATCAACCTCATTCCCAACTCCTACCCAATTACTCCACCCTAGTGGATTTGAGTACCTCAGTCTCGTTTTCTCCACCTTACCTTGATCAATTCCATTGATGAAGAAATGCAGAGCAGAGCTGGATTTTCTGGTGAGACCAATGTGGTCCCCTTCCTTTGGGGGGGAGGGGCAAGAAATCTCATAGCACTCAGTCTTTCCTCTCTACCCATATCCCCACAGGCTCCCACACTCAAGCCAAAATCTTGGGGTCTTCCCATGTAACTATGTTATTAGACAGACAGCAGGTCTCAGCAATAGTAAGGGCAGAATGAGCAAAAAGCCTTTCCTGCCACTCCCCCAACCCCCAACTACCACCCACTTGCAAACACCCTAATTTATCTAATAGGAAGAAAGTCTAGAGCACAACCCCTCTTACCCTCCTCTCCTCACTACCTTTCCAGCCTTGACCCTGGCTCTCACCTGTAGCTCATCTAGGCTGAATTCACAGTATTCCCGTCGTGTCCCTTTGCCATTGGTCAAGATCCCACAGCCACTCATCATGATGGTGCCTACAGAAGGAAAACCTTACTCCTCTTAGTTACGGTCTTGAGATATTCCCTACCAATTCCTCATAGGGGCTCAGCTCTCTAGTACCTGAACGAAGATTGGTCATAGTTGCGGGGTACTCCAGGCTGTTTGGGTTGTGGGTTGTCACTCCAATTTCTATGGAGCCTGACCATTTATCCACTAGCTTGTCAATTCGAATCTTAGGGTGGAAGGAAGTCAGCAGGTAGGAGGGAGGAAGAACAGAATGGTGATGGAGGAGATAGATATTCAGCTTAACTCCTCCTATTACCAAGTACAGAGGGAAAAACTAAGGAAAAAAATTCTGGCCCATCCCAAGACCTTCTACTCCCCCCCTTATCAAGGACATTGCATCAGATATCTGGGTCCCCAACAGAACAAGGTTTAGAGAGCTAAAATGAGACATAATACACTTAGGTTTCTGGAAAAAAACTAGAATCAAGGCCCCAGAGCTCCCACCTCAAACATCTCATTGTCACGTAGTGGGCGATTTGTCATTACGACTCCATTGTTGAACTCGTCTAGAGGCCGTCGACGCTCAGCTGTCTTATTGTTGTTGCTAAGTTTGATGAGGGTCCCACACTTCTCATGAAAGAGAAGGGCATCATTGGAGGTAAGGGGAGTTGGGGCAGGGAGTCCATTTCCACCAGTACTGGGTCCTGGCCCTTCTGCAGGTGGGGAACCAAGGCTGACACTCAGAAGTCCCCCATTGTAAGCAGACAGGATGGCATTACTCACTACTTCTGACAGTTCCATGCCTGAGAAACCTGAATTCAATAAATTGGGAAAAGGAATAATAAAGTCCTAGTTCTCTAAGAAGCTTGTTTCCCCTTTCCTGAAAGCCCTTCCCCTTCAATTGCCCACCTCCCACTTATCCACCCCCCTCTTTTTCTCAGTCCAGCCACCTCTTACCCCCTTTCCTCCCTTCCCCACCCCACCCCTCACCATTCTCCGACTCAAGGCTGTTGGGAAACTTGTCCAGCTGGGCCTGGGCTTGGGGCGGCATGAGGGCTAGGGACCAGGGTGGGGGTAGGAAGGGAGTAAGGTCTTCAAGCCCTCACCCCCTGGTCCTCTCAACCAGGACACTTTCCCAGGCCTAGCCCTTCACCCCCAAAACATTCCTTTCAACTGCTCTGCATGCACCAGTTGTTATTTTGCCCATATTCTTCTCTTCCCATATCTCTTTTTTCCATACTCCCAACCTTTTCTTTTCTGTTGTTTTCTGAACCCCTCCCTAGCCCTCTTGTACTCCATAAATACCCAAATATTTCCCTGCAAAATCTATTCCCAACTATTCCACACAGACTATATTCCCAGCTATCCCTCCCACACACCAACTGTGCCAAACTTCCACACCTCCAGCTGTTTTTCTACTCCCCCACCCTCTCTATATATGTGTATATATACACATATGTGTATTTGCATATATATACAAATTCCCAAATGTCTCCTGTGTTCCCAACCTGTGACCCTCTTCCTCCTTTCATTGTGGCATCTCACCTTCATCTCCGGAGGGCCCCTGCTCAGCAGAAGTGTCCCCAGGGGGCAGGGCAGGGGCAGGGGGAGGTGTAGGGGTACCAAGACCAGGCTCTGGGGGCAGCACGGTGATCTGAGTGCACTTGCCATAGAGATCGACCACTGCCCAAACTCGAGAGGGAAGGCCAGTAGCAGCAACACCACAGTCCCGCCCATTGACCCAGAGTCGAAGCTCACCAGCGGCTGTGCGCTCCACACCCACACGGTCCCCCTCACCCAGCTGGTCCAGGTCCTGCCCATACTCTTCCAGCACTGAACGCCCATCCCGAAGCACCGAGCACCCAGACACTACCCAAGAGCCCCCCTTCAGTCCTGTGGCGCTACTTGGGAAGTCCAGTACACCTGGGTCCAATGCTGTTACTCCAATCTCAATTGATCCACTCCAAGAGTTCACCTATAAATGGGGAATCGGGAGTTGGGTGGAGAGGGGCATAGGAAGAAACAGTTCAGGTGGGCCGAAGGCCTTCTGGTCTTCTGTCCCACAGTAGGTCCCTCCTCTTTTCTCCAAAAGTTCTTCCTTTTTATCTGGCTGTCTCCTTGACTTCCTAGTCATTCTCCTAGTCTCCTTCGCTTGGTCTTTCCAATCCCCTGAGTCTTTTTACATGTCTGAATATCTCCATTACTCTGAGACAAGTCCTCAGAAAATAAAACAAAGAAAGATGTCATCTACCTTCCTCAAGTCTCTGCTCCTCAGAAGCTGGGTCTCTGTTGTCATTACCTTGGTGCAATATGCTCTTCACTTATTTGGCCCAGAGAGCTTCTGCTCCCCTAACTCATCGCCACCTCCCGTCCCCCCACTCCTCCCTCTTTCTCGCCCTCCCTCCCTCCCTCCCACCCCATCTCCCCCGGGGTCGGGCCACACCTTGCGGTCAATCCGAACCGTGAAGACTCGCCCGTCCCTCAGGGGCTCCCGGCTCAGCACCAGCCCATGGTTGAACTCCTGGCCCGGCTGCTGCCTCCGCGCCGTGCGGCCACCCCCGGACAGACTCACCAGCCGCCCAGTGCGCGGGTGCAGCTCCCCGCCGCCGCCACCTCCGCCTCCTCCTCCTCCTCC
>NC_058133.1:250506019-250680148 GCF_016433145.1 Gracilinanus agilis | reverse complement strand
GGCGGAGGGGCGGGGCGGGGCAGCTGAGGGCGGCCCCCGGCTTCGGGGAGGGGCACGATGGAGAAGCAGGAGGCTGTGGGGGCCACAGGAGGGGGTGGTGGCCTGCACGTGACGGCGCCCGACACTCAGGAGGGGCCTGCCGCTAGCCTGCATTTGTCCGAATCCAGCTTGCACTCCGGGGAGCTCAGCCCATGTTCAGTCTCCAGCTCCACTGATGAGCGGCCCCGGGGCATCCTGAAGAACACCAGCACCATTATGGTGCAGAGAGTCCCCATTGGGGAGAAGTAAGGGGGCAGACGGGAGGAGCGGAGAGATGGGGAAGAGAAAGGGATAAAAAGAGGTTGGGATGAGATGGGAGAGGAGGGATTCCTTAAGAACTGTGCGTGCCACGTGGGAGAGGGAATAGGCAGAGAGGGAAGAGGGTGACTCCCTGAGGACTCCTGGAAGATGAGGTCCAAAAAAGGAGTGAGGGAAATTGAAGGATCAAGGGATTTGAAGCTGAAGGGAATGGACCAACTTCAGTTGAGAAAGCTGAGATAAAAGAGTTTAACTTGCCCAGGTTGTCTGTTTTGGACTTGGAATCCTTCATACTAGAAACCAACTCCCAGCTTAGTGTTCTCAAGATCTCTTGGGCTGGGGGCTGACAAGAGAAAGGAAGCACTAGAGTTCTGGAGGGGAACTCAGGACACTCCTCTCCATGATTCTCCCAATCCAGGAAGAAGTCCCAACACTGGGATGAGATGAATATCTTGGCCACATACCACCCATTGGGCAAGGACTACGGACTCATGAAGGTGGATGAGCCCAGCACACCCTACCGCAGGTCACATGCCAAACACAGGTCCCCATTCACCAAGTACATGGAAAACGGGACACAGACCTTGGCTGTGACAAGCCTCATACTACTCTTCTCCCCAGGGTCCCATCCTGCCCCTAGGGCTTCAGACTTAAGATCTTAGCTAGTCACCAGAAGTTGGGGGGGGAGGGGATCAGTCTGGATGGATAGATGCTTGTTTTTTTCCCAAGGCACTCACCTTTCTTCCCTGCCACACCCCACATTCTTAGGCTGGAAGACAGTGAAGAGGATCTGAGAGCAGGGACCTCACAGGCAGTGTCACCTGAAGCGCTTGCTGAGAGGTGGGGGCTCCTTGGCCTCAGCTCTCCTTGATGAAGGACCCAGGCGAGTCTGGCCAGCACCCAACCCTTGGGTCCATTGGGACTCCCTTCAGGGACCCATGTAATGGAAGAAACTACAGCTCCCATTAGGCTCTGATATAAAGGCGCAGTTGGTGGTAGAGTCATCTGCCCTTGAGAGATATTGGGAGTTGTAGCTTTCTCTCCCCATTGGGAGGCCCTCTGCCACCACTACCCCCATCCCCACTTCCCTCTCTCCAGGGCCTACCCCCATCCCCACTTCCCTCTCTCCAGGGCCCTCAGTGCTCTCTTCCCCCCACTCCCCTTCCCCCAGGCTTGCATCATTGGACAGTTTTTACCCCAAAGTTCTTCAGTTTGGAGATAACAACACAGGTTCCAAGGACAAGTTAACATCTAAAAAAAGTGAGACTTTCAGCCAAGGGGTAGGGCAGGGGTGGTGAGGCTCAACTACTGGTCCCAAGGGCTTAGTTCTCTCCCATCCCACAGTGCAAAATGATTTTGAGCGGCATCGTAAGGCTCACTATGATGAGGGGAAGTTCCTCAAAGCTCAGAAATTAGCTGTACAGGATGATGAAGAGGAGCCCCCAGGTGAGTTAGTTCTCTCTAGGTTTCCCAAGAAAATATCTGGCTCATTTAACCTCTATGGAAGGGTCCCAGATCCCAACTGGATTTCCCAACTAGAGAAGGAAGGAAAGACAGAAAGTGGTGGTGGTCCCAGATCCCAACTGGATTTCCCAACTAGAGAAGGAAGGAAAGACAGAAAGTGGTGGTTAAGAGTAGGGGGACAGGAGGGAAAGGGATGGACGAAAGAGATTGATTAAGAACTGCATTAGTAGCAGTCTTAGAGGCTAGTCAGCCTTGCTATTAGTATCAGGGACTCATGGGAATTATGAATTCATCATTCCTCTTTTTGTCTTACTTCCTGATGACCTCCCGAATTCCACCCCAGGAGAAAAGACAAAGCAGGATCTTTATTTAAGGCACAAATTCTAGGGTTGGCTGATATACTACAAGTCCTGAGTCTAAGCCCCAGTCTCTAATTGGAGGGTGGGGTAGGGAAGAATGAGAACATCCCAAATGAGATAGAGGAAATGAGGGTGGGAAGTGAGGAAGGCAGAGAGTTGGAATATGCATGGGATGAAGCTATAGGATCCATTCTTAAGGATACTCCAACCCCTTGCTACATTGGAATTGATTGAGCATATATGTATTGAGCATCATGGTTCTTCCCCCTTCTTCCCACTCCCCCTCTCACAGAGATTAGATTCTCCTATAAAGCTCTGTGGGGAAGAGATTCTGGGCAGAGAAGGGGGCCTAATGTTCCTGATCCCCTTTAGAGTAGAGGATCCAAGAGTGAGAGGGAATAAAGACCTCAGAGGGTACTTCCCAATGAAGAGGGACAGTTAATTAAGGTGTTGGTGTAAACATAAAAAATTAGAGAAGCAAATGAGACTAGACAAGGGATTTTAAGTTAAATGCCTTAAGACTTAGGACCTGCCAAGGTAGAAAAAGGGTAGGGAGTAGAATGTATCTGACAAAGGAAGAGATGTTCAGGAGATCCTGGTTAATCTAAGAATCATCAGATACCTCTGAATGGGGGTTGGAGAGAGACACCTTGCCCCAGCCCCTACCAGAGCAGGACTATTACAGCAAAGGGACATACCTGAAGTTGGCAAAACCCACAGATCTAGAAAAGGATACAAGAAGCTGAGAGATGGTGAGGCAGCCCTAAATTGTGAGAGAAGCAGTGGATTAGGAGTCAGGAAGACCAAGAATTTTTAGTACCAGCTCTGGCACTGACTTGCTTTGTGTGTGACCTTCAAGAGTCTATTCTGTAATCTGGGCTGATTTATTTTGTCATGAGTTAAATAAAGGAGTTAGACTTAATGTGACTTAAGGTCTCTTCTAGCTGTAATACTTTATAGTGTTAGGGCTCAGGGTGGGAGCTGGGGTCCTTTCACTAAATGTATAGATGGGGGAAGTAGATTTGCAGACCAGGTAATGACTAACTGGAGTGGAAGGTGGAGATATTGGCTTAGGGGGTCAGATGCCTGCCTTCCAATATCTGAACCCCAGGGTCCTTACAGGCACCTCTGGATTGACCTGGGTAATAGAGAAGCCCCTGACCTCCCAGGGAGTCCACCTGCTTGGTCTTACTGGACAGGCATCCAATGGAGAACAGAAGGCTACAGAGAAGCCTCTGACTATCACTATAGCACAGTCTCAGCCTGGTGAGGGGCCCATGACACTACCCTTCCCTAGAAGATCCTTAAGTGACTCCCTATGTTCTCCAAACCCCTCCACTTTCCCAGCTTTCCCCAGATATACCCATCACTGCTTTCCACCCCAGTCCTCTTCCTGGTAGGTTCCTTCCTGATATCCATTTAAGGAATGTTTCCCATTAACTCCTCCCACACTCACATACATATACATGCATTTATAGGTGGTACAGTGAGTGGACAGAGAAGTGCCTGGAATCAGAAATACCTGATGTAAAATTTAGTGTCAGTCAGGAGCTGTGTGACCATGGACTCTCTTTTCTCAACTGTAAAATTGGAACAATAGCTTTCAGGGTTGTTGAGAGGATCGAATGAGATAATATGTGAAAGAGACACAGCACAGTTTCTGGCACTTAGTAGGTATTAATGCTTATTCCTTTTCCCCTTGTCAAGATTCATCAATGCCCTTAGTGAGTGTATTTGGGAGGCTTTGAGTCTTCCCTTTAACACAAATATTTAGTGATGCAAAATAAGTATCTAAGGAACAGTAGACTGGTGTTTCCTGCCATTAAAAATGTAGACATTTATAAAAAAAAATTTTTAATGCCCCTTGTTGCACATCCCCCACCCCTATTTCCCCACAGAGATATGTATTGGGTTTTTTTTTTTGTTTGTTTGTTTTAAAGACTTTTCCATTATTTAAAGCCATAATGTTGTTTAGTCATTTCAGGCATGTCAGACTCTTTGTGATCTCATTTGGAATTTTCTTGGCAAAGATACCAGAGTGATTTGCCATTCCCTTCTCCAGCTCATTTTATAGATGAAGAAACCCAGACAAACAGGACTAAGTGATTTGCCCAGGATCACATAGCTAATAAATGTTAGAGGCTGCATTTGAACTCAGGTCTTCCTGACTCCAGGTCCATGCACTTTATCCATTGTGCCAACTAGCAGCTCATTTAAACCCAACAGAAATATTAATGATAAATGGAAGCATAAATATCAGTTGTGTTTTAATCCTAAAAAATGGAAATCACATGATGCATTCCATTCCCTACTCCATTCTTCATGCTATAGGCAGTTGTTGGCTGATTATTTTGCCTACTTCTAGTTCCAACTCTATCCCTTCTACTTTTTTCCCACCCAACCAAGAACCCCTTCTCAAACTTTCCCCCAATTACCCTATTCTAGATCCCCCTAGGGTCTGCCTCCTCTTTTCCTTCTGACAGCCCAGAGAACTCATGGTCTGATTCCTACCCTCCCCACCCAACTTCCCAGGCACAGCCCTACCCCAGAAGCGCAGTGGGTCCCCTGTGATGTCTGGCTGGTGTCACTGGCTGATAACCAAGGAACTGAGCTGGAAGAGCTCGGGGATTCCAGACAGAGATGCTGGGGAAAGTCAGAGGGCCTCGGGAGGGCCCGAACGAAGGCGTGAGTCACAGAGCAGGGTTGGACCTGAGATATGCTGGGAGGGAGAAGGGGAACTAATGCTGCAATTGCAAGGTCACAGTTAAACTGGGTTGGGGGGCAGCAATGACTTCCTTTCTCATTGCATGAGAGAACTTCTGCCACCCCAATGTTTATATCATGTGCAAATCAGCCTTATAAAACAGTAAACAGAAGAAAGGTTTTCTTTACTGTAAATATTACTATGGGTTGGTGGAAAGAACCCTGGACTTGGAGATAGAAAAACCCAAGTTCAAATCCCAGGATGGTCTCTTCCTAGTTTTGGATCTTGGATAAGTTCCTTTACCTCTCTGGGCCTCAATTTTTCTGTGACCAAAACAGATAATATATGTAAAAGTGCCTTAAGAGTGTAATGGGGCTTTCTAAAAGTAACATCATTAAGAATAACAATAGTAAGAGATGAAGATGGGAGCCTCCTTTTCATTCTTTGGGAGTTATTCTGTTCAGTAATAAATGAACTCCCATTCCCTTGCATTCTACGCCCCTGCCCCATCCCCAATAACTCTCCCTAACCCTAACCCCCCATAAATTCCCCCCATCACCCAGATGAGACACTTCGTCTACGCTGGAGTCAGGAGGAGGACGCTGTTCAGTGGAAGATGTAGCCGACTTAGGAAACTGGGGAAGAGAGGGAGGGGGAGACACTACAGATACCCCCACTTCTCCAGTCTGTGACCACCCAGAGATGGACAATAAAGGACAACAAAAAAAAGGAGTCGAGTCCAGGTGCATGGGATTCAATGGATGGATGGGTCCTAGGCAATAAGGAAATGAGTAGGAAAAGAGAGAAGTAGGGGAAGGGAAAGCATGGGTTGATACAAAAGAATCCAGGAAGTGAAATAATAAGGCACATTCATATTCTACTGGATGTGAATCTGGGATGTAAAGTAAGAACATGAAGTTGGAAATTCTGGAAACAAAACAGACTCGTAGGAGAAATTATGGGAGTAGTAGAAAACAAGGGATGGGAATGAAGGACATAGAGGCCTAGGGACTTGAGGAAGGAAGCATCATGATGGGGCAGACACCCAAGAAGGGGAGGGATCATTACTCTGATCTCAGACCTCCTCCACCAGTCTCAGGCCCCACCTTCTGCCACTCCCAGTCAGTCCTGACAACGGAGGGTGTCTTTCATTTGCCACCCCTTTCCCCTGGGGTGAGAAGACCTCCCGTAGAAATAAACGCTTTTTCTCCTTAAACTCTTATATCATCCCCTTCCTCCTCTCTGGGGGTGAGCCTTCTTTACATTTCCACTTCCACCCCAGAGAGAATTAGCTCTCTTCTCCACAGCACCCAAGATGACTGTCAAACTTGACTTTGAGGAGTGTCTAAAGGATTCCCCCCGATTCCGGTAAGTGCATATGGTTGTAGGGTGGTGCTTAGGGTGAAGAGGATGCTGGAAGTTGGGGGCAAAAATAGCAAGTGATCTCCTGCATCCTTTTCTGGACATCTTAGTTCATGTAAACAGGGCTGAAAACGGAAGAGGATGGAGGTCAAAATGGGGGCTTCCTCAACTCTGACAGTACACCCAATGGGCCCCATGTGTCTGTCCCTGCCTACCCAATCTCCATAACAGTCATTCTTCTTTCTTCTCTCTGACTCCCCCTCCCCCTATCACCTGCTTTCCGGGGAGGTTATGAATTTCCTGTCCTTACCACATCCACCACCCTCTTGATCCTTCCGGCTAATAGCCTTACCCACTGTCTGCTAAAACACCAGAGGTTTCTCTTTAGCCTTCTTCAGACTCTACTACAGAGTACAAAAACTTCTTCCAGATCACTAAGCCCATAATTCCAATTTTTACAAAGAGGGAAAGTGATTCACTTAAAAGTCACACAGAGAGGAAATAGCAGAGATCTCAAGTTATAGGATGTCAAATCTAGGCCTCTTTCCTTGTCCATCCTTTCTTAACTCCCCATAGCACATCTGTGATGGTTGGTAGAATGTGAAGCCAGGCCTTAAATTTCACGACCTCTTCCTTCCTAGGGCTTCCGTTGAGTCTGTGGAATCTGCTGTATCAGAATTGGAAAATCGTCTGGAGAAGGTGATCTCGGAGTCAGAAGATAGGAAATTGAGACATAGGAAGCAGAATAGAAGATAGAGGGAGGGAAGATCTAGGGAAGAAGGGAAGGCAGTGCAACAAGTGTTTACTGAGCACTTTGTACTTAGTGCCAAGCTAAGACAGGGATCTCCCCCTCCCCCAAAGCTCACATTTCTGAAACTCTTTAAAATTTATAAAATGCTTCCCTTTTCAACACTGTGAAATAGTCTGGCATAATTGTTATCCTTGTTTTACAAATGGGGAAAACGAGGTCTAAAGAGGTTAAGCCATTTGCTAAGTAATCCAGAGACTAGAAACCCTTGGCTTCCAACTCTTTTTTTTTTTTTAAACCCTTACTTGTTGTCTTAGTATCAATTAGTATCAATTCTAAGATAGAGGAATAGCAAGAGCTAGGCAATTGGGGGTAAGTGGCTTGCCCAGGGTCACACAGCTAGGAAATATTTGAGGCCAAATTTGGGTTTCTAACTCATATATCCAGTGTTCTTCAATTAAAAAAAAATAGTCAGTGCAGCTAGGGGATAAAACTCCAGACCTGGAGTCAAGAAGACCCAAGTTCAAATATGGCTTCAGATACTTCTTAACTGTGTGACACTTGGCAAGTCATAACCATAACCTTCCATCTTGGAGTTGTTATTAAGACAGAAAATAAGGGTTTTGGTTTGTTTGTTTTTGAGTCTCTGCTTTCTGAGAAACTTATTGCTTTTTTTAGGGAGATATGAGATCTTAATCATGAAACTTAGAAAATAATAAGATAGTATCAGTGCTCTCTAGAAGTTCAGAGGAGAGAGATCCTTGTAGACCAAGAGTAGGCTGGGAAGGCTTCTTGTTGGGAATCAAAGCTGTGCTTTGAAAAGAAGATAGAATTTTGGTGAGGGAAGACAGAATGGGAAGAAAGTTGAAAATGATGTAAACAAAAGCCAAGCTCTCAGTGAATATGCAAAGTTAAAATATGCAAGGAGCTTGGCCTAGTTGCCAAATCATGGGATAAATAAGAGTGAGTGGTGGTGAGATCTGAGGGAAAATGGGGAGGTGAAGAAGCATAGCCTAAAGGTGTCTCTTAAGTTAGAAAACAGATTTGGGGGGCCCTGAGTTATGACCCATTTTTCCCTTGTTCCCCAGCTCCTCAAGCTCAGTTCTAGCCTACTGGAAAGCGGTCGACATTATCTTACTTCTTTTCGAGCCTTCATCAGTGGCATCCAGGAACTCTCAAACCTGGGTCCCCCAGAGCCTATGATGACTGTAAGTCCCACAGGCTAGGCATTAGAAGGGAAGGAGAAATGGAAAGCCTAGAACTCTAGCTCACATTTTCTTTTCAGAGAACAGTTTTCATGGGAGCAAAAGAGGTGGGGAAGGGGAAGGAAAAGCCAAAGAAGTGGGCAGTAGAGGCTTTTGAAAATGGGAGGAAAGGAAGAACAGTCAAGGAGTAGTTAAAGGAGGAAGACTTAGAAAAGGAGAGAAGTCAGAGAGAAGAGGGTTTTAATCAATGCAGAGTTTATTTAAGGAATGAGGTTTTAGGAAATGATGAACACAGTGAACATAATCCCAGAATTGTAAATATTGTTGAAAGACACCTCAGAGATCTAGGACAAAGTTTTCTATATTAACTTGAACACACATCACTTTGGAATTTAGAAGTATACTATAAATGGTAGATAACCTTACCTTGGAGTCAAATGGAAATTTGGGGCCAAAATAGAAAAAAAATTGCCAGTCATATTTGTTTCAAATTTTTCATATTTAGCAATTTTAATGAGAGATATTGCTAGGAATAGCACTTCCTTAAGGAGGAACTCTAGTGTTCTGCAGAACTCAATTTTAAAAATGCTAATCTAATTCTAGGGCATCTAAGTGGTGCATTGGATAGAGCACCAGGCCTTGAGTCAGGAAGATTTGAATTTAAATCTTCACTCAGATACTAGCTATATGACTCTGGGCAAGTCATTTAATACTGTTTGCCTCAGTTTCCTCATCTGAAAAATGAGCTAGAAGTGGCAATGGCAAGCCACACTAATATCTTTGCCAAGAAAACTCCAAACTGGGATCATAAAGAGTTGGACATGACTGAACAAATCTAATTCTATTCCTCCCCTGTTTAAATACAAATTTATTAGATTTGGAAAGGAAGGGCAAGGGGCAGGGGCAGAGTGGTATGGTGACAAGTACTAGGGATGTACCTCACTGGGGTCTCATTTTATTCCCTTTTAGGAGTGCCTGGACAAATTTACTGAGAGCCTGAGTCACAAAATCAACTGCCATGAAGTGAGTCGGATTGATGAAGGTGGAATGGGGGATCTTTTTTCTTTTTAAAATAGCATTTCAGGTCCTAATCATCTGCTCTCTACCAGGATCTCTTGAATGCCACCCAACAGACCCTAAAACAACAGATCCAGAGTTTTGTGAAGGAGTAAGGTTTTTTGTTTTTTTGTTGTTTTTTTTGTTTTGTTTTTTAAACATCTAAGTCTTCTCTTTCCTTTATCTCCTTTTCCCCCAACTCCTCAGGGAAGTCTTCTACTCTTTGAAAGGAAGATCAAGAACACCCCCAAATTCAAGGAAGTGGGGCATAGTCTCATATTCTCTCCATTCTTTAGCCTCCAAAGCTAGATATCATTTATCTCATAGCCTCCACACCCAGCCCCAAATTTTGAAGGAGAGATAAGGCTTCCATCTCTCATTCACATCCCAGAAGTCTCAGGTTTGGAATCTTATTGTATAAGTTTGGGAGTGTATGAAGAAGGCTCTTCTAACCTTAATTACACTATGATTTCTTTTGAGAGGATATGGTAAGAATTTTAGATCCCTCATTTCTCTCTTAGGAGTCTCCGTGGTTTCTGGGAAGCCCGAAGAGAATTTTGGAAAGGAGCAGAATACCTGGAAGCAGCTCTCAACCACAATGCTGAAGTCCCTCGTCGACGGGCACACGAGGCAGAAGAAGCAATGGCTGCACTGAAGATAGCCAGAGCAGGCTACCAAGGGCGGGCACTGGACTATGTGCTGCAGGTGACACCCCTTCCTCCCACCAGTCTGATTTTGGGGATCAGCAATGCTGCAGTCCTTCCCAATATTCTAGAGCAGGAGCTTGAGAATGTGAGAGGCATGAAAGATATTGAAGATATGAGGACTAAGGGGAAATCCTGGGAGAGTCACACAGTCTTCAGTAGCTAGGTGGGGTGACTCTTGGTCAAGCCATATCCCATCTATGGGCCTCAGTTTCTTCAATTGAGGAGAAGGTTGAATTTTCCAAAGCCATTCTGGCCATGACACTCTATGATTCTGTGTTTGTGGGATGGTTCTGGGGATTAGAAAATCTACAATCTTCCCCTCCTCCCCACCCCCTGACCAAATACTCTTGAGTTGTCAGGAGGATTGGCCTTGTCTTCCTTAGATCAATGTGATCCAGGACAAGAGGAAGTTTGACATCATGGAGTTTGTAAGTTCGGGCAATAGGGCTTTGGGAGTATGGTAGTGGGAGAGATAGGGAACAGATAGGTGAAAGATGGAGGAAAACTCTTTGTGTGAGAACAAACATCCTCCTGATAGAGAATAGCAACAGAACAATAAAAAAAAAACAGACAGAAGAAAAGCAAAGAGCTGTCAACTCATACCAAGCTCTTCTCTCCTGGCCCCCTTGCATCCCTGTATCAGGGACCTAGTGATACAAATATCTTTTGCTGATCTTGTGATTCAGAGTTCTCATTGCCCAGACCTTCAGTCTTCTTTCTCTGACATCTTGGGCAACTTCCCCCCCCAAAAAAAAAACCAACAAACCAAAATGTTCCCAGAGGCAGGGAATACCCATCCAAGTAAATAAAATCCACAAAGCTATACTGTTCCATTAAAAGTTTCTCTTTAGCTCTCTAGCTCTTCTCAATCTGCTTAGGGAACATCAACTCAAGATGTTTTGACTCCATATTTTATTTTATTTTATTTTATTTTTTAAAAACCTTTACCTTCCTTCTTATTGGTTCCAGTGGTAAGGGCTAGGCAATGGGGGTCAAGTGACTTGCCCAGGAAGCAAGCTAGGAAGTATCTGAGGCCAGATTTGAACCTAGTACCTCCCGCTCTAAACCTGGCTCTCAATCCACTGAGCCTCCCAGCTGCCCCCTGACTCCATGTTTTATAAGCCATCCACCAACAACATCAGGATAGGAAAAAGGATAGTGTCTTGATTAGGGCTATTGGTAGGAAGCCATTGCCATGATTCCTTAATTGTGCATTTTTTCCTCTTCCCCGCCCCCCCCACTCCCCACCCCCAAGGTACTTCGATTGGTAGAAGCTCAGGCAATATACTTCCAGCTGGGTCATGAAGAACTGAGTGGGCTAGGAGTCTACCACAAAGAGCTGGGGGCCCAGGTGAGGAATACCTGGGGTGGTGGGTAAGGTAGGGTTAAAAAGATGAGGGTAGGGGCAGCTGGATGACTCCATGATAGAGAGCCAGGCCTGGAGATGGGAGGTCCTGGGTTCAAGTTTTACCTCAGACACTTCCTATCTGTGTGGCCCTAGACAAGTCACTTAACCCCATTTGCTTAGTTTTTACCTCTCTTTTGCCTTAGTGTTGATTTGAAGACAGAAGGCATGGGTTTAAAAAAAAAAAGATTATGGTAGAGGAAAGTTTCTTTTTTGGGGAGGTGTAGAGGAGAAGTTTCAAGAGTGAATATAAGAGACTTGGATGTAACTGGGGCAGGGGGACATGTACAAAAGTAACTGAAACTAGAGAAATGTGTGTTAGATATTTTTATGGGGCTGCAATGGCAAAAGTCCTCTTTCCAACCTTTCTTCCCTCTCCATCCTCATTTTTACCCCCCATCCCCAGGGATGATGGGAATTGGTGGCTCTAACTGTGATACTTCTCTCCCCCACTACTTACAGTTGCACAAGCTTGTCCTGGAGTCTGCACGGGAAAAAAGAGACATGGAGCAGAGACACGTGTTGCTGAAGGAGCAAGTGAGTCCCTAAGGGAAACGAGCAAGAATCAAGTTGGAGATCCAGGTGGAATGGGGTGGGGAATGTTTCTAGTCCTGGCCAGACATCCTGTTTTATGTTTGGTTTCTCCAGGAGCTAAGTGGAGAAGAACCAGAACCAGGCCTAAGGGAAGGACCAGGGGGGTTGGTGATGGAAGGACACCTCTTTAAAAGGGCCAGTAATGCCTTCAAGACATGGAGCAGGTAAGGTCACAGCTACCACTTTCCTTCCCCCAATTCCCATCCTTTTACACATGCATTGAACTCCCCAAATTCTTTTCCCACTGACTCCTGGTCCCTCTTTAGCCCTCCCCCTAGAATAAGGAATATTGGTGATCTTTAAAGGCCTCTCCAATTCTGACTTTCAATGATTCTTTGATATTAACTTTGTCAGAGTGATTTTACCCATGCCATGCTTAATTCTTCCCCTTATACAGGTAAGTGGGTTGTCTCCAGCCCCTCTTCTCCTGCTTCCAGTATTTCCCCATTGTTCAGGTGTATTAAATTGAAAAAAAAAACAAGCTTATATTTTTCCACTTCTTAGTCCTCCCCCAGTTTTCTCCTCACCCTTCCCATTTTTCTCCATCATATACTCACCCCAGCTCACTCAAAGTTCCCCATCCTAGGCGCTGGTTCACCATTCAGAAGAACCAGCTGGTTTATCAAAAGAGATACAAAGTGAGTAGTGGTGATTGGGGACCTAAAATACACAGGGGTTCCTGAAAGGGAGGGGTAGAGATGTGAAGGGTAGGGATTGGCTTGATTCATGTGTCCTTGGTGTCAGGATGAGTAGAAGGGGTGCTAAAGTTGGCTGGCAGGCCAAATACCTACCTCTACATCCCTTAGGACCCCATGACTGTGGTTGTGGATGACCTTCGTCTGTGTACAGTGAAACTCTGCCCTGACTCTGAGAGAAGATTCTGCTTTGAAGTTGTCTCTCCCACCAAGTAAAGGGGATAGGGAATATGGGGTGTGTGTGTGTGTGTGTGTGTGTGTGTATAGGGTGTGGAGGAAAACTTAAGGAAGAGGGTTTGTCCTGAAGTGTCCCCCCCCTTCAGACTCCCAGGTCTCTTAAATACACCCACTCATCAGGGTTACTTGTGTACCTGCCCTGTCCCAACCTTCCCTCCCCATTAGCCTGAGTTTGGGCTCTTACTAGTGATGTCACCTTACTCAGCTTCCTTTAAAGGAAAAAGGAGATAATATTTGTATTGTTCAATTCACTGAAATATCACGTGGAGAGGCCTTTGTAAACTAAATATGAGGTGGCATGCTCATGAGCAGCTAGGTGGTGCAGTGGATAAAACACTGGACTTAGAATCAGGAAGACTCATCTTCCCAAGTTCAGAGCTGGCCTCGGAGACTTTTATTAGCTGGGTGATCCTGGGCAAGTCATTTAACTCTGTTTGCTCTCTCAGTTTCTTCATCTTCAAAATAAGCTGGAGAAAATGGCAAACTTCCAGTATCTTTGCTCCAAAAAATCCTAATTGGGGTCCGGAAGAGTCAGACATGACTGAATGACAATCATCCCCAGTTCTGTTTCTACTTCTACATACTGCCTCTGTAATCTTTTTCTTTGTTCACTCCCCAACCCCCCAGGTCCTGCTTCCTCCAGGCTGACTCAGAGCAGCTTCTACAGCTTTGGGTTAGTGCTGTTCAAAGCAGCATCGCCACTGCCTTCAGCCAGGCACAGGAGGAAAGAGACTCTCTGGGCCAGGTAGGTAGCCAGGGGCATGACAGTGAGGAGAAACATGATATTATGCATTAGAAAAAAACTCTGGATTCCAAGTTAAAGGATCTAGGTTTGAATCCTTGCTCATTTCACTTAATAGCTGTGTGACATTCAGCAAGTTAATTCCTCTTCTATCTCATCTATAAAATGGAAATTGTCCTGTTGGCAGATAGTACCCCCCCACCCCCACCCCCAGAAGCTACACCAGGTTACAGGCAGTCTGTGGGTATGGCATCACCTCAAGCTCATTACCATTGAAACTCATGGATCTTTAGCAATGTGTTTCCTTTTACCAGGCCAAACAGAAGGTACATGTTATTTCAAAGCAAAAAACATTGAATCTAAAAGCTAGGTGGCACAGTGGTTAGTGCTGGGCCTGGAGTCAGCAAAGACTCATCTTCTTGAGGTCAAATGTGGCCACAGATACTTACAAGCTGTGTAACTCTGGTGGTTGTTGTTCAGTTGCTTCAGTTGTACCTGACTCTTTGTGACTCCATTGGGTTTTTCTTGACAAAGATACTAAAGTAGTTTGCCATTTCCTTCTCTGGCTCCTTTTACAGATAAGGAAACTGAGGCAAACAGGATTAAGTGACTTGCCATGGGGCACACAAGCTAGTAAGTGTCTGAATCCAGATTTTTTTTTCTGGTCCAGCAGCTATTCCTAGGGCTCCATTTTATCCAACTGAAAATACTGGGGAGATTACCTTCACCTATCCCTTCCCCAAGTCATGCCCATGATGTTTTATGCAATTCATTGGGTCTATGATCATTGTCCTTTGTTGATCATTACTTTTCTATCCTGAATTCTGGTCAGCACATGAAAAACCTT
The DNA here is from genome assembly GCF_016433145.1 of Gracilinanus agilis. Taxonomy (NCBI): domain Eukaryota; kingdom Metazoa; phylum Chordata; class Mammalia; order Didelphimorphia; family Didelphidae; genus Gracilinanus; species Gracilinanus agilis. The sequence goes on along the minus strand of NC_058133.1, from coordinate 250,665,726 downwards.
TGGTCTCTAGGTAGGCCATAGATTTCTAACCTCCAATTGTTCTGTCTCACCTGAAGGCTTTTTGTAAGCCTTAAAAGTCTACATAAATGTGAGTCACTGTTATTCATCTAGGGCGAGGAGAGTCTGGGAAGGAAGTGGGGGAGTCTAACTAGTCTTAATCTATCAATTAGTCATAAACCCCCTTTGGGTTTGGTGGGGTGACTCCTAAGGTATCTTTTTCCTGCAGGGCCCCTCTCACTCAGCCCCAGGCTTTGCCTCCACCCTGGCTTGTGGAGGAGCATCCAGAGGGATAGGCCGAGCATCTGGTGTGGCAGGACAAGTGGCAGCCCAGGTGCAGAGTGTGGAGGGGAATGCCCAGTGCTGTGATTGCCGGGAACCTGCACCAGAATGGGCGAGCATCAATCTTGGCGTGACCCTCTGTATCCAGTGCTCTGGAATTCACAGGTTTCAACCCTTAGTGCCTCAAAATTTCTCTCTAGAATATCTTCCAAAGATTCCCTTCCTCTCAGTATCCCCTCCCTACCCTCAACAAATTTCTTGGTTCTCTAGACTATGGAAGATCCTGTTTACTAAGCCCTCAAATTCTTTATATGAATCCTTTGGAACCTCTACCCCAGCTCCTTGGTCTCTTGGGCCAATGACCGACCTACAGCACTCCCTAGGATCATAAAGCCATAGGATGTCAAATATGGAAAGAACTTTGAGGTCATTTAGCCTATAATTACCCTAACCAGTTTGGCTTCACAGCAACTGGAAACTTGAAATCTGTAGACAATTCAAAAATGCTGTTCTGGTTGGAAGAATTTGAAAGTTTGGACTATAGCAGGGCTGAAGAGGGAGAGGTCAGGGAAATGGTAAAATAAAATAGAGGCCATTGAGCCCAGTTTTTGTTTTTGTACAAAAAATGGCTACATGTAAAAAATGTGTTAGATACAAGAATTTCACATTTAATATTTTAGAGGGAAAAGATCACTGGCATAGACATATTTTTACAGAGCTCCCATTCACATCACAGAGAACACCAGCATTCCAAAGAACACAAGGAAATGCTGATCTTGTCCAACCCCCTCATTTTACAGAGGAAGAAATTGAGGCCCAGAGATGCCCTACCCCTATTCATTTTCCCTCTAGGGCTTAATGCTTCCCTTACTCCCCACCTCATTTCCCCATCCTCAGTCTCTCCATCTTCTCCATCTGTTTTTCTTTATTTGCCTATCTACCTCTTCTCCAGAGTGAGAGCTGGGGGCAGGAAAATTCTTCCTAAACAAGGTCATTAGGTAAACAGGAACTTCACCCCACAGGTTATGAGTCAGAGCCAAGAAAGAAAGGAACATGGTGATTGGAAAAGAGCCTAATTCTCCTAAAGAGAAGAGGAGAAAAAGAATAATGTGAAATGAAATAATAGCAGCATTTGATGAGGGTTAACTTAAATCTGAGTTTGGCTATCACTGTCCTGTCTCAATTTCAGAACAATTCACCAGACTTTGGTTATGGACCTACTATGTGCAAAAAGCTCAATGCTAGGGGCTAAGGGGAGACTCAAAGAGGAGAAAAATAGAGGCTCTATCTCTGAGGATATTAGAGTTTATCTAGCAAGGAAGATCATAAAAGGGTACATAGTATGATTTTCCCTGGTTTCCAAAGTTATAGTGGCCTTTTCCAAATAATTTCTTAGCACAAGGCACTGGTGCCAAGGCTTGAAGGAGGCTTAATCTTCATAGCTGGTCATATCCCAAGAGGCTCAGATTTAGAAATGTATAATAAAAGTTTAGCAGTGTCTAGACACACAGCTCAGTGGGCTGTCAGTCTAACCCTATTTTTAAGGCAGAAAAAACTCAATGGCTCTACTCTGATCTCTGTCTCTCCTATACAGGAGCCTAGGGGTTCATTTCTCCAAAGTCCGATCTCTGACCCTTGATTCCTGGGAGCCTGAACTGGTGAAGGTGATTTCAACTAGAAGAAATTTGGAGTGGTAGTGGGGTGACAAGCAGAGGGCCAAGGAAGCCTTCAGGAACTTGGGGAAATGTGTGTGTGTGTGTGTGGGGGGCGTTGGTCATACCAGTTATTTCATGCCTATATTCTCCATTGCCTCCACCATTTCATGAAGCTAATGTGTGAATTGGGGAATGTTGTCATCAACCAGATCTATGAAGCTCGAATACAGGATATGTCTGTGAAGAAACCTGGACCAACCTGTTCCCGGTAAAGGGGTTGGTGGGTGTGAAGACAAAAAAGGGAGTAAACAGATATAGGAAATAGAGTTTTAGTTGCCTGGGACTGAGTGACCCTGGTAAGTGAGAATTGATGTACTAAAGATTTGGATAAGAATAGGGATCCTTAGAAAGGAAGATATTTGAGATTAGGAGCCCTAGGATTAGAAGGAAAAATTACCCTGTTTGCCAGCCTTCCTTCATCCATTATACTATCCCCTACTCTCCCAATTAGGCAGGAGAAGGAGGCATGGATTCATGCCAAATATGTGGAGAAGAAATTTTTGACCAAGCTGCCTGTGGTCAAAGGACGAAAAGTGGGACGAGGCTACCCCCGAGGGCAGCCTCCATTGCCGCCCCCTAAACCCCAGCTTCAACCCCGACCAGGGAACATAGGGGCCAAACCAGGTATGTACACAAATCAAACCAGAAGGAAATTTCTAGATATTCTTGGAGAAGGTGGGTTTCAATCTGTTGCTGTGGATACTATAAAGAGACTAATATTAGTAATGTTCAGTGTTGATTATCTAAATAGGGGCAATGAAATTATAATGCCAAAACAATGGGAGAAAAGTTCAGAACTGTATAACTGAGTTACATTGTACATCCTATTTAGACTGTAAAGACTAGAAACTACTAGGAGGAGGGAGGTACCATACTATAGACCAGGGTGAGATGGGAGCACTTGTGGAAAAGACTGTGTTTGCTTGAGTTTGAGAGAATGGATCAAGCATAAAAAGTTTGAGCAAAGACAGAGGAGTGAACATGGTCATTGACTTCTGAAAGAATGAGGCTAGCCTCACAGGATCAGAAGAAGATAAGGTTAGAGAGATCCTCAGAGCTCAGAAGATCCTTAAAACTAGATTCTGGAGTTGCGGTAGGGTCATGCAATCTAGGCCCTTGCCTCTATACCCAACATTTGGTGCATCCTATAAACGCGAGTTTGGTGTAATCTATAAACATGAATTTAGGAATTTTTTTTGAACTTTGAACATCCTCTCTCCTACTACCTTAAGGGGCTCTCCTCCTTTCCCCATAATTTAGCCAGGATCTTCCTTCATACACTGTTATTTCCAGGTCAGGGCATGGAGGGCCAGGGGCAAGGGATATATCCCTTACACTAATGGTTAAACCCCCAACAGCACTTCCTTCTGGTGAATCGGGGTGCTTACACCCAGGAGCCTTGCTATTCTGGGCTGCTGGGCCATCCCCATCTCTTCCCACCATGGCTGATGCCCTTGCCCATGGAGCCGATGTCAACTGGGTAAATGGGGCACAAGAAAATGCAACCCCTCTCATCCAGGCCACATCTGCGGTGAGAAGATCCTTGATTCCTTCCCTTCTGCCTGAACTCTCATTTTCTTTTATTCCACCCAACTCCATCTCTATTTTGATCCCATCTCCCTTTGCCTCCTGTTTGGCTCTGTTTCGCCCAGACATTTTTTGCCTTCCTGCCTCCAGCTCAGCTCCTCCCTTATCTCCTTTGAAAAGAGAAAGGAGAGATCTAGATGAAGTGTTCTGTAAATAGAAGTAGGGGGGAGGAAGGAATAAGTCTTTATATAATATAGCACCTACTATGTACCAGGCACTGTGCTAAGCACTTTGTAAATATTATCTCATTTTATTCCCACAAGAACCCTGGGAGGTAGGTGCTATTATTATGCCCATTTTATAGAAGAGGAAACTAAAGCAGACAGAAGTAAAGTGATTTGCCCAGGGTCACACAGCCAGGAAGTATCTGAAGCTGGATTTGAACCCAGTACAGACTCTATCCACTGGACTACCTAGAACTGGAACCAAATTGTTCAAGACCTGAAATGCCAAGCTGAGAAGTTTGTGTTTTGACCTTAAAATAATAGGGAACCCCTATAAATTTTTGAACACAAAAGCCTTAGTCAGATCTGTGTTTTAGGAAGATTATTTTGGTAACTGTGAAGGGTGGATTGGAGGGAGGAGAAATTGGAAAGAGGGACCACCAGGTAGTTAGCAGCCTAATACAATAGTCCAGGTGAGAGATCATGAAGGCTTGAACCAGGATGGTTGCAATGAAGACAAAAAAAAGAATTTATGGAAGTGGGGGTGGGGAAGAAAATAATAATAATAATAATAGCTAAGAGTTGTGTAGCATATACTATATACCAGACACTGTGCTAAATGCTTTATAGTTGTTATCTTATTTGATCCTGACAACTATCCTGGGAGATAGATGCTATTAAAATATCCCATTTTACAGATGAGGAAATTGAAGCAAAGAGAGTGACTTGCCTAGGTCACAGAGCTAGTAAGACTAAGAGTTAAACTCAGGTCTTCCTGTCTCCAAGCCTGGCACTCTCTCCACTTCACCCACCTTGCCTGCCTTAGGAAAGGGGAACAAACATTTATTAAATGCCTCCTATGTGCCAGGCACTGCACCAAATTGTTACATCTCATTTGGTCCTCCCATCAATCCTGGGGAGGAGGTAGGCATGTGAGGAACATCAAAGATGACTAAGGTTTTGAGCCTGGCTAACTGTGAAAGATACTGGTACTATCTATAGTAATGGAAAAGTTTGAAGAAGGATTAGATTTAGGGAGGAAATGCTAAGCTCAGTTTCAAAATGCTGAGTTTGAGGTGTTCCTGGGACAGCCAGGTGAATTGTCCCATAGTCAGACAGCTGTTGATGAATGCATGAGTTGCAAATGGAAAGGAGAAATGATGGTTGGCTGGATTCCTTTGGGAGTGTCTCCCACATAGAGGCTATCCTTAAACCTTTGATGTAACATAGAGAAAAAAGAGGCAGAACTTTGGGGAACACCCAAGGGAGCAGCAGGAGGAGAAAGTTAAACCAGTGAGGAAGGCCAAGAAGGTGTGGTCAAAGAGGAGAAGCCAATGTTTTGGAAACCCAGGGTGGGGAAGAGAGTATCCAGGAGGAGAGGGGACCATTAAGTGTTGCCTGCTACAGAAAGGTCAAGGCAGATGAAAACTGAGAAAAGACAGAGTTTTAGCAAGTAAGAAGGTACTGAGAACTTCAGAGAGTAATTTGAAAGTTATGGTTAGAAGCCAGGCTGAAGAGAGGAAATAAAGTCAGGAAATACAGCCTGCTGGTTTTTTGTTTTTTTTTTTTTTGCTTTTGACAAGTTTTGTTTCAATACATGGTATACTACATTACCCCACGGAGCTTATAATGTAAGATTCCTGAAAACAATTTTTTTAAAGGTTCAAATGAAATGCTCCTGCCCTACATATGCATTTAATAATTTTCCCTATGTTACAACAAAGAGGTGAATACATTATAAATTAGTTCCAATATTGTCATCTAGTGTTTTTGAATTTTTTTTTTTAATTTTAAACCCTTAACTTCTGTGTATTGACTTATAGGTGGAAGATTGGTAAGGGTAGGCAATGGGGGTCAAGTGACTTGCCCAGGGTCACACAGCTGGGAAGTGTCTGAGGCCAGATTTGAACCTAGGACCTCTGGTCTCTAGGCCTGACTCTCAATCCACTGAGCTACCCAGCTGCCCCCTTTTTAAAATAGTTTTAAATATTTCATTTCAATAGTAATGATATCTATGGTTCTTTTGTTTCTTTTGCCTACTTTGCCTACTCTGTGTCACCTCATTTGTTTTTAGATTTGCCATATTCAGTTTTCCTTACGATTCAGTAACGTTAATACCATTGTATTCAAATATCTTGATATGTTCAACTCTTCCCTATTTCCCCATGTTTTGTTTCTAATCAATGCTATCACAAATAGTGCTACTCTGAATTTTTTCATAGAGATTTGTCCATAATCTCCTTAAGGTAATTGACCCAATGGTGAAATCACAGAATCAAAGAATTTGAACAATCCTTTTAACTTTTCTTGTTTTCGCTAAGTTGTGTTCCAAAATAGTTGAACTAATTTTTATGATCATCATTTGTTTTGACCATTTTTACCACCAGCCAATCAGGTGATGTTCTTGCTTTCCCATGTCCCTACAAATTCTGAATTTTTCCATCTCTGAAATCTTTGTTCAATGCGTATGTAGTGATACCTCAGGATATCATGTCAGGGTGCTACCTCCAGGTAATACAATCTGTTTTAATATATATGTGCCTATTATCAATGTTGAGAACATTTTAAAATTAAAATTTTTAAATTAAAAATTTATTTTCTTTCCCTCTCACCACTGCCCCTATTAATAGAAAAAGAAAATTAAAATCCTTGTAATAAATATGTATAAATCAAAAAACCCAAATTCCTGAATTGGTCATGTCAAAAAATATGTCTCAATCTGCATCCTGAATCTATCTCCTCTTTTAGGAGGTAAGGGGTCATGTTTCATCATCTAGCATCATAGTTAGTCAGAATTCTTAAGCTTTTTAAAGTTTTGTCTTTATGAGGTTTTTATAGAAGTTATTCTTCTGGTACTGCTAATTTCACATTGCAATCTGTTCGTACAAGTCTTCTTAAGTGTCTCTGAAGCCATGCCCTTCATTTTCTTACAGCACAAAAATATTGTATTACATTTTATATCATAATCTGTTCAGCCATTTCCTAATTGAAAGGGTACCCCTTCAGTTTCAAGTTCCTTGCTACCACAAGAAAATAGCTGCTAGGAAGATTTTTTTCATATATTCGAGTCTTTTTCCTCTTCTCATGATCTCTTTGAATTAGATGGTCATTGATTGCTTCTTCTTTTAACCCTTAACCTTCTGTCTTAGTAAACTGACAGAAAGGGCAAAGGGTAGGCAATCAGAGTTGTGATTTGTCCAGGACCATGCAGCTAGGAAGTGTCTGAAGCCAAAACACAGGTCCTCTCAACTCCAGCCTTGTCTTCTATCCATTGTACTCCCTCACTGCTCCTGCATTTCTTCTTTTAAGAGCTGCATGTTAATATTCTTTGACCACTTAATGAATGGCTTTTGTAGATTTGTGTCAATTTCCATTTAGATTTTGGATCTTAGATTTTGTCAGAAATGTTTGTACAAAGATTTTTTTTCCAATTTATACGTTTTCTTATTTTAGCTGGATATATTTAATTTGTGCAAAAGCCATTTTTATATAAGCCAAGTAATTTCTATAAATCTGTTGAAGGAATAAACAAAAAAGAGAAAAGAGGGTGCATGATAATTGTCTTCAAGTATTTAAAAGGCATTTGAGAATGGAATTAGAAGGAGTGTGCATAAATTATGAGATCAATTTAAGCTTGATAGCTAGAAAAACTTTCTAATGGTTAGAGCTATCCCAAAGTTGAAAAGATAGCCCTTATCTTGAGAAAAGGTGTTGGTTATCCACACTTAACAGATCTTCAAGCGGAAGGCTAGGTGATCTTTTATTATCAAAGAGTAAGGATTATATTCATATATGGGTTGGACTATATTGCCACTGAGATCTCTTTCAACTCTCTGTGATTATGATATATACCTTTGGAGGGAAGGCCAGTGTTACTAAACTTTATTGAAGTGAAGAATGAAGTTTCTTTTTTTTCTTTTCTTATTATTTTAAATTTCATTTAAAATTTTTTCCAAGGTTACGTGATTAATGTTTTTTCTTTCCCCACCTTCCTGGAGTTGACAAGCAATTCCACTGGGATATATATATATAAAATCACTCAAGACCTATTTCCATGTTCATTTTTATAATAGAGTAATCCTTTAAAACCAAAATCCAAAACAAGTGATAAATCTTATGTTTTCTTCTGGATTTCTACTCCCACAGTTCTTTCTCTAGATGTGGATAGCATTCTTTCTCATAAGTCTCTCAGAATTGTCCTGGATCATTGTATTATTAGTAGCAAAGTCAATTACATTTGATCATCCCGAAGTGTTTCAGTTACTATGTATAATATTCTCTTGGTTCTGCTTATTTTACTCTGTATTGTTTCATATAGGTCTTTCCCCCTTATAGAAATCAATCAATTCATCATTCCTTATAGCACAGTAGTATTCCATCACAATCATATACCACAATTTGTTCAGCAATTGCTCATTCAAGGGACATCCCCTCATTTTCCAATTTTTTTATCACCACAAAAAGTGCAGCTATAAATATTTTTGTACAAACATATCCTTTCCCATTAAAAAAAATCTCTTTGGGATATAAACCTAGTAGTGGATTGCTGGATCAAAGAGCATGCATTCTTTTAAAGCCCTTTGGGCATAATTCCAAATTGCCTTCCAGGCTCAATTCAGGAGCAATGCTTTAGTGTCCCAATTTTGCCACATATCCTCCAACATTTATTATTTTCCTTTACTGTCATATTGGCCACTCTGCTAGTTGTAAAGTATTACCTCAGAATTGTTTTGATTTGCACTTCTGTAATCAGGAGGGATTTAGAACATTTTTTTCATATGATTATTGATGGTTTTGATATTGAAAGAAGTTTCTGATCAATGTGATAAGTTCCTTAAATCACTCGTTAAAATTCCCAGAGAACTCTTCTGGTTCCCTTTGACTTGAGACTAATTTCAAGATAGTTGAACTGAGAGTCTCAGAATGAGTCACTTATAGTAATAACTGCCCCTCTCTCTGGTCCAGCTCATATCTGTTTTCATTCTCTGTTTCTTTTTTTCTTTCATCTGGTCTATATGAACCCAGAGTCATGGGGGTCTGGGGATTATATATGCTTTTGGTCCTCTCTTTTTTTCATTTGCTTAATACAAGTGCTATAGGATAAATTTTTTCTTTTAAGAATTCCTTTAGCTATATCCTATACATTTTGAAATATAATCTCAAAAATTTTTTTTGTTGTTTCTGTGACTGTCTTTGACCCCCACTGTTTAGAGTGTCAGATGTAAAAAAAATCTCCATTTAAGTCTGTTAATTTTGTTCATATTTCCTTTAGTTGATCACATCTTATTGTGCTGTGCTCTATAAAAGAAGTGTTTAAGATTTCTTTCTGCATTTATTTGAGATTTTTGTGCCCCAGCCCATACTCAGTTTTTTATATGTTGCCTGAAATATATGTATATTTTCTAAGATTCCCATTCAGAAGTCTCCATCATTGTACTATTTTAATTTTTCCAACATTTTATTTAACTTTTTACTATCTGTTTCCCTTGTTGTTATAGTTGCCATATCCAAAATTATGATCACAATTCCTCTCCTATTTGAATTCAACTTTAACATAATAGATTTTGCTTTAGTCTTTCATTTTGAATATACATGGATCTTTCTGCTTTAAGTTTATTTCTTGGAAGTAGGAAATTGTGGGATTTGTTTTCTAATCAATTCTCCTTCTCTCTATTAATACATTCAGCTCATTTAAGGTTATAAATATTTTGTTTTCCCTTCATTAAATTGTATTTTTCTCCTTTTATTAGTAACAAGGTACAATAATACTTTTTTTAAAGTGTACAACCAGCATAAATAATAAAATTTATCTTAATATTGTATAACATATATAGTAATACAGTAACAATGCATATGTACAGCAGTTTAGCAACAATGTACAGTAATCTTTATACTTACAGGAGCATTACCTATCTTCCACCTACAGCAGAACTAAGGAGTATATATAATCTTTTTTTTCTCTTTCTTCTGATAAGGTTGTTTTAGGAATTTCTCTCTCTGTCTCTCTCCTCTCTCTCTCTCTCCCTCTCTGTCTCTCCTCTCTCTCTCTCTCTCACACACACACACATCTTTTTGTTCAATTAAGATTAATTTGTTGTGTACTATTATAAAAATATTTCACTTATTTCACAAGCTAGGGAATATGATAGCTGAGAACTCTCAATAACATAACACAAAGCCATTATTATAACTTTGTTTATAGGAATGGACCAATTTCAATATTGAAAATTATTTGCTTTATTCCCACATACAGAATTTCCACTGGGAATATGAGAATTTGGATTATATAGGTCACCAGATGAAAAGGAAAAGCACCTTCTATTTGCTATGCAAGTATTTAGGCTAACAACAAAACATCAAATATATGACTGGTTTTAATTTATCTGATAAATAAATCCAAGGAATTCATACCTGAACCCTTAAATTATCAAGACAACTCTTCTTTCCCCCTACTTGGCTCTCTACCTTGCCCCCAGGAACTTTTGACCTATAAAACAGATTAGATAGGAGCAAGGAGAAAATGGATTACTGGACAAATACTGCTCCCTGCTTTGATGGGCCTCTACTTTCCCAGAGATTTATTCAATACTTTAGACTTCTAAGGTCAAAGCCCCTGCAGTCCACATGACTCATAGTAAAAGACAAGGTCAAGAGTCTGCTTGTATTTGATGTGGTTTGTTGTTGCTCCAACTTTCCACAGTTGTGGCAAAAAGCAGGTCTTCAGTTTAGTCAAGGCAAGTAAAAAGAACAATGGATTTTAAGTCAGAGGACCAGATTCAAATTTTACTCCAGTTACCTAATTCCTGTATGATCCTAAGAAACTTACTTAACATATCTGGGCTTGTATCCTCATTTGTCCATGAGAAAGTTGAACCAAAAGACCTGATAAGATCACTTCTAGCTCTAAATCTATGCTCTTATGAAGTCTTGTCATTCTACCTCTGCTTCTTGTTCATGTTCCTAAAACTCCTGGTTTGGTTTAGGAACAAGATTTTCTCCATTTTACCTGTTGTCATGCCTGTAGCCATAGAATTGTAAAGGACCTTGGCCAGAGAGTCAAGGTTCTCTACATTTGTGGAACCCCTTGGTTCTCACAGCTTGTCAGGGAAACACAAAAGAGAAAAAAGGGAAGAAACGTTTGAGACAGCCTTTATTTATAACTTGTACTCAAGCCTAGGCTTTGTTATTAAGTGTCACCTGCATGGTCAATTTGCATTTCAAAGGCCCTTCCCAGTTCTGGATTTCTCAGCAGGAAAGAATTACATTTTCTGACCTCTCTGAAGAGCATTTCTTCTCATTATGAGTATACTCCATTTTGTAAGCTGTAATTTTTGGTGTATAGATCAATTTCCTTTATATTTCAGTATATCATTCAATATTTAAAAAAAAATCAAGATTCTAGATCTAAAATTGAGTAGGACTTCAGAAGCCATTGAGTCCAGCCTCCTTCATTTTATAGATAAACTGAGGCCCAGAAAGATTAATTGACTTGTCCAAGGTCTCACATGTAATAAGCATAAGAGAAGCAGGCAGGTTTTGAACCCAGGCCCTCTGACTCCAGAGTTAACACTCTTTATTCTATACTACTCCATTCTCTTGTCTTCAGGACTTCAGGGCATCTCTTTTACGTGAAAGGTTCCTAGACAACAGTTTTTGTTGTCTCCCCAAGCTCTGTCCTCTAGTTCTGTTACTTTTGTTTACACGGATATCTGGTTATCCTCTGGTGTTTTCAAGTGTAGCTTCCTTTCCTCCAGCATCAGTCCTCTCTTTTCTCCTCAAGAACCTTCTCTGTCTCCACCAATGTCTCCTTTACAATACAAAGCATAATATAGAAATGTCTACTAGGTAGTGATCAGGACAAATGATATATTCCCTGCCTTCCCACCCGCCAAGTTCCCAGAAGTTTATATTCACCTAGGAAGATACCACATATACATGGGTAAATACAAAGCTGGGGTGAGAAAAGGCATTAAAAACTGGAAGGAGCAGGAAGAGTCATGAAGGAGGTGACAAATGAGCTGATCCTTAAAGGGAAAGGGGAGGATTTGAGAGAGAAAGAATTAGTGTTTAGTAGGGAGAGCATGGAAGGCATGGAAGATGAACTGGTAGAATTGCACGGAGGAGGGACAGTTAAGTGGCTCAGTGGATTGAGAGCCAGGCCTGGAGACAGGTAGACCCCGAGTTCAAATCTGACCACAGATACTTCTTAGCTGTGTTGACTCTGGGTAAGTCACTTAACTCTCATTGCCTTGGGAGCGCTCTTATGCCTTGCAACAAATACTTAGTATTGATTCTAAGATGGAAGGTAAGGGTTTGAAAAAGAGAAACGTATGGAGGCAAGAAATGCCATAACAAATTCTGAATACACTGGCAGTCCAACCTTTCCCCAGCTTCTCCTCCTCTGCCCCCTTCCCCAGACCCTACTTCATCTGTTCCTTCTCTAATGTCATTCTTTTTTACTCTTTGACTTTTCTTTTTTCAGAACTCCCTACTTGCCTGTGAATTTCTCCTACAGAATGGAGCCAGTGTGAACCAGGCAGATAGCATGGGGAGGAGCCCCCTCCACCATGCCACTATCCTCGGCCATACTGGGTATAAACTAGGATGCCTGGGTCCCCAAGGGAGGAAAGAAAAGATGGAAGGGAGGGGACAGCCAAGAAATGGCTGGGGTGGGAGGTTAAGAGTAGGGCAAAGGATGATCCCACATCCATTGTTTCCTTTCTTTAAGCTTGGCTTGTCTGTTCCTGAAGCGGGGGGCAGATCTGGGAGCTCTGGACTCTGAAGGGAAAGACCCTCTGACCATTGCCATGGACACAGCCAATGCAGATATCGTCACTCTGTGAGTCCTATGAAGAGGAGGATGAGTATCTGGGAAGGGGCTTGGGAAACAGGAGCAAAAGGAAGATTACTGGGATGGAGCCTGAAAAGGAGTAGAATTAAAGTTTAAAGATGCTGAGAACCCAGGAAGGCAGAGTTTTGTTGTTTTTTTTGTTTTGTTTTGTTTTAATTTTAAACCCTTAACTTCTGTGTATTGGCTCCTAGGTGGAAGAGTGGTAAGGGCGGACAATGGGGGTCAAGTGACTTGCCCAGGGTCACACAGCTGGGAAGTGGCTGAGGCTGGATTCGAACCTAGGACCTCCCGTCTCTAGGCCTGGCTCCCAATCCACTGAGCTATCCAGCTGCCCCGAAGGCAGAGTTTTGAAGAAAGGGGGAACCATTAAGAGGGAAAGATGGAACGGAGGGGCATAGTGTTGTTCAGTAAACAAGCAAGAGCCTCCTATAACATCAGAAATGCTACAGTATACAAAGCCCTTCAGGGAGAAGTTTGGGGGCATGGTGGTAAAAATGGAGCAAAGCTAGGAGGAGGCAGCTTAAAGATCATCATGTACCCCCCTACCTAACAGCTGAAGAAATGGGCCCAAAACTGTTCAGTGGGGCCCAGGTCCTTTCACCCAATTCTAGTTTTTTCTGTGATGAGGAAGGCATTATCTCTGTATTCACAGAGCTGTTTGGGTTACTGAGAATAGGTGACATTATCCTTAGTCTCATAGGTAAGGAACTCGGAAAACTGAAATGATTTACCCAACCAGGACTAAGAACCCAGGTCTCCTGACTCCAAAGTATAGTTTCCCACATACAAAACTGGAAGGAAAATAAATGCTCTAGGGTTTCAAAAGAGGGATAAATCACTCCTAGTTTTGGAGAGAGGGAAGACTTCTGAAGAATATAATATTTACAGTAAATCTTGAGGGACAGCTTAGTAGCCAGGCCTGGAGTCAGGAAGACCTGGGTTCAAACCTGGCCTCAGAAACTTCCTAGCTATGTGATCTTCTGTCCTAGGACTTCCATCTAGGACTTTTGTCCTAGAATTGATACTAAGACTGAAGGTAAGGGTTTAAAAAAATAATGTGGGCCTTGGATGGTGACTAGGAGTTCAATTAATAGAAACATAAGAGAAGAAAACATCAGGCAAATGAGAGCCTGGGCACAGAGATAGGAAGGATTTGTGAGAGAAATGAATTTATGTGCAATAGATTATAAAGCTGGAAAGGTAGTTTAGGGACTGATTATTAGGGGCCTAGAATGCCAGGCTGTGCAGCTGAGAATTTATTCATGAAACTGGGAAGCTATTGCAAGTTTTGGGGTAGAGCAGTGACTTCTTTTTTTTTTTTTTTTTTTTTTTTTTTTTTTTTTTTTTTACCCTTGTACTTCGGTGTATTGTCTCATAGGTGGAAGATTGGTAAGGGTGGGCAATGGGGGTCAAGTGACTTGCCCAGGGTCACACAGCTGGGAAGTGGCTGAGGCCGGGTTTGAACCTAGGACCTCCTGTCTCTAGGCCTGACTCTCACTCCACTGAGCTACCCAGCTGCCCCGAGCAGTGACTTCTTTCTCTCTTGGCTTTAGGAAACTTATTCTGAACCCAGTGTGGAAGATAAAGAGGCTTGAGAAAGGAGTTAGGAGATTATTATAGTAGCTCAGGCCCAAGCTAAGTAGATCAAGAACTAAGGGGTGCCAATAAACTTGTAAAGACAGTTAACTGGAGGCAGCTACAGGACTTAGCAATTTATTGGTTGGGGGGGAGGGTAGGGAGGGGTAGAAAGGAAGATATTGAAATAATACAGGGGTTACTAAATGGAAAGGTTGTTTCAGAAGGAGCTGCTTTCAGGAATAATTCAATTTTGGACCTGTTATCTTTTGGGTGGAGGGGGGATTGTTCAAACAGCTGAAAGGACAGGAATGCAGGTATATAAGACAGGCAATGGATGTGGGGGAGTCAAGAACATTGGATGGGACAGAACCCAGCTCAGGGAAGGGAGCAGGTACTGAGGAAGGCAAAGGAGTATGGGACCGCTTGGGCATGTGGTCTGAGTGATGAATAGAACAGGAGATAAGGCCGGGATGAACACAAATTCCTTCCCTTCTTGCCTCAGGTTACGTTTGGCAAAGATGAGAGAGGTTGAAGTGGCCCAAGGGCAGGCAGGTGAGCGGTCTAACCCCCAGAACTATGTGTCCTTCTCCTTTGGATCCTATTCCCTTTATGAATCTAGGCTCACAGCTGCCTAGCCCCTGAATGTCCCCAACTCTTCTCCTCAGAAAACCCAAAGCCCTTCAGCTTCCAACTTCTCTCTTCCCTCCCATTTCCCTTAGGAGATGAGACATATCTGGACATTTTCCGAGACTTCTCCCTCATGGCTTCTGATGATCCAGAGAAGCTGAGCCGAAGAAGCCATGATCTCCACACCCTCTGAACTGGAGCACTTAGACCCCCAATCTTCCCTTGGAATCATTCACTTAAAAATGATTTCTCAGCTACCAATATGTCTCCACTGTACTGGTGTAGAGGTGTGGATTGAGAGAGAGATAGAAGTGGAGGGGGGGAAAAACCTACAAAAAGCTAAGGGATTTGGGGCAGATTTCAGGGACTCTAGGCATAGCTAGCTCAGGATGTTTCAGAAGACCCTTAGTTCTGGGGTGAAACATGTAAGAGTATTTTTAAAAAATAAAAGCCTCATCCTTCCATCTTAGAATCAATACTGTGTGGTTCCAAGGCAGAAGACAGGTAAGTGCTAGGCAATGGTCAAGTGATTTGCTTCAGGGTCACCAATTAGGAAGTATCTGAGATAGAACTTGAACCCAGGATCTCTGGTCTCTAGGCCTAGCTCTTAATCCACTGAGCCACCTAGCTGCCCCCAAGCATATAGACTTGATGAAAGGTTAGCCAGAAGAGCAGTCAATCCTTCCCTCCTGTATGGGTGAGCCTTCCCTACCTCTTAGGGGTAGAGGGGAACCCAACTGACCCAGGAATCTGGCCCCAGCTTTCTTTTTCCATAGGTTGGGACATTTTTCCTATTCCTCTCAAATCTTGACCCCCCCCCCCCCAAAGGGGGCCACGGAAAGGAGGCCAATTATTTCCAGGGAGAGTTTCAAGGCTGAGGTTCCCTGTCTCTCTGACCCCACCCTCCCAAGATACCCGGAATGTGATGTCTCAGCGACTCTGTCTGCAGGAATTCCGAGTTCTTTTCCTCCCCCCCCCCCCCCCCGGAATTTTCCCGGAGCCCAGGCTATTAGCTTCAGTCCACTGCAATCTAAAACCTCTGGCTCTTTAGAACCTTAGGAGTAGGGGACGTCTGGGCGCCTTGGACTCAGGTGTCCCTAGGCAGCCCGAGATGCTTTCAGTGTTAGTGGCCCAAGCCCCAGGCTCAAAGTAGGAAGGAATCACTGTCGGGGCCATTCAGGCATCCATCCTAAGCAACCCTTAGTAAGAGTAATAGTCCCCTTGCACAACTTCGGAGCGAGCTAATCCTCTTTGTTGGAAGACCCTCTAATGTCGGGAAACCTCCACCCCCAGAAAGTCATTGCCTCCCTTGGAGAGAGTTAAGGAAGTCTTCCCTGACTGCCCTCTCCCCTCCCCTGGGGTACCCAGGCATGGGGAAGGAGTAGGGAGGGCGTTGGATCTACCCCGCACCCTCCTCTCCAGCCTCCAGGGAATTCCGCATCCCATATTCAGCTCTTCCCCCTCGGTCTTTCCCTCTCTCCTCCCCTCCCCATCCCGGGGGCGGGAGATGACCGTCCAGCTCAGCCCTTGTCCCCAAAAGGGAGAACAAGCCGACGCAGCAGGGGGTGGGGAGGGAGGGGTAGGGCTCCGAGGGGGCGGGCCTGTCTCTTAAAGGGCCCATCACGTCTGCGTTGTTACTTCTACTTCCTGAAGAGCAGAGGATCCATTCTGCTGCCGACGCCGGCGGATCCTATCCTGGGCGCGGCCCCCGAAATCCCGGGTCCAGATCGGCTCTCTGAGACCATTCCCACCCCTGCCGAATTTGGAGCGAGCCCCGAAACCTACTGAAGGGACGGCTTGGCTACCCCACCCCATCCCTGAAGTCACAACCCCTTCCAGCCTCCCTTTGGCTCCCCACTCCCTGACTTGGGAACTGGAAACGCTAGACGTTTGGATCTGCTCCCCAAAATATCGGCGCCAGCTCTAGGATATCTTCTGCTGGGAACTGTGAAGAAACTGCGACCAAGTGACTCCTCCTCCCCTCCAAAAGACTGCATTGCTATTTCCCCTCTCCGATCACCCAGAAATCAGCCTCTGTCCCGCCCATCTGTCGGCTGGAACCCTGAAACGAAATCTTCAGGTACCTCAGAAAAAGTTCTTCACACACATCTTGGAGTACTCCGAATTCAGCATTTCTGAACCAACAGGCCAGCTGTTTATCTCACACAAGCTGGTCTCTGCCACTAATTTGGTTCAACATCCCTAACCAGCTGAGACGCACTCCCAAACTGCTTTTTGTCTTTGGAACCAGCCACAGGACAATCCCAGGACTGTACTGTATCCCCAAATTTTTCTATACCCTGAAAATATTCTCTACTGCTAATTTTGCTGAGGTGTGCCAGAGAGGTAGCTGCTGGGTACCCCTAAACTATTCCCTACCTCAAAGCCATCTGGTGTGAATCTACAAATCAGTTTCTCTACCATACCCCAGAAACCCAGACTCTTCTTTCCCATCAGTATATCTCCTGTGCTCCTCAAAATTCCCCCTCCTCCGATGCCTTCCCAGGCACCCTCTTTTGGGGGGCCTGTGACACTGAATGTGGGGGGAACACTGTATGCTACCACCCTGGAAACTCTGACTCGATTCCCAGATTCAATGTTAGGGGCCATGTTCAGAGAGGGTGCAGCACTACCATCCAACTCTGGTCCCCTGGGTAGCAGCTACTATTTTATCGACAGGGATGGTAAAGCCTTCCGTCACATCCTCAATTTCCTGCGCCTGGGCTGCCTGGACTTACCTAGGGGGTATGGGGAGACAGCTCTCCTGAGAGCCGAGGCTGATTTCTACCAGATCCAGCCCCTACTAGATGCACTCAGGGAACTGGAAGTAACTCAGGGAACTGAGGTGGTCACAGCTGCCTTATTCCATGCAGATGTGGATGCCACCCCCCGACTGGTCCACTTCTCAGCTCGTCGAGGCCCCCACCACTATGAACTCAGTGCTGCCAGAGTTGACACCTTTAGGGCCAATATTTTCTGCACAGATCCCACCTGTCTTGGGGTGCTCCGGACCCGGTTTGGAGTTGCTGAAGGGGAAGGAGGAGAAGGAAGTCCCCATTTCCATTTGGAATGGGCTCCCTGCCCAGAAGGGCTCCCGGAGGTTGAGTATCGACGTCTAGGATTGAAACAACTGTGGGTAGTAGGAGAGGCAGGTGAGAGGCGGGAGGTATTGGGAACACCTGGATTCCTGGAGGAAGTGCTCCAGGTGGCTCTGGAACATGGCTTTCGACTTGACTCTGTCTTCCCTGACCCTGAGGACCTGCTCAACTCTCGATCACTGCGTTTTGTCCGACATTGAAGGATAGTGACTTGGTTTGGGGGAAAAAAAGAAGAGTCAATAAAGTTGGGGGGTGCAATCTCTACTCCTCTTAGATCTGTAAGAGATTTAGGACTTTCTGGAATGACTTGGAAGAGGTAGGAGCTGTGAGAGTTAAGGGGGACTCCCTGTCTATCTCTTGACTGGAGCTTCAATCTAGGGAGGGATAGAAAATTGGAAAACCAACCCTCCCCTCTCTTCTAACCTAAGGATTCTGATCAGCCCCCTAAAGGGCTATGAAATTTGGAGGGCACCTTATGGCCCTCTACTGAAGCTCAGACTTGAAGAGAAGAGAAAATATCAAAAGGGATTCCAAATTGGGGGGGGGGGTGTGAATTGTGAGAATCCAAGTATTATCCATAAACTTGGTATAATAAATGCTTATTGAAGGACTGATCCCATACCCTGTCCCTATGTTTCATGCTGACAGGGAGTGAGGGGTGGGGCAGGGAGTCTTCCTCTGTGATTAGTAGTGCTATATGTCTCTGGATGACAATAGAATCTGTCATTTGCCTTTTGATCTCTGACTTTACTTCTTTCCCAGACTCAGGGCTTGTCCAGGTCTGTTTTGGAGAGTATCTATTACAGTGTTGTTCCTTGTTGTGGAATGACTGGATTGGCACAGGGTGTGTGCATTTATGTGCATCCAATGGATGGGTAGATTTTTTTATTGAACAATAGGGTGTATATATGAATGTATCCACAGCCCTCTGTCAACAGGGGTAAACCTGTCTTTGTGCATCTCTGTCTCTGAGAGAGCCTGGAGACAAAAGCTCTGGGCCTATTTGGGCTTCTGAGGCAATTATTGTGTAGCTATAGGTTGCTCTAATAACGATGGTTCTGATGCTAGGTTTCACTATAGTGTATATAGTATTGCCCTGGGCTGAAAGAGAAATTCAATACAACAAATTTATGAAGAAGATTGGAAAGGAGGAAAAGGAAATGGAATATTTACTCTTCTATTTTGCACAGATCTTTTTTTCAGAAAAAGTTACTATTTATTGTTCATATCTAATAAGAAATGTCTAAGAAACAATAAAAGTAAAACCTTTTTATACTGTAAACTTGTGAAATCTGTGGGAGAAGGGGAGAGGGTCAGGGTGGGTATATGAAGAGATGTGTTGGAAATTGAATATGCAACAGAGTTGGAAGTAGGAATCTTTTCACCTTGGGGAAAAAATCTTTGGAGAAAAGATAGTAGTGACAGAGGACAGGATGACCATGTATACAGTTGTATCAGGAGAGGGAGTGACCCAACTCTCTTTGGGACTAGGGAGGAAGAGAAAGATACCACAGTGATGGAATGTCTGAACATATTGGATGGTACTAGGTGAGAGAGTAGTATTTTTCCCTGAGGAAAATAGATGGTAGTCTCTGAACCACTACCAGGGGGAAGAATATCCTTCTAACTATATCCATGTCTTGAGATAAAGTTCCACTTGCCCTTCCCTAGGTACAACTCTATACACAAAAGTAGAGGTGGGCTGCTCTGAAACTATATGTATCACCTGTGTCCTTGCTTGCTCTTTTTCTCTCCTTGAATTGTTTTCCCCTAGACCTGGGGACATGACTCATAGAGAAAGCAACTGATAGAGCAATTTCTGATTATTCTTGCATGAGAAATTCATTACCTTTCTCTCTCTTCATTCAAGCCCAAGATCAGAAATCTAGCTAGAATAATGGAATATGATGTCCCATCATTTCTCACCCTTGCCCCCATTCCATTCTACTAAGGCCTTTGCTTTGGTTGGTTGGTTCTATCTTTGTATATTCTCCCTTCTGTCGTCTGATACTGTCACCCACTTGGTGTAGGCCCTCATCACCTCAAGCCTGCACCATTTAGATAGCCTGCTAGAGGGTCTACCAGCCTCACAAACTCTGCTCAGCTATAAAATTGATCATCCTAAAGGGCAAATCTGACAGTATCACCTCCCCTTGAACCCTCCAGGGTCTAAATTCAGTTAGCTTTTTTTTTTTTTTTTTTTTTAAACCCTTACCTTCCGTCTTGGAGTCAGTACTGTGTATTGGCTCCAGGGCAGAAGAGTGGTAAGGGTAGGCAATGGGAGTCAAGTGACTTGCCCAGGGTCACACAGCTGGGAAGTGGCTGAGGCTAGATTTGAACCTAGGACCTCCCGTCTCTAGGCTTGGCTCTCAATCCACTGAGCTACCCAGCTGCCCCCGTCTAGTTAGCTTTTAAAGCCATTTATAACTTGGCCCCTTCCTACCTTTCCAGTTTTCTTATACCACTTCTTTCTTTGATTCAAAGATACTAGACTTCTTGCTGTTCCCTGAAAGATATCCCACCTCCCAACTTTGTACATTTTCCACTGGGTTATTCCCTTTGCCTGGAGTTCTCTCCCTCCTCATCTCTGCCTCCTGGCTTCTTTCAGGTCCGATCTCAAATCTCATCTTCCATAAACAGGCTTTTCCCATTGCTATGGGCCTCTCTGAGAAGCTGCAAAACAAATTCTTATCTGTATTTGGTAGAATTCCTTCCCTGGAAGATCTCTATACCAATGAAATCACAAGTCAAAACAATAACAGTGAAAAGTGTAATAGTGAAAGATATATAAATGCCATTTCCCCCAATAGATCTTAAGGTTTTTGAAGGTCAGAGATGCTATTTTGATTTCTTTTTGTATCTCGATCACCTAGTAGAGCTCTTGGCATTTAGTTGTCATTTAATAAATGCATGTTGATTGACTAATATTTTGAGTTTCTCTATGGATCCATCAAAATTGCTGCTGCTGGAAGATTTCTGCATGTACCTCCAAGGGTTGTTGTGAGGATCAGATGGGATATCTGTGAAGTGCCTAAACTGCTTATTCCCTTCCCTTCCCCTACTTGGCAGTGGAAGATCAGAGCAGGATTTTCTGTGCTGTGCCCCCTCTGGTGGCCAGCAATTATTCTGCAGTCTCCTAAAAAGGCAGCTTTTTTCATGAACCACAGAGTAATTTACACAGCTGGGCTCTTGTTCCAAATAGATGGACACCTGCTGGCCAGTTCAGTCAATCCATCAGTCAACAAGAATTTATTAAGTGTTTACTATATGCCAGGCACTGTGTTAAAATATTACACTCCCTCACTGGAAAATTAATAGTGACCTTGCCCTTATAGGCTTATAGAAAGCATCACTGACCAACAACCCCAAAGGATATCAGTGTTATGTAAGGTGCTGGGTTTATAGAAATCTAGACTTCTATACTGTAATATATTTCCACCCCTACCCCGCCCCTGTATTCTGAGACCCTACCCACTCACCTGCTATCCTTCAAGTTGGAATATTCTTGGGGTTCTAGAACCCAGTAATAAAGAGCCCCATAGTCAAAGTGGACGGAATCAGTATCCTATATCTTATTTCAACCAAAGTCCTCATTCCGGTTCTCATGTGGGTCCTAATGCTTGGCTATCTTTGCCTGGGCACCTCCCAAGCCTGTATCTTCTGCCGCCTCCCCTCTAGAGACCTTTCTGGACGCGTGGCTCATCTCTGCGATCAGATAAGTTCAGAGTGGGAAAACTGTAAAAGCAGCTGGAATTTCTCAGCCTTTGCCTTAGGTGGGAACTAGGAATCTTCTCCTCTAGTCTTAGTTCTAGCTTCTCCTCCAGGCCTCTTAGGGATCTAGTTCTTCATGCTTCTCCTCAAGCTCCTAATTTTCTTCACACCTCCATATAATAGTCCTTTCCAGTAAATCTCTTCCTAAGATCTCCCCTGGATCTTATTATTCTGGATCTACTTTCAATGTGGGTCCAGAGGATCCATGAAGGAAAATTATATATCATTTGGAGGGGGACTTTACTCTCCAGGATCTCTAAAACTTTCTCTATCCCTTTCCTATCTTCCCTTCTTCCCCAGATGATGTGTCCATGAATAGAATCACAGAGAAGACACACAGAGTATTGAGTATCTTTGGTGAGGAGAAAGGAGGAGGCATCTTAGGTGGATGAAGAATGGAGAATGAACCATTGGGAAAGATAATGGGTAGAAGGCATGGAATAGAAGAAGTGATAATCAGAGAAGAGGAAAAGAAGTATGGTGAAAAGAGAGGGAAGGGGAATAAGAAAGTGGGTACTAGGGATGGGGGACCAGGAGGGCTATGGGAATTGGAGGAGCATGGGGAGAAAAATAGGAAGCCTAGGGGGAAAGGAGTGGTTTGGAATCACTGATAAAAAATGGAAATGATGATTTGGAGTAGGGACCAAACAGAAGATTCATGAACAAACCATTTGCTGCCCTCTTTCCCAGAAATCAAAGGTTCCCTGTTCTCCCTTTCCTCCTATTGGCAATGGCTTCAAGAGACTAAACTTCCTGAATCTGTGAGGCAAGGTATCAGGCATAGGGGAAGGGCAGAGGGAGATCCTGGGGAACCCTGAAGGTTATGAAGCATTGGAGTGGGAGAGGGAGGGTGTTGGATTGGAGACAAAAAGTTTTCTTCTTGATTTTTCTCAGCTCTGTGCCCTCCTGCCTGCCGTGAGTATACAGCAAATGAGTTGAGAGGAAAGGGGTAGTCTGATCACTTGGATCTCCGAGGAGAACTAAGATTGGTGGAGAGGGATGAATAGCGAGTACCCAATAGGAATCCCTGTTCCTGGGAGGCTGCTCCTACGCTGCTATCACCACTCTGACCCTAGGAGAGAGGGGGCAGGGCTCTCCCCAAGCTATCTCCACTAGCCGACGTTGCAGCCCCCACTGTGGCCTGCAGGTGGAATAACTACTCTCTACAACTGCTCCACGTGCAAAGCTGTTGAAGTTCAATGCTGGGCTCTCAAGCGTTGCTTTCCAGGTCAGCCCAAGTATCTAAGTCCCTTGTCTGCCCCTTTCTGGAAGCTCCCCTTGGGTACCCAATCATGTAGCCCTCCAACTCTCATCTGGGATTCAATTCCTACTCCAATAGAGTTCTAACCATCCTCTCTTTAGGTCTCCCTTTCAAAAGTGGGCAGGAAAGGACCTGCTGCATCCTGACAACCTTCTTACTCCACCTTCTTTCCCACAGGACACCAGGATCTGAGGGAAACCAGGATCCTGCTCCTTTCCCTCTCAGCTGCCTCTTTATTTCTAGGTTTCATTAGCTGTATAATAGAGTGAGCTGGGGGAATGGGACTGGGGTTGGGAGTGTGGGGCAAATGCTCTTCTAATCACTATACTATCTTCTATTGCATCGCAAACATGTCTTGATTTCCTCCTGTTTCCTTTTATCTCTTCCCTCCAGGTCCAGATCCCTCCTAATAGAGTGACCCCCATGAGAAGATTCCAAGACTTTTCCTGTTTCCACCTTCAAGGGCTCTCTGTTGACTCAGTCTGGTCACTCACAATCAAGCATCTAGTGATCCCACGCACACACCCAACATCCTACCCACTCACATACCACCACCACTACTCTATTCAGTGACTCAAATGAACAAAGATAGAAAGAACCCCCATACTATCCCTCCAAGAAGCCCTTTTAGTAGTCCCTGAAAAAAATCACCTGGGAACACTGGCCCCAGAGTCATCTCTAGCTTTCCTCTTCCCAGCTACCCCAGATTTTGCTGGTTTTGCAGATTCTGGGAATCAACTTTCTTTGGAAAATTCTCCCCATGGCATTAGAAAATCCATGTTGGGGTGACATTATTTTGTTTTAAAGCAATCAAGGTGTGTGTGGATGTGGGTAGATGTATATTCATGTATATCCCTACCACACAGATACCTCTCACCTTCCCTGGTATTTTTTTCTCCTGTCGTCACTAAATATCCTTATTTTCATCCCTTCATGTGTTCTAGTCTTTAATCTAAAATAATGGGGAAAGATAGCTCTGGAGAGCTCCCACTTTCAGTGGAGAGATAAAGTTGCCACCTATGGGTAAACCCCAGTTATAAGAAGAAAATTGAGTCTTCACTCCTGAGGTGTGTAAGTGAGAAATGGAACAGGATGTCTGAATATGAAACCATGGGGTTTCTCAAAATGACAGTAGTTATCCTTCTTGGGTTCCCATCATTTGACTGTGGCACCTTCATCCCTCTTAGTTGAGCTTCCTTTCCCTTCTCTACTGATCTAATCATGAAGTTCTATTTATTCTTCCCGATGTTTCTCAAGTCCAGTTGAGCCCTTTCTCCCATAGTTATACATGATTATTGCCACCGGTAGCAGTTTCTTTAGCAGATGTAGTTTTTACAGGGTGGGGTTGCTAGCCCCACACCCAACCCTCCTCCTTTTTCATCCCAGGAGTGGTAAGGGTGGGCGATAGGGGTCAAGTGACTTGCCCAAGGTCACACAGCTGGAAATGTCCGAGGCCGGACTGGAACCTAGGACCTCCAGTCTCTAGGCCTGGCTCTCAATCCACTGAGCCACCCAGCTGTTTTTTTTCCAAACCCTTGTACTTCAGTGCATTGTCTCATAGGTGGAAGATTGGTAAGGGTGGGCAATGGGGGTGAGAGTCAGTGGAGTGAGAGTCAGGCCTAGAGACAGGAGGTCCTAGGTTCCAGTCCGGCCTCGGACATTTCCAGCTGTGTGACCCTGGGCAAGTCACTTGACCCCTATCGCCCACCCTTACCACTCCTGGGCTAAGGACGGTCCCTAGCCCGGATGAAAAAAGGAGGAGGGTTAGGCGTGGGGCTAGCAACCCCACCCTGTAAAAACTACATCTGCTAAAGAAACTGCAACCTAAAGTAGGGGCAGCTGGGCTAGCTCAGTGGATTGAGAGCCAGGCCTAGAGACGAAAGGTCCTAGGTTCAAATCCGGACTCAGACACTTCCCAGCTGGGTGACCCTGAGCGACCCATTGCCTACTGGTTGTGGCCCTATGCTCCTAGAATGGAGTCCCAGGATAAAAAAAAAATTGCCACCAGACTAGACTACATTACTTTTTTATCTGGATAATTACATTTGGTCTCATCTCCTTGCCTTGAGTTTCTTTCTTCTCTAATCCATCTTGTACCCCATTGCCAGAGTAATCTTCCTAATCAAGATTTAATCAAGACACTTGTCTTCCTGCTCAAAATCTTTGGCCTCCATAGTTTATAGAAAAAAATACAAATCTTGCCTAGTATTTGAGGGCTCTGCAATCATTTCCCATCTATGTTTCTAGACTTAGTCACACTACACCCATTCATTTCATTTCCCTAATTTTATTTAGTCCTTTTCCTCCTGCATACATTATACATGCTAGAATAGTAAACCCTACATTTGTACCAGCTAAAATTTTTCTGGTGAATCATTTCTTCCATGAAACCTTCCCTTATCTCCTCCTCCATCCATAAGTAATCTCTCTCTCCAAGCATCACACCATTTTTTGGGATCTTTTCCACCATTCCCTTTGTAAATATGTCTGCCTTCCTAAGTTTACCTAGAAGACAGAGAACTAAGTCATTTTTAATATCTGTAGGCCCCTAATATTTCTTTAAAAAAACAAACAAAAACATCTTTTATCTCTATCTTATTGTCAATTGTAGGACAGAAGAATGGCAAGGTCTAGGCAATCAGGGTTAAGTGATTTGCCCAGGGTCACACAGCAAGGAAGTGTCTGAGGCCAGATTTGAACCCAAATCCTCCCCACTATAGGCCTGGTGCTCTATCTACTGTGATACCTTGCTGCCCCAGCCCCTAATATTTCTTGATCTAAATATTTGAATTGAATTCAAGATCTTCTACCATCTGACTCTCCCATTTTTTCAGTCCTTATCTCCCAGACACCAACCTTCCATATCTACTGAAATGGTTTAATTTCTTTTTCTATTACCACATTTAGGCCTTTGCTCTTACCATTCCATTTCTATGCTTGTGCTCATATTTGGACCTCTTCCCCATCCCTCCATGTTGCTAAATCTTTTTTTTTTTTAAACCCTTACCTTCCATCTTAGAATTATTACTCTGATTAGCTGCCTCTTATGTTGCTAAATCTTAATCTTCCTATTAACCCTATCTTGGGTATCTTCCTTTTCATTCTCTTCCCCTGACATAAGCTCCTGGTCTCTAATTCTACTGCCCTTCTTGTCTCCTATAGTAAGGCAGCTAGATGACAGTGGAGTCAGGGAGACTCATCCTCCTGAGTTTCAATCTAGTCTCAGACCCTTCCTAACAAGTCATTTAATTCCTATTACCTAGCTCTTATGGTAACAATAACACAGTATTGAGTCTAAGACAGAAGGTAAGAGTTTAAAACAAAATGAGCTGGAGAAGGAAATGGTAAACTACTCTAGTATCTTTGCCAAGAAAACCCCAAATGGGGCCACCAAGAGTCATATACAACTGACTAAGCAAAGCTGAATTGTCCCAATCTCTTAAATGGCTCTTAAACAATACAGCCTATGCTCTCCCTTATGTGTCTATTCCTTCCGCTCCCCATTTTCCCACCTCCACTAAACTGTAAGTCCTTTTAGGCCAAGTGAGAAGAGCTCAGCATCTTTTCTTTGTACTTCATTGCATTCCCAGTACTAAGTACCCCATCCTCAAATGGCTACTTATACCATAGGCAGCTAGATGGCTCAGTGGATAGACTGCTAGGCCTTAATTCAAAAATATCTGGCCTCAGACACTTACTAGTTTGATGATCCTGAGCAAATGACAACTTCTGTCTCCCTTAATTCTTTTTTTTATTCAAAGATTTTATTTTCCCAATTACATAAAAAACAAATTTCCACATAGATTTTCTGAAATTGTAAGATACAAATTGTCTCCTTCCCTTCTCAGAGAGGGTAATTTGATCTGGATTATACATGTATTATTATTGTCTGTCTTAATTCACTGGAGAAGGAAATGGAAAGCCACTCCAGTATCTTTGCCAAGAAAACCTCATGGATGGTACTGGCTTGCAAAGTAATGTCCAAAGGGTCACAGAATTGGACATGAAAGAACAACATCCAATCTGGAGATGCTCAGGCCTTGGCTGAACACACCATTCCCTCTCCCCAAGTAATATGTCTGATTTCAAATCAACAGATTTTTTTTGAAGTACATGTGCAGGATATTAGATGCTGAGGATATAAAAACAAAGAGAAAAATAGTCCTTGCCCTCAAGGAGTTTACTTAACAAAGGCACAGTCATATCTGGATCCCTCTCTTAGTCAACTTTTTTCTCTTCTTTCCTGTTCTCATCACCAAGTTCTATTGATTCTTCCTATGTCCCTCAAGTCCAGTTCAGTCCTTCCTTCCCAATTCTACTGCCACCAGAATTGTATAAGCCTACATTATTTTTGATCTGAGATGTGTGTGTGAAGATTCAACATTTACATAGATGAGTAAATACAACATAATTTGAGAGGTATCAGAACTCCAACTAGGAGGACCAAGACAGAATTCACAGACAAGGGGACCTACCTTCAAGACTGAGCCTTGAAGGAACCGAAGGATCTTAAAAGGGGTGTGATACGGAGGGAATGCATTTTCCAGGCCTGGAAAACTACCTGTGTAAAAACTTGGAGGTAGAAGTTAGAATGTGCAGGTAAGGACACTTTGCTTGACAAAAAATGTTCTGAAGTCAGTCTGGAAGGGTACATGGGAACCAGATGGTGAGGGGCTTTAAATGTTGGCTCCACCTTTGACATGTGTCATCTATCAAGACCTATTTCCATATTATTGATATGGTGTGGTCCTTTCGAGTCTACATCCCCAATCATGTCTGCATCAACCCATGTGTTCAAGCAGTTGTTTTTCTTCTATGTTTCCACTCCTGTAGTTCTTCCTCTGAATGTGGGTATCGTTCTTTTCCATAAATCCCTCATAACTGTCCTAGGTCATTGCATTGCTGCTAGTACAGAAGTCCATTACATTTTATTTTACCATAGCGTATCAGTCTCTGTGTACAATGTTTTCCTGGTTCTACTCCTTTCACTCTTCATCAATTCCTGGAGGTTATTCCAGTTTACATGGAATTCCTCCATTTCATTATTCCTTTGTGGCTCCACCTTTGAGTGCTGTCATGTGGATCACTCCAAAGTTCAATGCTTCTCAAGTTTGACAGTTCCAGGATTAGACCTTTGAAAGAGATAAGAGGATTTATTCCCACACTGTGGTTCTTGGATAAAAATTAGAATATTCCAAATATTTCCAGAGCACTATTCTACTTGGAGAGCAAAGTCAGTGACATTTGGAAGTTGTAGGTTCAATGGGAAAGAAGTCGCTCATTCAGCAATCCCAAAGTATGTTTGCTTTATGAGGGGAATTCCAAACCACAGAATGACACTATGAGAGAAGGAGGGTTAGGGATTCAAGGAATGTCAAACAGTTGCCTTAATGCCAGTTCCAAGTTCATTTCCCTTCTTAGAGGACTGAACAGGCTATTTGAAAGCTCTATCTATATTCATATCTAGTTGCTGACTTCCATAAGTTCTCTGAGTGCTTCATATGTGTATAGGGGGATGTATGTGTTGGCCATGTAGGATATGTGTGTCCTTATGGGTCTATTTAGAAGTGAATAGATATCTCTGGAGTCCCCATCCACCCTTTTCCAAGAGAGGTTTTGATTATTGCCAGAATGGGAAGCAGAATGTTGGGGCCAGAGGTTGGCTACTCTGTTATCATCTGAAAGACAAAACTATACACCGAGATGGAATTATATCTGCTCCCTTAAATATTATTAGTCTACAATAAGTGATTTTTAGGTTCAGGCTGAGCTACTTATTTCTTTATGGAGAAGGAATACTCCAAGCTATATATCCAAGGCTTGATACCTTTCCCAAATCCCAGTTCCACCAAGAATATTTGTGAGGTAGGGGACTTTGAGCCCATGCACTCCAGTGGCAAGACATAGGAGTCACAGATCATGTGTCCTGTCTGATGGCCTGAATCCAAGGGGACCCTCAGCATCCCAACTTCAGCTTCCCAGTCTAGCCAGAATCAGCACAATGTTGCCACAGAAGGAGGAGTTACAGGTTTAAAAAATCAGCCCAAGAAGCAGCTTCTGGACTTCAACTAACTCTGACCCTGGACTGGCATATCTCTCTCTCCCTTTCTCCCTCTCTCTCTCATCTCACTCCACGGTCTCTGACAGGTGGTAGCATGGAGGCGGGCTGCAATGGAGGACCAGATTTTGGCCTAAAGTTAGAAAGGCTTAAAGATTTTTTTTCTATCTTTCTCTCTCTTTACTAATAAATGCTTATAAATCTGGTAATAAGCTTCCAGTTTTATTTTTATTTATAACAATTACATGTAACAAATAGCAAATAAACTCCTTTATCTAAGTCGATAATACTTTCATAGTAATCTAAGGAAGATACAAAGATACATACCAGACAATAGAGTAAATTAGCTCTTCCTTTGATAATGAGGTATCTAGGTTCATCCAAAAGGAAATTTCCTGGAAATAGCTAGGATAGCAAGCTCAGATTAGGGAAATATTTAAGGTGCTGGATCCTCTACATATTGGTTTCTTCCCAGAGTCTTTTTCACCCTTATGAGATCTGAAGAGAATTTAGAACTGTGTATGTTCTTTCTCAAAGCTAGAAGTCAGAAAACCAATATTTTACTTTTCCCAAGCTTTCACCAACTTGTCCCCTTAGGCAGTCATGGAGCATTTAGTATTCAGTCTCTGCCTTATCTTGGCCTATATTTTTTTGTGTGTGGTTTTTTTTTTTTCCTGTTTGGCATTCCCTCTGGAGAGCTACCCATTCCAACTCACACAAATTGAATGAATGAATGAATGAAAAAAATATTTTCTCAGCAAGGCACAGATGAGTATGCCTTCACTCCACAAGAAAGTACTCCTCAGATGCCTCCAAATAAATGTGTCCTATAAATGCGAATTGTTTGGAAAGCATATTAAACTCATCAATGATTCTCTTTATCAACTCCTTTCAATCATCTTAACACAGTTGCCTAAATAATCTTCCTAACTTGGCACAAAAACCTTAAGAAGCACTCTAACATCTGTAAGAGAAAATGCTATCTCTTTGACTGGCTTTGCATTATTTCATACTACTATTTTCATAACTAACTTTATAATCCAGGAAAATTGAACAATTTGCTAGTTCCTGCCTTTGTGAACTCTCCTAGACTATCTCCTATGCCTATAATGCATTCCTTCTGTACTCCTATCTGTCTGTAATTTTGGTTTCTTTAAAATGTCCAGTGCAGGTGCCACCTCTTCCATAAAGTGTTGTTTAATCACTCATATTTTTTTAAACCCTTATCTTCCATTTTGGAATCAATACTGTGTATTAGTTGTAGAAAGGGCTAGACAATGGAGGAGTGTCTAGTAAGTGTTGTAGGAAAATATAAGTGAGGTAATGGGGTCACCAGGGATATTACAATAAAACTAAGTGGTTTGTGGGAACACACTCTAGGATTTATGAGAGACTGGACCAGGATGAAGAGACCAGAGTTTTACCGGATCTCCACAGGAATGGCAGTTGATCTTAACTGTCACCCAGCTTCCACTAGACCAGAGTATAGTAACAGGCTAACAAGGTAAAAGGGACTTAACAGCTTTAATTATGTTAGACTAAAAGGTGGGAAAGGATTTCTATACTTAAAATCTAAGGGATAAAACCACAGGGCAATGGGAGGACTTATTCTACTCTTGCTTAGTGATCTAAACTAACAGGGCCCAAGGAACTATAAATGGAGTCTCTGGGTTTCTGCCTCAAACCTGGAACCTGCCAGGCTTGAGTACAGTTAGGGCTTTGTGACTTTGGGATTCTCACTGCAATCCACTGATGGTCTCTGGATGCCAGGAGTCAAGATGATCTCAGGTACCAAGTAGAGAGAGTTCTGCTTGAAGCACTGTCCTCCAGTTTTTAAACTACTCCTCCTCTCTTGGCTCTGTAGATCTTTTCCTTTTCTTAGATGCCACACCACACAGGATCCCAGGGGAAATCAGGAAGCAGGGTGTCCTTTGCTCTGAGGTCTCCCAGGCTGGCAACAGTTTTGCCCACCACTAATGGAGTCCACACCCACAGGGCACAGACAGACTTCCTCCTCCTTCATTCCAACCTGGAATTCCCAGCTCCAGCTCCTTCCTGCTAGGTACTTCCTAATCAATATATAATCAATACCTAATAATCAGCTAATCTAATCTTACTCATAACAGTGTCGAAGGTCATATTTGAATCCAGGACCTCCTATCTCTAAGCATGGCTCTCTATCCATTGAGCCATCTAGCTGCCCCATCCCTTATTTCTTTAATTTTTATTTTTTACCAATTACATGTAACAAATCTCCACTCAAGTTTTCCTAAGTTATATGATCAAACTGATCTCTCTCACCCCTTTCCCTTCCCTCTTTCAGTGCTGGCAGGAGATTTGATCTGGGTTATACATGTATTATCATGCAAAACATTTCCACATTTTTCACTTTTGTAAGTGAGTGATCTTATAAAATCGAAACTCCAAAACATAAACACAAATAAACAATTGAAAAATTCCATACTTTCATCTGCATTCTGACTCCAACAGTTCTTCCTCTGGAGGTGGATAGCATTCTTTGTTATAAGTCCCTCAGAATTGTCCTGGATCCAATTCTGAGGGACTTAGGAGAAAGAACGCTATCCACACTCAGAGAAAGAACTGTGGGAATAGAAACACAGAAGAAAAACAACTGCTTGATTACATGGTTCAATGGGGATATGATTGGGGATGTAGACTCTAAGTGATCACCTTAATGCAAATATTAATAATATGGAAATAGGTCCTCATCAATGATACATGTAAAACCCAGTGGAATTGCTCTTTGACTACAGGAGGGGGGTGGTAGGAGGGGAAGGAAAGAACATGAATCATGAAACCATGGGACAATATTCTAAATGAATTAATTAAATAAACTTTAATAATAAAAAAAGAGAATTGTCCTGGATCTTTGTATTGCTGAGAGTAGCTAAGTCTATCCCAGTTGATCATTCCACAATATTGCTGTTAAAATGTTTTCCTAGTTCTGCTTATTTCACTCTGCATCAGTCCATGAAGGTCTTTTTGGCTTGTTCTGAAATCATTCTCTTCATCATTCCTTATAGTACAATAGTATTCCATTGCCATCTTGTATCATGTTCAGCCATTCCCCGATTGATGAATATCCTTTCAATTTCCAATTCTTGGCAGACACAAAAAGAGCAGCTATAAATATTTTTGTACAAATAGGTATTCACACACACACACACACACACACACACACACACACCCCATTTTTTTTTTAATCTCTTTGGGATACAGGCTTAGTAGTGGTATTACTAGATCAAAGGTTATGCATTGTTTTATAGCCCTGTGGACAAAGTTCCAAATTGCCCTCCAGTGGTTGGATTAGTTCACAGTTCTACCAGCAATGCATCAGTGTCCTAATTCCTCCCTTATATTTCTAATAGCACTTTGTATGAATCCTCCTTTGCCTTTATAGTACCATAAAATAGAGAGAAGAAGAAAGCAGAAAACAAAAGCATTCTGTCATCCATTCTCATTCTCTCTGCCTCTCTCCAGCTCTAGAATTCTCTGTTCCAACTCTCCTGCACAAAAAAGAAAGTAGAATTTTAACATCCGTAATTAAACAACACAAATTCTAACATTGGCTGAATTTGAAAAGTAGTTTGTTTTTTTCTGTTTACAAATACAATCATACACAAATATGGGTATCTGTACATAAACATATACATACATATTCTCTAACTATTGATCTATCTCCCACATGTAACAGGCTTTCAGGACATGTCCCTTCTCTTTCCACATATGTATATACATGTGTGGTCTATTACCTTATTCTCTTCTAGAGTTCTAAGACAATAAAGATGTATGTTCATACACCTTCATACATTAATTAAAAAGTACAGTCTCATTAGTTAGCTCTAAGATTCCACCCCAGGTTATAAAAATAAGTCAGGGAAACCTCTTTTCCAGTAAGCTTTCTCTCCTCATGTCCCTCATTCTCCAGGAAGGTTACATCTATTTTAATGACTGTAAAGTTTATTAACAGTGTAACAGGTAATTTGTAACACTGACTTCGATAGGCTCTTCTACAGAGATACTAAATACTGTTATTTGTTTCTTTAGGAAGTACTGGGGTGGGGCAGCTGGGTAGCTCAGTGGATTGAGAGCCAGGCTATCCAGCCTGGCAAATGGGAGGTCCTTAATTCAAATCTGACTGCAGATGCTCACAACTGTGCAACCTTGGGGAAGTCATTTCACCTCTCTTGCCTGGCCCTTACTGTTCTCCCTTGGAACCAATTCACAGTATTGATTCTAAGATGGAAGCTAAGGGCTTAAAAAAAAAACAAACAACGAATAGAGGGACAAATAGGTGATTCAGTGGATAGAGTCAGGCCTGGAAACAAGAGATCCTGGGTTCAAATTTGAACTTAAATAATTCCTAGCTCTGTACCCTAGGCAAGCCATTTATACTTAGTATAGATTCCAAGACAAAAGGTCAGGGGTTTTTAACAAGTAATAGAAAACAGGCTATCAATAACCATATGAAAAATGTTATAAATTGTCAATAATTAGAGAAATTCAAACTAAAGCAACTTTAAGGCTTTACCTCATACCTATAAGACTGGCAAGATGACAAAAGGGGAAAATGGCAGGTGGTAGAGGGGCTGTAGAAAAGTGGTGTCAAACTGAAATAGAACTGTATATAAGAATCCTTGTGGGATACATATTGACTTAGAAAACCACACATTAATATTATCTATATTCTGTTATTTTGTTTGCTTGTCAAATATTTCCCAATTACATTTATTTTATTTTTGGCTTTTTTTTTTAGAAAAATTTTCCATGGTTACACAACTCATGTTCTTACTTTGCCCTTCAACCCTCTACTAACTCCCTCCCCATATCTGACGCACATTTCCACTGTTTTTTTTTTTAAACCCTTAACTTCTGTGTATTGAGGAAGAGTGGTAAGGGTAGGCAATGGGGGTCAAGTGACTTGCCCAGGGTCACACAGCTGGGAAGTGTCTGAGGCCGGATTTGAACCCAGGACCTCCCGTCTCTAGGCCTGGCTCTTAATCCACTGAGCTACCCAGCTGCCCCCTCCACTGGTTTTAACTTGTGTCATGGATCAAGACCTATTTCCGTATTATTGATAGTTGTCCCAATTGCATTAAAAAAAAAACAACAACCTTACTTGGGGGTAGCCTGTGGCTCAGTGGATTGAGAGCTAGACCCAGAGTCGGGAGGTTCTGGGTTCAAATCTAGCCTCAGACACTTCCTAGCTATGTGACCCTGGGCAAGTCACTTAACTCCCATTGCCTAGCTCTTACCACTCTTCTGCCTAGGAACCAATACACAGTATTGGTTCTAAGACAGAAGGTAAGGGTTTAATACAAAACATAACAAAACAAAACAAAAAAACCCAAACCCTTACTTTCTGTCTTAGAATCTATACTAAGTATTGATTCCAAGGCAGAAGAGCAGGAATGCAATGGAGGTCAAGGGTCTTGCCCAAGGTCACAAATTCCACATCTAGGAAGTGTCTGAGGTCAAATTTGAACCCAGGACTACTCTTATTTATTCCTGGTATTCTATCAGCTGAGCTACCTAGCTGCCCCTCCTCATTACATTTTAATCTTGTTCAGTGGTGCCCTTGGCTAGGACAGTATTTGGCATCTTTGCCCCTGAGCACTTTTGGTGGAGCTGTGAAGTGGTCCAGTGGATCTAGAAAACAATTTGGAACTCTGCCTAGAAAGTGACTGAACCAATACCCTTTGACCTAATGCTAATAGGCTTATACCCTCAAAAGAACCAAGAAAGGAAAAAAAAAAAGACTTTTCCTCCTAAGACTTCAAATGCCTGATTCAGATCAAAATTAGAAAAACAATGTACATAATGAATGAAAACAACATCAGAGAAAAATTACTTCTGAAAGACTTTCAGCACAGGAAACTAAGTGTTGAAGTGGATAGAGTGTCAGGAAGGATTATTTTCCTGAGTTCAGATCTGACCCCAGAGACACTGGCTGTGTGACCTAGGCAAGTCATTTAACCCTCTCTACCTCAGTCTCCTTATTTGTAAGACCATCACCTACTTGTGGGAGATTTTGGTAGAGACTGCTAATCCCAGCCCAAATTGACCTGCAACTCAGTATCTTTCCACAGGATCTCTGGCAATCTGGTGTCTCCTAAAGTCAGTTGCAACTTGCCCCAACCACCATGGAGTCTCTCCTTCAGAGAACAAGAGCCACTTTCTACTTCCCCATTCCATCTTGGAATTCTCCAGCCCTTCCTGCTAGGTCTAATACTAATACTAAACTAATAACTAAGTAATAATCTTCCTCACAACATTGGAAGTAAAGCCAGTCATCTATTGCTATGTATTTATAGGTTTACAGTTTTATGGGTTTATTAGGTTTAAGATGATTCTGACTTTGGACTAGGCAAAATATAAATAATTATGTTATTTGTTCCATTATGAATGTGTTATTTAGTCACTAATTGTATTTATTTAATCATAAGAGAGTTAAGAATTTAATAGAGATATGTGAATAACTATTTTGGGGAAAGATTTGTTCAGTTTATTCAAGTAAAAATTTCTTTTGAACTAGGGTGTGACTTTGAGTCAACTAATTAAAGAGAAAGATTTGAATTTTATTAATAAGAAAAAATCTGCACATGGTCCCCTGAATTATCCTAGAGGTTGGCATAAGAATGAATCAAATAGCTAGCCCAAGGGTGACTCATGAGTCAGGATGGAAGATTTTATAATCCTGTTTCATGAAGAAATTTATAAGAAAAGTGAATCCTTGAGAAGAGATTTTAATTAGTATCCTGAGAGAACCAAATGTTGCAGCTATATTTTCAGAATTGAGAAGTCTGATAATTAATGGAAAATGGTATGCTGGAGCCAACTTGTTCATGTTCATGAAAGCTGATTGTTAAATTTTCAGTGAGTATACCTCAAAAATTAGTGAATGCTAAAAAGTCAGGGTTTGATTTATTGTTCTGTTGATTCTCACTCTACACTTAAGAAGGTAATAGAGAAAAATGTTATTCAAGGTAGATTAATTTAAAAGTGTATCATGGGGTAGGGAGGCTGGGAAGCTAGATGGCTCAATGGATTGAGAACCAGGCCTAGAAACATGGAGCTACCCAGTTGCTCCCCCCCACCCCCCATTTATATGTTTTTAATAAATAGCATGAAGAGGTGTTGGTTTTTTTGGGGGAAGAGTATTGACACCATTCCCTCAGCACCCCAAATTTGTCCCTTCTCTTCAATTGCTTAAAGCTCTAAGAAAATTCCAGTCAAAAGCAAACCCCTAAGATTACTCTATTACAAAAATGAACAATATAGAAATAGGTTCCACCCAGTGGAATGCTTGTCAACTCTGGGAGGGGGGAGGGAGGAGGGGAGGGAGACAACAAGAATCATGTAATCATGGGGAAAAAATTTAAAAATTAAAAAAAGCCAACTCTTATGAATAAGGAAAATCTACCTGTATAGATTCCTCAATGATTAACAAATTTCCCCTGGACATTCTCTCCCCAAACCAGTGATCATTACCAACTGTTCTCATTCCAATTCCACTCTTTGTACCCTGCTGCCCAGATCACTATTCTCATTCCCCTCAAAACCTGTCCCCCACATCCCATACTAAATCTACCTATTCTTTCCACTATACTCTCTGGAATATCTGCTCCTAGGTGACAAATTTGCTTTCAATTTATTTTTATTTTTTTAATTTTAAACCCTTAACTTCTGTGTATTGACTTATAGGCTTCTGTGTATTGACTTATAGGTGGAAGACTTGGTAAGGGTAGGCAATGGGGGTCAAGTGACTTGCCCAGGGTCACACAGCTGGGAAGTGTCTGAGGCTGGATTTGAACCTAGGACCTCCCGTCTCTAGGCCTAGCTCTCAATCCACTGAGCTACCCAGCTGCCCCCTTGCTTTCAATTTAAATCCTTTCCTTTCTCACTTCTCCCATTCTCTCATAAAGACTGATGACACCACCTTCTTGACCTCCCTTTCTAGAACTGGCTGTACTTTCATTCTCCCTCATCCCATCTTAACTGCCCTCCCCACCCCCCACCCCCAACTTACTGATTGAGGAAGAGAAGTTGAAATATTTTTTGTTCCCCACTGCAATTTCTAGATTTTCCATCTACAACCATCACTCCATAACCTCTTTTCCTTTGAGGTTCATCCTATTCCTATCTACCTCCTAATCAAAATCCTGGTATATGTTGTCTTCCAATTTCCAGAACACTCCTGGGCAATGAATTTAGTGCTTGGTTCATGGTCTTTCTTTCCTCCTCCAATTCCTACTCTCATACTAGGAAACTTCATCATCCATAGTGATACCCTCTCAAACCTTCTATCCTCATGTTTCCTCAATTTGCTTCTACTCCTTTACCCAAAGGTGGTCATACCCTGGATCTTGCCATTTCTCATTAATGCATCACTTCCATGTTCATGAATTCTGAAATTTTCTTATCTGATCACATTCTGTTGTCACTCTACCTCTCCTTCTGCTTTGCAACCTCAAACTCTATTCTACACCATGACCTCCAATCTCTTGACCCCTCAATTCTTTTATGGGTCATTACCTCAGCACTAGTTGTACTCTCAAGTGAAAAGGATAGTATAGAGTTGAACTGGTTCAACAAGGGGATCAAAATGAGGAAAGGAGGAACACTATTGTGCTAGTGCAGGGGTGATGGCCTGAGACAGAACTGGAGGAGTCCAGGGATTGAAAGTCAAAATGTGAATTAAGAGCAGAATTTGTGGTTGAAAGGCCACTCTGTCCTCCTGAGTTCCTTGCCAGTCATGCTCTGAAGAGCATCAGCCTTGATTACTCCTACCAGCCACCACCTTTCCACTCCTACACATGTACCCCTGAAAAATTCTGGAAAAAGTCAAAAAACCATCCTGCTTGAGTCAAATATATTTTAAATAACCTCAACTAGGCCCTCATTGCTT
This sequence comes from Gracilinanus agilis, assembly GCF_016433145.1. NCBI lineage: Eukaryota > Metazoa > Chordata > Mammalia > Didelphimorphia > Didelphidae > Gracilinanus > Gracilinanus agilis. The sequence continues at coordinate 250,627,808 of NC_058133.1, read as the reverse complement.
CAAGGCAATGATTTTTACATCATCTTAATTAACTTACTCTCTGACTCAATCTCCCTCCCACCCTCTCAATTGAGAGCCTTGTCATCATTTGCTGGAAAAATTGAGAACTTTGATCTTGAGCCTCCTCTTCACTTCTCATTTCATATCACTCAGCTGCCTTCTGTCACTATCTTGTCCTTCACCCCTTTCTAGCATAATGAGGTGATTCTTTCCAAGGCAAACCCCTACATGTACAAATGATCATATTCCATCCCATCTTCTATAGAATATTGCTTCCTTTTATTCCCTACTCTCATTTACCTCCAATCTCTCCTTTCTTGTCTACTAGCAACTTCTCTACTACCCACAAACATATTCATGTCTCCTCTATCCTCAAAAAACTCTCACTTGATTCATCCATCCCCATGAACTATCATTCCATATCTCTGTTTCCTTTTGTGGCTAACCCCCTTGAGAAGGCTGCCTACAATAGGTAGGCACTTCCTTCTCACTTCTTCATTCTCCACAGTCTGGTTTCCAACCTTATCATTCAACTAGAACTACTCTTGCCAAAATTACTAACAATTTCTTAATCACTTTCCTGATTCTCCTCCCTACTATCTCAGTCTCCTTTGCTGGATCTTCATCAGATTATTATGCCCACTAACTGTGGGAATCTTTCATGGCTTGTCCTGGGTCAACTTCTTGTTTCTTTCCACCCAATTTCATTTGCTGATTTCATCAGCTCTCATGAATTCAACTAACCTCTCTAGGCTAATGAAGCTCAAATCTACTTATCTAGCCCTAACCTCTCTATTCATCTCTGGTCTCTCATCACCAACTGCCTATTAGACATCTTGAACAAGATGTTCCATGGACATCTTAAACACAACTTGTCTAAAACTGAACTCATTATCTTTCCTCCACCAAATTCTGCCTTCTTTCTATTGTTCCTACTTCCTTTTTCTTTTACTCTTGAGGATACCATCACCCTCTTGGTTCACAACCCAACTGTTATACTGAATAAGTTTGTTGTTAATAATAAATAAATAAAAAGTAATAAAAACATATGTTTATTAGCTAACCTGTGTGGATAAAATTCAGTTCTCTCAGAAAATATCTCTTTATTCCTTCTCAAAGAGGACAATTACCAGTCTTTCAGAAAAGAATTTATTTTTAATTATTTCTCAATGCACTCAGTTTTTCTTCAGCCATGAGACCTAACAGTCTACAGATGACATTTAATTTGCCCTTTCTCTAGCAGTCTATTGTCTCTTGTTTTTGTCTCTTATTTTTTTTAAACTCTTATCTTCTGTCTGAGAATCATTACTAAGTATTAGTTCCAAGGCTGAAGAGCAGTAAGGGTTAAATGACTAGGGTTTAAGTGACTTGCCCAGTGCCACACAGGTAGGAAGTATCTAAGGCCAGATTCAAAACCTGTACCTCCCATCTCCAGGTCTGACTCTCGGTCCTAGGCTATTGTTACTTAAAGGAACAGAAGTCATGGTCTATGTGGAAAGAGGTATTAAAGTTGGTTAATACATGACAAATCTGGAATTCAAACCAATACCTTTTGGTTCCAGAACCAGGATATTTTCCATGACACTTCTGCTTTCAATGTTTTGTTTTGTTTTGTTTTGTTTTGTTTTGTATATCTGTCCAATTCCCTCTGCTCATTAGGTTGTAAACTGCTTGAGGTCAGGATTTTTGTCATATCTATCTTCATATTCTGAAGTTTGGATACTTCAAAGGCCTTCTAACCCACAGGCAACATATACTTTCTGTGTATTTTTCCTTTGGGTAGGCTATATGTAATACAATATTTTACATGCCAGGAGTGGTATAAAATACATTATCCATCACTGAATCATTTTATTTTCATAGAAACAATGAGGATAAAACACTTCTGTCCTTTGGTTAGAGACAATACTATATGATCAGTCAATAAGCATCTGTTAAGTTCATATTATATAAATACATGTTATGTGTATATGAGTGTGTTAATGGGAAGTGACTATGTTTTAAATGAAGCATAAATAAAACTTTAGAAAAACATCTTGGGGTTGGGGGCTGGGTGGCAGCTGGGTGGCTCAGTGGATTGAGACTCAGGCCCAGAGACAGGTCTTGGGTTCAGATCTGGCCTCAGACACTTCCCAGCTGTGTGACCCTGGGCAAGTGACTTAACCCCCATTGCCTAGCCCAGTGATGACAAACCTATGACACATGTGTCAACAGTGACATGTGTAGCCATTTTAGATGACACATGGCTGCATGTGGCTTCATACAGAGAAGTATGGGGCCACATGCCAAGGATGAAGCATTTGCTGAAGTGTAGTGTAGACACTCTGTGCACTAGAGATGACAATTCTAACTATATTAATTTACCTATTTTGGTTTATTAAATATAGTTATATATTACAATTATATATTTTTATTTAATACTATAAATATCGTGAAATTATGGTTTTTTTTTCTAGAAGTGACATACTACCCAAGTTATGCTCAGTTTTTTGGCAAATTTTGACACACCAAGCTCAAAAGGTTGCCCATCACTGGCCTAGCCCTTACCACTCTTCTGCCTTGGAACCAATACACAGTAGTGATTCTAACATGGAAGGTCAGGGTTTAAAAAAAAAATGAGGGGTAGCAGATGGCAGAGCCCAAATTAGTCCTACCATGGAGTGTAGTACATCCCCCAAAATGTCCATTTGGAGGTAGTCTTTCAGTGGAAGGCTGCCTTCAACTGAGGATAAAAGCTGGAAGCATTTCTACTGGGAATAAAGTCTTTCCCCTTCACCTTTATGTTGTTACCCTGTGGTTGAACCTCATTGGTCACATGCTGGTTACACCTCTGAAAAATAGGCAGTTCAATTTCTGTACTAATACACATGAAATTCATTTTTATTTTATTTTAATTATTTTGAACTCAACCAGAAATGAATACAAACATTTCTATATACAAAAATTTAGAAAAAAGAAAAAAGCATGTAATAAATTTAACATATTAGTCCCCAAATTGCCCTGCTTGTCTGTCTTCCCCTGAACTTCTTTCTGTTCTCTTGTATACATTTAGAATATTTTTTCATTGACACTTTTTCTTTTTTCCTTCTTTTTTTGAATCCTTACCATTAGCACTTCTTACTTCCTAATTCTACACACACACACACACACACACACACACAGAGTACCTCCCCTGGCCTCACACCACAACAAAATCTTAAACCCCCTTGTAACAAATAGCAGAGTAAAACAAGGCAAATCTGCATATTGGTCATGTCTCAAAATGTCTCATCCTCTGTGGACTCTAAATGATCACTTTAGTGCAAATATTAATAATATGGAAATAGGTCTTGATCAGTGATACTTGTAAAACCCAGTTGAATTACTTGTTGGCTATGGGAGAGGGGAAGGAGGAAGGGAGGGAAAGAATATGAACCATGAAACCATGGGAAAATATTCTAAATAATTAATTTAATTAATTAATTTTAAAAATGTCTCTTCCTATACCTCTGACCCTGTTCCTCTGACCCTTCTGGAGGTATACTTATGAAACATTAGTAGAAGCAGGGAAAGGTCTCTGGTGCATTAAATGGATTGTCTATAGAGAATTTATAGGAAAAAATTGGACAAGAATCATAGAATATGTGAAGGCCTGGGGGCTTGAAGTCTATACCAGAGTTTCACACCAAAAGGGCATATTTGTATCCAAAATGCATAGTGCCATGGCTATTTAGCAGAGGCTAAATAGAATAGGGGCCATTCCAATGAAGCATAAACCCAAAGCTCCTCTGGAAACTTTGAGACTCTGAGGATATGACTCATTGTTTGGGCTTTTGGGGGAGAATGAACTAACTGGCTGCTTCTGGCCCAATAGTGGTCCAGTATTGAAAGGAATTTGCATTTTAAAATGACTTGGAAAACTCGGCATAGTCCCTTGGTCCATCCAAAGCCCAGTGACCACTGCATAGGGATAGGCACTGGAGGTTAAAAGGAGAAGCAGTTCCTGGTTTGAACTTTTGGGCTATGATTCTCCAGGTGGCATGATATCATTCCAATGAGGGATGTTGAAAAAGGGGCCTTTCTCCACCCTGGTTCTATGTTGATCCCCACTGCGGATTGTTGTTGTTCAGTTGTTTCAGTTGTGTCTGACTCTTTGGGACCCCATATGAGGTTTTCTTGGCAAAGATACTAGAGTGGCTTGTCATTTCCTTCTCCTGCTCATTTTACAGATGAAGAACTAAGGCAGAGTAAAGTGACTTGCCCAGACACCTAAAAAGTGTCAGAGGTCAGATTTGAACTCATGAAGATGAGTCTTCTTGACTCTAGGCCTGGCCTTCTATTCACTGTGCCACCTTGCTGCACCCACCCCTTATACTCTATGTGAAAATGTATATTCAGCTAATTGGGCTTGTGCCTGGGGCACCTGGCTCTTTGCCTTTTTTGTATCTCTGCCCCCCCCCCCCCAATATTCAGTGAATTAGTATCTTAATAGTAGAGAAGTCCAAGATTGGGAATGAACTTGTGAAGCTGAAAAATCTGGAGGCCATGAATCCTATCTAGTTTGAGCTAGCTGGTGGCAGGGATTTGGAGAGGATGACCACTGACTAGTTGACTGATCCTGGCCTAGGCTATTTTATTGAGTGGTATGTACTGGGAATTGTTTGGTTGCTATTCAGTGGGGATAAATTATAAAATGTCTAATTAGCAGTTTGGCAAACTGCTTTATGTCTAGATGAGGTTTAAATATTCATATCCCATCAGATGATAACAGTAGTTATAAATTAAGTTTATGATTCCTTTTTAATTCATTCTGTTCATGTAATGCAGGGTCTCTGGACACCAAGGCCAGTCTTTATGATTATAGGTACCCTGCTGTGTTGATACAATCCATGTGAACTTTGTTTTTTTTTTTTTAAACCCTTACCTTCCATCTTAGACTCGATACTAAGTATGGGTTTCATGGCAGAGGAATGGTAAGGGTTAGACAATATAAAAATATGGTGCTGGGAGACTTTCTGGGTAAAGATCTGGCTTTATGCTGACAGAGAAATCACAGGGCTGGAGGTCTACAGGTTTCCCTTCAGTTCAAAACCTGACATCCTAACTATTGACATCCACAGGTTTTTAAAGGCAAAAAGAAGAACTTACAGGGTGAAGGTGAAGACTTACAGTGGTCACTCTTGACATGAGTAATAGTGACTCATTTCTGGACCAGGAAAGTCTGGAAGAGACTGGGAAGAGACCTGGCAGGTGTGCCAGGTTCCAGGCCACAGACCTCAGTGAACTTTGGGTAACCCTCAGGTTATTAATTATTATTAATTGCTTAAACTAAATCAATTAGGTTATTAACTATTGATTTCCTGGTTACAATAACAGGGATTAGGGAATTTGCCCAGGGTCATAGAACTAGGAAGTATCCCCATGTAAACTTTATTCTGATCTACTTATCATGTGAAGAAATGGAACCTTTCAATTAGTTGCTGAGCCAGAACTGAGAATACTTTCAAAAGGAACTAATCAATCAAAGGATTTTTCCCTTTCTGTTCTGGTTGTGTTCAAGTGATGAGGTAAGGACCATTATAAGCCTCCTGGTGGGGAGAAAAAGAGGCTTTAGACCTTTATTGGTTGTTGTCATGCATCCCTTGAAAGCATGTGTTAGGGTCCGAATAGATTGCCACCCAAGGAGCACACGGAGACAATGCAATCCAAGCAAAGGGAAGTCTTTATTTCTAGTGTGTGCTAGGGGAGCTCAGTAAAGGAGTTCTGGGGGGGGGCATAGTCAGAGCAAAGATTATATACATTGGGGGGGGCGGGAAACTTAGGGGGTGGCGGGAAAGGTGGCGGGTATCGGCAGACTCAGGGGCACCCTGTAGTTCTTGAGTAGCCTTTGTAGTTAGTGGTTTTTGGCTGTCTCCCCAAGAATGTAGGGTTTTTATGCTACATTTGGGAGCCTAATAACACCCTATTGTTAGTGACCGTGGATTTCTCTAAGACATCCTGACCTGTTAGTAACTTCCGGTTTCTCGGAGCCATCCTGATTAGGAAGTCCCTAGCTTGTGTTTGCTTGTGGTTGCTTAGTTTCTGTGTCATAACTTTGGGGTTCTACACATGACCCTGATATTGCTACTTATATATATATATTCTATATATTCTTTCCTGATCTTAGGTGAAAGTATCAGACTAGGCTCTGACCATCTGAAAACCTTAAACATTTGGGAAAGAGAGTCACTAGAAGTCTGGGAGCCAGAATTAAGGTCAGCATTTGTGGTCTGTCAGCAGAGCCATGAGGAATGACTAGGATCCAGCCCAATAATGAATTGATCCACAAAGCCAACATTCTGGGCCCTAAAAGATGGAGAGATTTATCCATAGCTTTGTTTCATCCAGAAGGGAACTTGGTGAGGCAAATGTATTTTAGAGACTGCTTTGAAGTCTGAACTTATTCTCCTTAGGGATGAAGTAGGATAGGGGACAGTATATCCTGTTGGGAAGATGGTAGTGTTTGAGGATCCCATATTCCCAGTAAACACTCTGTTGGAACTTAGAGATGCACCACTTTGGTAAGAAGGAGAATCAACTATTCCTTCCGCAACCTAGGAATCCACAAAGGAAACTCTCAAGAACTGTAGAAATCCTGGGAAAGATAGTCTAAGATTGAGGGGGAAGAGCAGAAGGCAGAGCCCAGCTGGACTCTGGGATTTTCAGGAAAATTCAATATTCTCTGCCTGAGCCCCAAAAAAATAAAACCTAGGATTTTCAGGTAAAGGAAAGAGAAAAGATGCAACAGAAAAGAAAGAGCCTGTTTCATTTATAGGATCATAAGCATCAGGCAAACTTTCTTCTGCCATCTTTTTTGTAAAGAGGGAGGTAGGAACACAGAATGGAAAAATTACAAGACTGGGAAGAGGGAAATGCATAATTAACAATCATAACTGGGAATGGGAATGGGAGAAATTCACCCATAAAGCAAAAGAGGCTAGCAGAATGAATTTGAAAGCAGAACCTGACAACGCTATTTATAAGGAACTTATTGAAACACAAAGACTCACATAAAGTTAAAATGAGGAGTTGGAGTATGCATCCACTGAACTGAAAACAAACAAACAAACCAGAAATCATGACTTCAGGTAAGTCTACATAGCAAATATAGATAGGGTAAAAAGAGATTGGCAAAGAAATTACATTTTGTTTAAAGGCAACTTAGGTAATGAATCAATAGAAGTACTTAATTTATATGAACATAATAGCACTTATACTTAAAGGAAAAGTTAATTTAATTGGAGAGAGAAATATAGTAAGATTGTAATAGAAGGCTTCCTCAATCTATAGTTTTCAGTCCGAGGCAGAGCTAACCAAAATTTAAACAAGAAAGAAGTTAGGAATCTGATTATAACTTTAGAAAGAAAAAAAGATGTTAAATATCTGCTTGTTTGTCTTTTGATTTTGAAAAGGACCAGTGATATGGGGGGTGGGGTGGGGATGGTCTTAACTTGCTCATGAATTGGTTTTAAATGAATCTGAATTTCATGAAGTTAGCCTCACTCACTTCCAGAGTCATCAAAGTCCAGGGGTCAAAAAAGCTGACCATGACCTGGGATGCAGTGAATGACTTTGGCATCTTTGATGTCTAACCAAGCTCTAGTCCACAGTGCCTGCTTCAGCCACTTTCAAGTCCTTTGGAACAAATTGTTCTCATCTGCCCATTCAGATGGGAGAAGTCTTCACATGTTTGAGGTATTCCTTAACTTCACCAATGGGTTTGAGCCTGTCAGTTACCTTCAACCTAATTTAGCCATCTGTTGAAATAGTTTTATTGGAGTAAGGCCAGCTTGTTGGAACCATAAGTAAGAGCTGAGGGACACTAAAGGTGGATGAGAAGCTGTGAAAGACCTCATACCAGAGGTGCTAGCCCTCTCTGAATATTCCCTATGTCCCTAGAGCCCTTTAGGGGAGTGGACAAAGAAGGAATTCAGTAGACTTTATATATATATATATATATATTTTTTTTTTTTAATTTTTAAACCCTTAACTTCTGTGTATTGACATAGGTGGAAAAGTAGTAAGGGTAGGCAATGGGGGTCAAGTGACTTGCCCAGTGTCACACAGCTGGGAAGTGTCTGAAATCAGATTTGAACTTAGGACCTCCCGTCTCTAGGCCTGGCTCTCAATCCACTGAGCTACCCAGCTGCCCCCTTCAGTAGACTTTTAAAATGACATGATTAGAAAAAAAAATGTATATTGTATATGAATCACAAAAAAAAAAAATGACATGATTAGATAAAGTAGAATGTTAACCTCAAACTTTTTTTCTGAGTTCAAGATTCCTATAAACTACCTCAAATTAGTTTGTGTCAGAGAGATGTCCACAAGTGTACCTGGGGAGTTAGTCTGGAAACTGTCAAATTGGGCATTTCACTACCAAATTAATAAAAGTTGTTTCTGTCACATTTGTGCCAAAATATCAAATGTGAATATTGTTTTCCTTCCACACAGAAGAAATACCAGAATAAGTGGTCTTGAGAAGAAAAAACCCCTTGATCAAGAGTGCTCTTGGAATTCCAAAAGGGGAAATCCAACCTTCCTCTAAGGTAGTGATGGCGAACCTATGGCATTTTGCCAAAAAGGGCATGAAGAGCCTCTCTATGGCCACTCCTGTAGTTGCCCTCCAAAATTTGTTACTAGAAAGCCAGAGGGACTGAGGTGGAGCTGTTCTCTTCCCCATCTCCAGCATTTGAGGACTTTTCTCACATGACCCTCCCCTTTGCCCAGCAGCCCAATGAGAGCTCTTCCTCTCTCCGCTATCTGGGTTAAGGTGCTAGGGTGGGACAGCTTACATGCTGCATAAGAGTGTGGCACAGACCAGATGGCAGCCAGTTGAATCTGTGGTGAAGGTGATTTCCAAGGTAGAGTTCCACAGTATGGCATTTAGCTGGAGGGAGTCAGAGCTGTAGGGGAGGGGAGTGCTGAGGCCACTCTCCTCCCTCTCTCCACACCAGCCTCTCATCACCTGCCCCTCTGCCCAGCAGCCCAATGGAAAAGCTTTCTCCATCCTCTTTCGGGTTGGAGCAAGGAGGCAAAGGGGGTGGAGGTGGGGCCTGACACTGTCTTTAAAAGGTTCCCCATCCCTGCTCTAAGGGACCTGATGCATTAGTATGGTGTGAATTAGAATGAAGATCTCCAGCATATATATACTGGCAGTTATTTGGGTAGAGCTAAGCTGAGGTGAAATTAAAAAATGCCTTATTTTTGTAGTTCTGCAACCTTCTTTAGGTACAGATGGGATTTAAATATTATCTTCCCAGTAGACCATTATAAATATGAAAAATGATAAAGGCTTGTATAAATATATAAATTAGTATTTTAATTAAAGCCATGTTGATAGATAAAATCATTAGACCACGCGCTTGTAAGCATTCAAAACTGCCGCCTCCATACTGTCTCCTAGCCAAGCGCTACTCGCCAAAAAAGAGCTTGCTGGCAAAAGAGAGCACTCCCTCCTAACCCACGAGATTTAAGCTCTCCCCTGCGTCAAGACGTCGGAAACGGAAATCAGTTGGACCATGTTGGATCACGGGAAATGTAGTTTTATACATTTCCCTTGTCCATAGAAATATATACATTTTTAGATGGTTTTTTCCAATTTCCTTTTTACACCATTAACAATAATTAGTTTAAATACTGAATCCTATTTAATTAATTTTGTTTACACATGCTTATGAGTATCCTATGTGTAGCATTTTTTGGGGAGGGCAATAGGAATAAGTTACCTGCATCATACTTTGGCTCATATTGTGCCTCTAATTATCCCTTTGGGGAGATTTGTCCACAATCAAATTTACTATAATTAAAAACCATTCCTGGGGTCACTGAGAAGGTGTTTAATGAGCCAATGAGGAAAAGAGGCAGAGATCTCCAAGACTAAATTGGATCCCAATTGTGTCTTTGGGTACAGGATAGGGAGGGTCAAAAGCCCTGAGCTCAGTGGGCTCAATCGAGTAATCATTCTATACTAGAGACTATACTCTACAGTTCGTTAGAACTAGGGGGAAAAGGATATAACCCCCACAGTTGGGTGCTTGATATTTGGCAAATTGAGATTTCAACTTTTGTATGTGTGTGTGAAATAGAGCAGTATAAGGGGGGCAAATATGCTACCCCAAAAAGCAATAAGCATTTATTAAGGGTCTATTATGTAATATTCCCTGTGCTAATCACTGGGGATTCAAGGATAAAAGTAAAATAATTACTGACCTTGAGGAGCTTATTGTTCCCTTTTTTTTTTAATCCATACCTTCTATCTTAGAATCATTACTAGGTATCTGTTCTAAAACAGAATGGTAAGGACCAGGCAACAGGGGTTAAGTGACTTGCCCACAATCATACAGTTAGGAAGTATCTGAGGTCAGTTTTGAACCCAAGTCTCCTTGACTCCAAGCCTGGATCTCTATCCATTGAGTTACTTAGCTGCCCTACTGCTCCCTTCTCAGTCCTGTGTCTTCCCTCTTTCAAAACTACATTCCAGGGCAGCTAGGTAGCTCAGTGGAGTGAGAGTCAGGCCTAGAGACAGGAGGTCCTAGGTTCAAACCCGGCCTCAGTCACTTCCCAGCTGTGTGACCCTGGGCAAGTCACTTGACCCCCATTGCCCACCCTTACCACTCTTCCACCTATGAGACAATACACTGAAGTTAAGGGTCTAAAAAAAAAAAACCAAAAAAAAAAAAACTACATTCCAAATTCTCGTCCTCCAGATGGGTTTTCTGGCATTGATTCACAATGCTTTTGTCTTCTCCACACCCAAACTGGGAATGTACCAGCATATCTGAAGAGGTGAGAGAGTTGTGACCATTACTGAACTGGTCAAGTAATGAATCTAAAACATGCTGGTACATTATGCAAGGGTTCCATTTCATTTTGTACAACTGCACTGGCCTTCTCAAAATACTTTGTTACTCAAGGAAAATACTTTTAAGATTTAGTTTCTACATCTCGCTTGAAAATTTGAAGTTTACTTTCAAAAGCTTTTATGTATCCAAACATAACGTCAATACTTTTGCCAAAAGCTTGTAACTTTAAATTCAGTTCATTAATATGAACAGAGAGATCTGTAAAAAACATCAGGATGTTAACCCACTTATCATCATTGAGCTGAGGAAAGTCTCCCAGATCCTTATCCTCAAGAAATACCTTAATTTCTTCAAAGCACTCCACAAAGCGCTCAAGAACTTTGCCTCAGCTCAGCCATTTTACATTATTGTACATCACCAGTCCACTGTAGATGGAATCAACCTTCAGTAAAAGTGCAGAAAATTCTTGCTTGTGAAGGGGACGAGCAACTATTAAATTAACTATTTTTGTAACAACTGACATTAAGTCGTTTAAGTCAGTGAATCCTGCCTTGGCACATAAAGCCTCCTGATGAATAATACAATGAAAAGGCACAATACGATGTCCAATAGCTTCCGTACACAATTTGACAAATCCAACTTTTTTCCCCACCACATTTGGTGCCCCATCTGTTGTCACTGACACAACTTTAAAGATATCAATGCTTAAGTCATGGAATGTTTATATAACAACTTTACATATTTTGCTTCCCAATGTACTTGTTGGCACTGATATTAACTTTATCAACTCTTTTCTCATTGTGAGACCATCAGAATATTGACTAATAATGGCCAACTGAGCATGGGATGTGACATCAATAGTTTCATCAAGAGAGATCGAAAAATATTTACAATTACTTATGTCTCTCTTTAATTGATGTTGTACGTTTGTGTCAGTCTCATTATTTGGTCTTTTATAATATTTCTACTGAGTGGTAACTCAGATATTCTCTTAATAATAGCATCTTTTTTTCGGTATATCATGAAATAGAACTGGTGCACATCTTAGGAGAGTTTCTTTAATAAATTCTCCCTCACTGAGTGCTTTTCCATGCTGAGCTATGGAGTGAGCAATGCTCAAACTTGCAGATGTTAAATTTGTAGAGCTTTTTACAAATTTAAGGATGGAATTAGATTGGCTCTTATAAAGGTGTAGCTGCCTAGAAATGTATTCCTTCCTTTCATCCTCACTTTTTTTCAAGAGCTGGGAATGATTAGTTTCAAAATGTCTATTTATATACCACATTCTGTTTACTGCCATTTCAGTACATAGAACGTAAAATTATTTTTGCCATTTTTTTCTATAATGCCATACATCTTGGTCCATATCTCTCAAAAGGGTTGACTACTGCTACTACCACTTCCTTTACTTAACCTTGTTTTTTTTATTTTTGGGGTTCTCCATCAAGTTGGCAGTGACAGAAGATAGAATTATAGATAGCCTGTTAGCCTTGCAGGCAATTAGGGGTTAACTAGCCTAACTGACCACAAGATAGCACATGTAAGCAGAAATAGGAGTTAATAAGGATGCACAACAGTAATAATGGTGAAATGGAGTCTGCACTATGCTGCAAGATCGCGTTCCTTATGTAAATTAAGATGGCTGCTGCTATTTCTAATGGTGGGAAATGGTACCCATAGCACAGGCCCTCACCAATCCTAGCTTCCCCCTCACTTATCTCAGTAATGATGGTCAATTAGAAATCCACAACACCCCAGAACAGTAGATTGGATGAATGATGGTTGCTGTGGTTATGTGGTTGCTGGCAATGGCGATCTCAGGGTCCCCAGAAATGTGTCCCCTGCAGCATTCTGCTGCTCCCTGCTCTGCTGACCGGAAGTGAGGTCAAAGGTCCCCTAACAGCCTGGAAGTCCCAGAACTAGATGCTCTGTGCCAGAGTTCTGTTGTTTTGGCCTACAGACCTCCAGCACAGAGTGTCTACACTACACTACAGCAAATATTTCATCCTTTGCATGTGGCCTCATACTTTCGATGACATGCGCGTGATGCGTGCCATAGTTTCACCATCAGGGGGTTAAGAGAAGCCTATTTTCAATTGGCAACAAGAGATGGAACTGGGCATACCTTGAAAAAGATCTAAATAGTCTAGACCAGTGATGGGCAAGCTTTTTAAAGAGGGGGCCAAAGGAAAGGAAATGCTCATCTGTCAGTTTGTTTCTAAGGCAACTCTTTAAAAGTTTTATTGTAGGGGGCAGCTGGGTAGCTCAGTGGAGTGAGAGTCAGGCCTAGAGACAGGAGGTCCTAGGTTCAAACCCGGCCTCAGCCACTTCCCAGCTGTGTGACCCTGGGCAAGTCACTTGACCCCCATTGCCCACCCTTACCAATCTTCCACCTATGAGACAATACACCGAAGTTCAAGGGTTTAAAAAAAAAAAGTTTTATTGTATTGTATCCTACTCATTGTATTTATCAGATTAGGAATAATGTCGCAGAGCTCAATAGAACATTTCAGGGGGCTGCATCTGGCCCACATGCTGTAGTTTGCCCATCACTGGTCTAGGCCATTTAAAAAAAATTATTCTAGTTTGATTTTTATGTGAATAACTTTTTCACTGATGTCTAATGTCTAGTGAGTGGTGTCTAGTGAAAGAGAATGCTCTTTGGGGACAGGACTTTCTTTATGTAGGGAGCAAGAGTGACTCAGAGAAGGTAAGTCTCCTTAATTGAGACTTTCATGGGTATTATAATTGCTAAATAATAATAATTTTTATTATCTTTGTCTGGCTTGGCATTTGTTCTTTTTTTTTTTTTTCTTAAACCCTTACCTTCCATCTTAGAATCAATACTATGTATTGGTTCTAAGACAGAAGAATATCAAGGCAATAGGAGTTAAGTGACTTACCCAGGATCACGTAAACACTAGTAAGTGTTTGAGGCCAGATTTAAACTCAGGAAAATAAGTCTACCTGATTTCAGGCCTGGCTCTCTATCCACTGCACTGTGTAGGGCCAGCCTACACATCAAAAGGAAGCTTGGATAGCCTGGTGGTATTGGCAAATAAGAAAGGAAACTGAGAACAATCTGGTACCAACAAGTCAGCCCAGAGCTGTTCTACCAGCCTTTGAGTTGTGTTTTATTTTTATAATTTTTTCTTCAAGACCAGTTTTTTCCACAAGATTGGCATGAACAATATACACCAAGCTCCAAGTCTAAACAGCATAGATTTCAAGGCTTCACAGGAGCTGGCATGAACAACACATTTCTTCATGTAGATTACTCCCCAGTCTAAACAGCATTCAAAGGTCACCAAGACCCAGTCTCATCCAAACATCACTTCAACAATAGTCATCTACTATTCAGCACATTTCAAAAGGTAGGGTAAAGTGTGAACTTCCAAAACTACAGGGTCAATTTCAATGAAGTAATAAAGTATTTTAAGTAATATTTTAAGTAATAAAGTATATTAAGTTGCCATCCTCTGTCCTCCAGATTTCTCAGAAATCAGGAGAGATTAGAAGCAGCTTCTATCATTTTGAATGCTGCTTTGGCTGAGGGTATGAAATATTAACTCATTAATTGCTGGTTTATTATAAGGTGATTAGGGAATTTCTTTAAGGGGATTTCTGTATCTAGACTACAAGTCTTGGGGCTTTCCTAGAGATATTGATTACAATAATTCCAGTAACAAAAAGTGTTGGTCAGAAGGGAGTCATGCAGGGGGGTCTGATTGGGGTTTCCATCCTTCCTGTGGTCTTTTTTCAGGTCACAAGACCCACGTATGACTCTGTCATTCTGCATGGATTCAATGGACCCTTGTCCCCTCTGTGGCCCTTGGCACTGCACCAAGGTGTTTAGAGGAAATGTTTGTTTTGTACGCTTTTCTTGTTATGTCTTTGAAGTGAATTTCTTTTTATAAAAGCAATATGTGTTACAATAAAAACAATACATATTATGGGGCAGCTAGGTAGCATAGTGGATAGAGTGTGAGGCCTAGAGCTGGGAAGAGCTGGGTTCAAATTTGGCCGCAAGACACTTATTAGCTGTGTGACCCTAAGTAAGTCACTTAACCCCAATTGCCTAGTCCTCATTGTTCTCCTTAGAAATGACACTTAGTATTGATTCTAAGACAGAAGGTATGGGTTTTAAAATAAAAGCTAAATACATATTGTAATTCATTAGAGGACCTCTCATTGGAGGGATAAAGCTGATGGGAGTCATAGCTGAGAGAAGAGACCTTAGACCAGTGGTTCCCAAACTTTTTTGGCCTACCGCCCCCTTTCCAGAAAAAATATTACTTAGCCCCCTAGAAATTAATTTTAAAAAATTTTAATAGCAATTAATAGGAAAGATAATTGCACCTGTGGCCATCACCCCACCTCTGGATCGCTGCAGCATCCACCAGGGGGCAGTGGCTCCCACTTTGGGAATCACTGCCTTAGACCCTTGAGTGGGAGACACAATGGAATCCACTTTAGGAGAATGAGACAAAGCATACTCATTATAGAAATATTGGGGTTGAGGTTACCCTGTTAGTTACCCTGCAAACACTTCCTTTCCCCCTTTCCCTGATTTTAAAAAGAGGGGCAAATTTCACTAAGAGTAAAGAGAGTCAGAAGATCTGAGTTCAAGACCCAGCTCTGCCATTTATGAGTTGTTTGACTCTTTGGATCTCATTTCTTCAACTATAAAATGAGAGGTGTTCTCCCAGCTCCAACTTTCAGAAAACCCTGTTTCACCTTTCATTAAGGTTCTGTCTCTCTCTGTTCCTCCTCATTCTAGGCTACCTTTAGACATTGCCCTGGAAACCCTATCAGGCTGAGTTTATGCTTCTTCTCCCTTCAGGGAGGTGGGGGGAAAGACACCTTCAAGTTTCCTACTTGATTGTCTTGTCTGAACTGAAAGTCATTATGGCTCCAGGGCTTCTCTTATCATGCAACCTTCCCTCTTGCTTTCTTTTTCCCTAGGTCCATCTTTTTCTATTCTTTCTTTCTTTCCCTTTCTAGACTCTTCTCCCTTCCTCTTTATCCTTTTTTTTTTCCTGCCCTCAGCACTTTCCCCGTCTAACTTTTCTTCTTTCTCTTGTTTCTATTTGTCTCCTTTGATCCCTGATTTCTCTCTTTTCTTGTGTCCCTCTATAAAATTTCTCCCTCTCAGTTTTCTACTTTGTTTTTCTTACCTCTTCCTTTCCTTCTTCTTTAAACAACAGCAAAACAACCTTACCTTTCATCTTAGAATCAATACTGTATATTATTTCCAAGGCAGAAGAGCAGTAAGGGCTAGGCAATGGGGGTTAAGTGACTTGCCTAGGGTCACACTGCTAGGAAGTATCTGAAATCAGATTTGAACCCAAGACCTCCCATCTCTAGACATGGCTCTCAATCCACTGAGCCACCTAGCTGCCCCCTTTTCCTTTTCCTTTTAAAAATGGGTATGCAGTGAGGTGTGGGGGAACAATTCTTTATGGTATTCAGGAAGGAGGGGGACATTACTAAGGGAGGTCTCAATGGAGGAGATTACTTATCTGCAGCTACTCTACTAGTTTGCACACTTAAGAGAGGTGCCCATACTATGTCTCTTCCTCCAATCACCACCTCTATTTCATATCCTCAGTCAACCACCATATTTTGTATAACACTGGCATTTATAGCTTACTGAATTAAGTTGAATAGAGGCATCATAGGGAAGAGAATGATTTGTTTACCAGAGAATCTCAAATGTTGAGGAACTTTTTTACTTGTCAGAAATTTGGAAGATTATTTATCTGAAAGGTAATTAGATGAGGGAGTCTCCTTACTTGAGAATTCTTACAGAGAAGCCTTCTTTTGGGTGAGATGGTGAATATATATAATTTGGAAGCATCTGTCTCATTGGAAGTCGGATGGGGAAACAAAATGTAACACAAAAACAAAATCAAAATATATATACATAGAAGGTGTAGTATTAGAACATTTCCATGGAGCTGAGTATGCATGCTTTAACTCTAGGAAGAAGTGCTTCTATCCAATCTCCCAACACACAGAATTGATCCTCTAAATTCTAATGAAGCAGGAGGGAGTGTTTCCATGCCTTTCCTTTTACTTCCTCTTCATTTTGTTTCAGATCTTGAAGGGCTGGGCCTCTGAGCCAAAGAAATTTATTGCTCCCCAATTTTCCTTCTTTGATCCTAGATTAACAGGGCTCTGTCAACTACCTAAAGCCATGTGGTGAGACTGGATTATTGTTCTCCAGGGGCTCTGGACACTACAGGAGTGCAAAATTTTCAGTCACTCTCCTTCCAAACTATTTCTGATCCCCTCAGTCTTCACTGGACTCCTTTTCAGATTCTTCTTTTATCTACCCAGGATGGTACTAGATTTGGTCTCAGACAATCTGGCTTCAAACTCTACCATGTGAGTTTGGACAAGTTGTTTCCTCTCTCTGGGCTTTAGCAACTTCAGGTGTAAAATAATAGAGTCGAGTTAGATAAATTTTAAGTCCCTTGGAGCTCTAAATATAAATAATTCCTTGCAGAACTAATAATGTCTTGCTAATTCCTAACCTCCCAACTGCCTTCCTTCAGTCCACTTCTTCTAGGGTCTTATCTCCCAGCCCTCTCCATCTCTTTTACTCAATTCCTCATGCCTACATCCCAGGGCCAGTGAAGTCTTTTCAGGGGAGCTCATTAGGTTCTAGTGGTCCATTTCTTGGTCACTTTCTTTAGGGGGTATCTGTAATAATCCTGGGCTTTAAACTCATGGCCCCATGTGTCCAGATGGGAAGGCTGACTTCTGATCACTGGTCCCTGTAACTCTAAAGAATGATTGGTCAGGAAGAGAATGAAATGCTTCTTGAAACGCAAAGCAGAAGGGCAGGAAGTTAGAACTAGAAGGGATTTCCAGAGAAGAAAGGGATGATAATATAAAGATTTCTTATTCCCCTTGTCCTTTGTGGAAGATGAAGTTTATTGTACTCTTAACTTGTTCCCTCAACACCTCACTTCCACAATCCTCTGCCACCATTCCAACTGCTATGTCTCTTTTCTGTCTGTTTTTATCCCATGGCAGGGGCCATAGCCAACATTAAGGCTGAGAGCTAGTGGACACTTAAAACTTATTCCTATTCTTCCCCTACAACCATCAGGGTGGCTGACTTTGGACTGATGCAGGCACTGGGCCACAACCAAAAGTGGAATTCCCCTAAGTGGGTGATTACTAATAATAATGGAATTCTCCTAAAGATGGTATTGAGAAAGAGAAAAGTGAGAGAACTAGGGAGCAGTTCAATTAGTATTAGTACAAGGGAGAAATGGGGTAGGGAAGGGATAATTTGAATCAATCCTGGGTTTCAGCAGAGGTTTTTGAGCAGCTAGGTGGCACAGTGGATAGAGGGTAGGACCTGGAGTCAGGAAGATTGCTGTTCCTGAGTTCAAATATAATCTCAGATGTCTACTAGCTGGGTGATCCTGGGCAAGTCACTTCACCCTGTTTACTTCAGTTACTTCATTTGTAAAATAAGCTGGAGAAGGAAATGGCAGACCACTCCAGGATCTTTGCCAAGAAAACTCCAAATGGGAGTGGGACGTGACTGAAAATGACTGAACAACATGTGGGATAATGAATAGGGCTTTAGTCACTCTTATCTTTTGCCACCCCACACCAATCTAAGTAAAATGTGTAAAATGTTCTCGGAGATAATGAACCTTGGGTTAGGTTGAAGACCTCTCTGATCCCAAGTCATAGCTCCCTCAGTCTTCCCTTTGCTCTTGTGATACCATATCTTTGTCCTCCATGTTAGACTCCTTATCCTGCTGACTGACCAAGCTTCTTCTGCTTGGAGGACATCCGCCAAGAGATAAGTCCCAGTCCCTGAAAAAATCCTACCCAATTCTCTTCTACTGTCTCTTCATTCTGATCTCTCCTGCCTCCATTCCCTTTTCCTATCATCTATTCTCTCTCCACTTCCCTCTTATATTTTGCCTTCCCCTAATCTCTTCCGTCCCAACCCCCTGTTTTCTCCTTTCTGCACTTTCTGCACTCCCATATCTTACCTGTTACCTCCTGCTAAGGCGCAAAGAAAGGTTTCAGGATTCAACACAGGTCCAAGGGAGAAAGATCTGAGGAGAGCTTGGGTAGGAAACTGGGGTCTCTAGGGAGGGGGGGAATGGGAGATCAGGCATCTGGGTCACATTAAATTCTCTATTTTTCTTTCCAGATCTCTTTAAAAATCTGGGACAGCTCTCTCTGTGAGTAACCAGTCCTTCTAGCCATTTCACAGAAATCCAGTGTTCTGTTGCTATATATGACTGCAGTTGGATGTTATAATGGAAGAGTCCTGGCTTCAAATCCTGCCTCATACTCATACTTAGTTGTGTGACCCTGGACAAGTCATGGAATTTTTCTTGGCCTCCTTCTCTGTGAAATGTGGATAATAATAGCACCTACCTCTTAGGGTTGTTGTGAGGACCAAATCATCCTTTAAATAAAGGGCTTTGTAAACTTTATACTGATATATGATTGCTAATTGCTATTATTATTACATTAGTAATAATCCTTTCCTTCAGATGTCTCTTTTCCTTCTTCCCTAACTCCCAACCCAACTAGATTCCCAGAAAGACTCAAGCCCAGGAATATGCTGGCATTTAGTTAACAAATAGCTCTCCAAAAATGTATGCAAGATCCATTTCAATTCAATCTGCATTATTAACACTTTCTCCATGGCTTTTTTAAAACCCTTACCTTCTATCTTAGAATCATTACTGGTTTCAAGGTAGAAGAACAGTAAAGGATAGGCAACTGGGGCTAAGTGACTTGCCCAGAGTCACACAGCTAGGATGTATCTGAGGTCACATTTGAATCCAGGACCTCCTGTCTCTAGGTCTAGCTCTCTATCCATTGAGTCACCTGGCTGCCCCTCTCCATTACTTTCAACAAAACAAGCCCTAGTTTGTAGCATGTGTTGAATTCTAAAGTGTAAAGCTCACTGAAAATTTAATTGAGTCTTGAGTCAGTAAGAGCTGACTTCAGTACATTTCCCTGGGCCTCTCAAAAGATTATATCTGGTTAGCCTGTAGGAGGCTCAGCAGGCCAGACAAATACTTGTAGCCCCTGTGATGTGAGCCTTTGTGGATGAAGAGGATCACATACAACCTATGAGTCTTTGAGAGGAGAAGGGTTTGATGTTTTCTGTTTGTAGGTGGAGCTGTGCATTCACAGAGTCCCACATTAGGAATGTTGGGCAAGTTTCCAGAGTGACAGATGATACGATCTCTGCTGTCTAGAACCTCAAAGATACTGACCCACAATCAAGACTATGGCAGCTTCTACCAGCACCTGTATCTCCTGGGACCTGAGCCTTCAGTCTTTCACTATTCTCCATCTTCTCAGAAACTTCTCAGAAAACCAGGAGAGAGGAGGCAGCTAGGATGAAGAGCCTAAATACAGGAGGTCCGTAGTTCAAATCTGAACTCAGACACTTCCTAGCTGTGTGACCCCAGGCAAGTCACTTGACCTCCACTGCCTAACCCTTACTGCTCTTCTGCTTTGAAACAAATAGACAGTATTGATTCTGAAACAGAAGATAAGGGTTTAAAAAAAGAAAAGAAAGAAAACCAGGGAAGATCTCCAAGTCCTCATCATTTAGTTAAGTTCTGTACTTCCTCTGATGCCTCTTCCTTCTGAAGTTTCTGGAGGCATGCCCCAGGTTATCTTTCCTGCCACCTAGTCTTCTGAGGAATACAGTTGGCCAGCCCTGCAAGTCTGAATTTCCTCAGACTTAATTGCTCTTCTTCCACTGAGCATGGGCTCTGAGGGTGACTGCTGATAGATCTTGGAGTGTTAGCAATGGAATTTCTGTACCACTAGCCAGTAGGTCATGAACCAGCCTTACCTAGGGTGGTAAAATGTTACCATCACTTCGAAGAGATGACAAGATGACCACTTCCATTCTTTCTTTATAGGGTATAACATGAACTTCAGCTGGGTTGATGTCAGGGGATAAAATCCTCCTCATTGTTTTGCCTTGTTATCTAACTGGAATGAAGTGTGGTGTACCAGAACCCACTCCATAGGAAGGGAATGGAGTTTCACTCAGAACTAATAATATTAAGGATGCTTTCCTTTCCTTTCTCCTCTCCCTGCAATTTAGGGTAGACTCTGGTGTCTAAGGGAACGGGCATAGCACTTTAGAACCTATGCAGGAGTGCAAAGGGAGAGATGTATCAAAGTAGAAAGGGCACAAAATTGGGAATCAGAAGGCTTGGGTTCGAATTCTAGCTTTCCTGTTTTTACTCTTTGACTTCTGACAAGTCTCAATCACTTCATCATTTGCAAAGCTATAAGCTTGAAGTTTCTTCTAGCATTAAATTCTAAGACGAAGGCAACCACATTCATTTGGCTCTGCTTAGTCCCTACCTAGGAAGCAGAAGCCTGGCTAAGGCACCCCACTCCACCCACAGAAGCTTTGCAGAACTCAGAATGAAATATGTGGAAAACTGGACATCATTCCATACCAGAACCTCTTGCTGCTACCATCTTCAACTGTATCATGGAGAAATGGGTAGAAGTAAAGATAGGAGTAAACACTTTGGATTATGTGGGCATAGTCCTCTAACCTTAGATGATGGAAGAAGTCCTCTCGAGACTTGGGTGAAGATAGGTCTTGGCAAATGGTAATGTTGGGATGCAGACCTCTCTGACCTTGGCAGAATAGAGACCAACTTGGATTTTGAACATGACTAATTTAGGATGAAGGTTTTGACTTCAATTTTCCTTTGTTTCCATACAAAGTCCCCTCTCCAACTCCACATATGAATTCCCCAGTGTCCAAAAAGTTAGAAAGTTTTTAATATATATGCATATATATAACAAATGTATACACACACCATACAAAGACACATTATTCTCCCTAGTGCTCAGACAGAGAGAGGAGAAAAAAATGTTAAATAAGGCATAAGAAAAGCTGCAATAAGCACCAGCTTGGGAAAAGGGCAGGAGAAATGATGTTTGGGGACCTGATAGTTGGGTACTAGGGCCCTAGCCCCAAAAAGCATGTATAAGGAAGGTTAACTCATCTCCTCTTAAAGTGCCATGGGTCCAAGAATGGTTCCAGGGGGACTGGATCTATGTTGTTCAGGGAAGAAAAGGTACATTGTAAAATGAGGGGAGGAAATCACTGCTCAGAAGACTTGGGATCAAGAGTTCTGTTCCCTTCCCATCCCCCAATTCACTGTGTGATTTTGGTCAATTTACTTTAACTTGACCTCAGCTTCTTTATATGTAAAAGGAAGAGTCCCAAAGGTTTATGACTCTAGCAGGTTATTTTTTTCCTTTTTTTGAGGTGGTGGTGGTGGTGGGGAGCTACTGTAATAATAACATTCCCCAGCCCCTACATCTAGATTTTCTTTTGATATTATGATACTAGGAGGGGAGATGGGGTCATATTAGGAACAAAGGAGGTAGAAAAATGTAAATAAGGGGAAGAGGAAGATGGTTAGTGCTGGGGGAAGGATAGAGAGGGGTACCAGAGAAAGAGGAGTAAAATGGAATGGTACTATGGAGCAAATTACCAGAGTAGTGATGGCAACCTTTAGGGGATCAGTTAAAGGATCCAAAAGAGAAAGGGGCCTAAAACAAAGACCCTTAGCATTCAGCACATGCAGCATTTGTATGTCCCTACTCCTTGCAGGGAATAGAGCCTCAGTCTTCATAATGAAGGCTTTCAAGCTTTTCTTTGGGTTATCTAAGCCCTAACTTCCACTCCTAGATCTCTCTCCTCAAGACACCATCATCCTGGAGAGTGGTAGTGGTCATCTTCGATCCTGGGGTCAGGCCAGGTCAGGGTGGTGGTAGACATCTTGGAATTCTGTGACTAGGATACCTATCATTGATTACATGATCAGCCTCTAACTGGTGATGACCGAAGGCCCCGAATTAGCATCTCCCGGCCTCTCAAAAAACATGTAATCCTGGGGGGAGGGGAGGAGCCAATAAAGACACGGTAAGAGGGATCCTGACATAGTATCCTTTAATCCCATCCATGTTCTCCCAAAGGACTACCCCTCTCTATTTGCCCATCTTTTTTTTCACATTACGGTTCATTCTCCCCCCTCCACCCCACCCTCATACTTTTGAGATGATCAAGACACTCAGATAAAGAGGGACATAGAAGGAGCATAGGATATGAGCACTCACAATAAGAAAAGCTGCTCCCAGCAGCACAGCCTTCAATCTTACATCAAGGTCCAGGGGGAACTGGAGGCCAAACTGGTCTGCATCAGTGAGGGCCTCTGGCACAATGCCTCCCCACTGTTTACTGATCCGACCCACACTCCGTGATTCATCTTTAGTCTTCACCTGATGACCAGGAAAAGGGAACTGATGAGCCATGATATATGGAGGAGGCTAGCTGCTTTATGTGGAATCTATTCCCTCTTGTTACCTGGCAAGAATGCTGACAGGTCCATGGCGGATTACCAAGGAAAACCAGCAGGTTCCATGGAGAGTCTTAACCCTATGGAGCTATCATTCATGAGCTGACCCCTCTCAAACTGATCTATTTTCAAACTTCTTGGAGCAATGAATTCTTTTTATTTACAGCAGTTAAAGTGTTGCCAAGAAGCTCTTATTTATCCCAAAGCTACTGCTTTCAAGCTGATTCTAAGGATCCCTGAGAGTTCTTCTGTTTGAGGACATGGTGAAACATGGTCACAGTTAGCTTGGCCTTTGTCATCCCAAGTCCTATTCTTCCCTCCCTTTCTTTTCCTCTCTATATGTTTTCTAAAACACTTTATCCAGATATCTACTCTGCTATCATAACATTCTACTCTGTATCATCCTTATTTTGGTATATCTTATATTCCACCATTCAATTATAAACGACTTGAGAGCATGAATTTCATATCTTGGTATCTAAAGAATCTGAGTTCTAATTCAAGTTTTGCTATATACTATGTGGTCTTGAACTTGTTACTTAGAGGTAACTAAGTAATTGGTTACTGATTAATTAATTAAGTAACTAGTTACCGAAACTCTGATATGTTTCTTTTTTCTTTTCTTTTTTTTTTCCGTTTTAGTAACAACTCTAAGACAGAAGGGACAGAAGTGACTTGCCCAGAATCACTTAGCTAGGAAGTGTCTGAGACCAGATTTGAATCCAGGTCCTTCCAAGTCCAGACCTGTTACTCTATCTATTAAGCTACCTAGCTCATTCTTGGCATCAGTTTCTTAATCTTAAAGTGAAGGGGACTGGATAGAGATCTAAATTGTCTTCCAAATCTTGTGAATATGAGTAAGTCACTTAAAAAAATTTTTTTTAAATGGGGGAGGTTCAATCACTTTACTTCTATGAACCTCACTTGCCTTACTTATAAAATGAGAGGGTTGGACTAGGTGGCTTCCGACTCTAAATCTATAATCTTATGATTCTGTGTTGACATGTGCCAATCAATCAATTAAATGCCATGCCTTTGAGCGTCAGTGTTGAAAACTGGTTTTCCTGCCTGCAGCAATCGGTCAACCAGCGGGATACTAAACCAGCACCACTAGAAGAAAGAACTTGTCTAAAAAGACAAAGGAGGGGCAGCTAGGTAGCTCAATGGATAGAGAGTTGGTCCTGGAAACAGGAGTTGCTGGGTTCAAATTTGACCTCAGACACTTTCTAGTTTGTCTGACCCTGGGCAATTACTTAACCCCAGTTGCCTAGCCCTATCTGCTCTTCCTCCTTGGAACCAGTACTTAGTATTGATTCTAAGGCAGAAGGTAAGGATTTTTAAAAAAATATAATAGAAATTACAAAGTCCTCTTCCTTCAACGTTCCCTAAAACATCATTACTAAAAAGTCACCATTTTGAATGTCAGGTATTAGGATGTTACAGTATAAAGGTTGAAGTTTGGCATCATAGCAGTATCCACTGCATTAGACCATAAGGTCATCTTATGGAAGAAAATATCTTTGAACCTAGTGGCAGCCATATTGGATTTGGGTGTTGGTATTAAAAGATTCTATATATTAGAACTGGCCATCTTGGTTTCTAGGGCTGACCATCTTAGATAATATGTTAGACTTTTGAGCATTTCTCTATTTAAGGGAAGGACCAGAGCTGTGTTTATGCAGTATAAGATATTAAATCCCAGAGTTCTCACTGGCTCTCTCAACTCCGCTATCATAATTTCTGCTACTTAATCCCTACCTCAAAGTTGGTGTCACTGCCACAACCACAGGTACAGCATGGACCCACAACTCGAAGCAGTGTCTGACGATCTGCATCTTGGATGGAGAACTTGGGGAGGAAGGGATGCCAGGTCTGTAGTACATGCCCAATAGTTGTACCAGGCGGGGCCTGTACTTCCAGCTAAGGACATGAGGAGAGAGAATCACCACAAGGTTCCAAGCTGTCCAGCCTCCAATCCAGACTTCAATTTTCTTCATGGACCTGGGTCCATGGAGGAAGAAGACCACCAGATTCTGGCACCTTAACCTCAATGTTTCTTAGCTGCTGGCTCAAATGCCCCCAGCCTCAACATTCTTAGTTCTAGCCTTCCACCTCCCAGGTTCTGAGTTGTTGCCTCCCAGCCCTTTCAGGCCCAATCTCTAAGACCCTGTCCATAAACCCAAGCTCCCCTTAAGTCTCAGACATCCAAGCCCACCTCCTGAAGGCAACAGGGACAGCAGCAGGTCCCACAATGTAGAGGGCGGACCAAGTGTAGGACCTCCCTGTTCATGGGATCAGCCACACGGATACGCATGGGCCGGCGAGCCCCACAGCAGAGATGGGCACAGCAGCTGCTTTCTTCAACTGCCTGGCCTAGTGGTTGCTCTACTCCAGAACGTAGCTCATACCGGTTACAGATCTCCCAGCCAAAGAATGCTAGGAGCAAGAGATGGGGATGGGGAGAGGTGAATACATGAACATTAGCACTGAATTTCTGAGTCTACCTCCATTCATTTGATCATCCTTTACTAAGTACTTGGTATGTACCAGATCTTATGCTGATTGAGACACAAAGACAAAAATTAAATCATTTTTGCCCTTGAGGGCCATGAAGAAACAACAGGAAAATAAGTAGGTACAAAATAAGTTTTGATGCTGAGGGAAGAACACTAGCAATTGGGGAATCGAGGCAGTCTTTCTGTACAAGATTGAACTTAGCCTGGAAAGAACTTGGGGATTCTACGAACTAGGTAAGGGGGGAATTCTAGGCATGGGGGACAGGAGTCGTTATGTAGGTTTGTGAAGGGGAATAATATGAAATAAGCCAGGAATCATAGAGTGGAGTTAGAATATGAAGGGTTTTAAATAACAATCAGAATTATCCTAGGGAAGTGTTTCTAGGTAGCTCAATGGATAGAGTGCCAGACTTGGAGACAAGAGGTTCTTGGTTCAAATCTGGCCTCAGATACTTCCTAACTGTGTGACCCTGGGTAAGTCATTTAATTACCTGGCTCTTACCACTCTTCTGCCTTGGAACTCTATCAATTCTAAGACAGAAGTGAAGAATAAAAAAGAGAGAGAGAGAGAAAGAGAATTATTCTAGGAGTAACTAGGAGCTACTGGGACTTCTTAAGCAGGAGCATGCAAGGTCAAACCTCTAGCAGAACTGTAGAAGGTAGATTGGAGTAGGAAAAAACAGGAGCAAAGAGATCAATTAGGAGAAATACTTGCAGTAGTAGTCTAGGCTAGATGTGACAAGAGATATGGTAGAAGTAGAAAGAACAAGATTTAGGAATTGATGGGATATAAAGAAAAATAAAGAAAGAAGAGTCCACCTCTAAGGCTTTGAATTTAAGTACCTATAAGAAGAGTGATACTGTTAACAAAAATAAGGATCTCAGGAAGAGTGGAGGTTGGTGGGGAGGAGTGGGGCATGGAGAAGATAATGAGCTTTGGGAATTGTTGAGTTTAAGATGCTCAAGGGATATCCAATTTAAAATGTTCCATATGTGGAAATATTACTCTGATATGAGAAATGATGAAAGTGAAGGATACAGAGAAACATGGAAGTCTAAGATCAATACATATGAGCACACACACACACACACACACTCACAGTGAGATAAGCAGAACCAGGAAATCAATATACATGAATGCTTCATCAATATAAATGTATAAAACAAAAGAAATTAAAACTGAATGTTTTAACTATAATTGCCACATTTGCACCCAAAGAAAAGTTATGATGATGCAACTTCCTGTCTTCTTTGTGGAAGTGAGGAGTTATGAGTATAAAAATGATACCTCCAAGGTAGGGCTTGGTTGTTATCTTTGTTAGTTTTGCTGAACTATCATTTTTTTTCCTTTTTTTTTTATTATTTGTTATAAGTGATCAATCCCTGAGTGAGGGAAGTGAGAGGGAAATATTGGAAAATTGAAGGTGATGTTAAAAACAAAGATATAAACCCCCCAAATTAAAATAAATGTTCAATTGTCTATCAGAAGAAAGTGTAGCTAAGGAGGGAGCCTGTAGCTGTATCCTGTAGCTGGATAGATAAATGTAGACATAATTGGCATAGAGATGATAGTCAAATCCAGGGGAGCCGATAAGATTATTTAGAGAAACAAGGTGCAGGCTCCCCCATTTCTTATCCTACCACTTTCCAACTGGGAGATTTCCTCTACTTTGTAGTATTTTCTCTTCTAGCTCCTTCAGCCTTCTCCAACCTATCATTCTTTCATATCTGGGCACAATTATACCCCACTTACCTTTTACCCGCTCAATCTTCTGGTGAATCAGGATCTGATCAATCTAGGAAGAGAGACACATACAAACACACTTCTCCCCTACCCCATGGAACTAGATAGAAAGCCTATATTTCCAGCCATATTTCCTGCTACTTTCCCTTCCCTGTACTTTTTACTTAAACTCCCAGTTTCTTAGTCCTCCCTCCTTTACCTGTCCAAATTCTATTCATCTTTCAAAACTCTAGCCTCTTCTTTCCAGGAATCTTTCCTGATTCATTACTACCACAACTACTTCTCAAAAGCAAGTTTTTCTCTTGTAATATTTTATGTCTCTTATGTCTCTTACATTTCATCATGTATTAAAGTTATTAATACATAGTGTTATCTCCTCTATCAGACTGTAAGCTCCTTGAAGCCAGGGACTCTATATCTACATTGCTGTAATATATAACCACCCAAGTCCCAACCTCTAATCCCTATTTCCTTTATAAAATGGGCATAATATTTGGATTTACCCTACCTAACACCACTGTTGTAAGGACTAAATGAAATAGTTTGTGAGCGAAAATGACTTAGGATCCAGATCCCACAGCTTTCCTCCCTCATACTCCTAACTCACCTGTACAAGGAATTCCAGGCCAGAAGGGACTCCAGGCAACTGCAGGAAGGGAACAGTAACTGGTTCTGGTTCCAAGGGGGCCACAGGACCAGGGGAAGGAAAGAGGTTGACAATGTGGCCTGGGGCAGGCGCAGGATTGGAATATGAAGCAGGCTGGGTCACTGGGTATGGGGGTGATGGGGCATAGCCTTTGGGGGGCAAGTAACCTGTGGGAAGGTGATATGTAAGAGGCAAGGAGTGAGAGGGTAGACTGGCCTCCTCACTTCCTTAAGTTCCTCCAGAGAACCAAGAGGAAACACAGAAAAAAAAAAAAAGAAGAAGAAATGAAGGAAACAAAAACACCTGGAGAAAAAGATGAAGGAGGTAGAACAGAGACACCATGAGAGAATAGCAGGGAGGGACTCTGTCCTAGCAGGTTCAACTACATTCCCAGGTGATGCCTCCTTTGACATCCCACTCTCTCTCCTCCGCCAGGTTGCCAGCTCAAGAGATGGGAGAATGAAGGAAAAGAGGAGGCCTAATGGAAGTCAAACCACCTTCACTTATCCCTCAGAGACATGATCCCTCCCAGCCCTGTCCATCCCAGGAGCCACCCTGTCCCAGGAACCTTTAATTACCTCCATAGATGACACCCTTACCTGCCATGGAGGGGGCGTTGTAAGCGGGATGTCGATGTCCCGTGGGAAGTGTCTTCTAGAGAAAGAGAGCCAAGGAAGGAAAGTTGTGGAGAGAAAAAGGGGCGGGGGAGTAGAGAGACCTAGGGGCCAAGACACAAATCTGGGACAGAAAGATGGGGTCAGGGCTGCGGCTCACTCAGAGAAACAGGAAAAGTGGTCGCAGGAAGTGGAGATGCCGGGGAAGTGGGGCTAGGGGGAGGGAGGAGGCAGGGAATAGAAGAAGCAGCCCTGGGAGGGGGCCGGGTGTCCTGGAATGCCTGGCTCCCAGCCGCACCAGCCCTAGCTCCGTCCACTCGACCCGTCTCTTTGTTCTCTTCTCCTCACCCCCGGAGAGCCCGCCCTGCTAGACCTTCCCTCCCCGCCCTAAGCGGCCGCCTCTTCGCCCCGGCTTACAGTAAGCCCCCACCCCTAGGATGGCTCTCGGGCAGTGCCAGGCGGGCTCCGGCGGCTCAGTTCAGGACGAATAAAATATATTCATATCCGTGAGAGCCCTAGAACTGCACTTCGGCCTAGGTTTTGCAGGAGAGGTCCGAGAACTAGTGCAGACCCTTGAGGTGGGGTGAGAGAAGAGGAAAGGGCCGGCAGCTGCTTTCTTTGAGGGCCTCCCCTCCCCCGCTCTCCGGGTCTTCTCCAACTACAGGGACCAAGGAAGCCGAAGAGAGAGAGGATGAAAAAATGAAGGCTGAAAGACAGTCCCTCCTCCCCGCCCCCTGCCTATCCCCTGTCTATCTCTATCTTCCTCTCCTGCGGATTCGGTGCTCTCAATCTACGAGCTTATGATCTCTAGCGGCCAAACCCTTGAGCGGCTGGGCCGCAGACATCCGGAGGTGGCCTGTTTTGGTAGCGCCTATAGGCACCTTCTTGGTTCATGCTCAGTGAGTCATTCTAGGTATCGGGGAGGTGGGAGGAGGGGGAGAAACAAGTGTGAGGCATGAATCAGTCAAGCTGCATTTATTTAGCACATGCTCTCGGCCTCGGAGGAGAGATGGGCGTGGAAAGTCGGGTAGAAGGGGTGGTGGTGTTGGGGGGGGGCGGCACCGAAGGGATCCCGGCCAGCCTCTTCTGCCTTCCGGCACCCCAGGGATTGATGGGGGGCTTATATAGGGCCTTTCCCATATATGCTAATTAGTCGACCCTAAGATGTAGGATGCTGATATGCAAATCAGCCAACCCTAGAGGAGAAGGGAGGAGTGCTGGTATGCGGGTAAAGGGAGTGGGTTTAATGGAAAAAGTTACAGTGGTTTGGAGGGGGAGGTCATCACACTGGGCACACACATACACTTCCACCACATGGCCACAGCGCCCCCTCCTGGTGAATGCAGGAACTACGACCTTCCAGAAACCATCTCAAGCGTGTGATTCCTTCCCTAAAATTGGTTCTTCTCATATGGCCCTAGTTACCACCTATGTGCGCATCTATCCACATTTATTAGGCACCCACCATATGCATGTTACACCCATACCTATATCTGCGTCTCCAGTCCCTACCTTACACACGTGAGGATCATACTTGCCGTTCTAGACTCCCTTAGATTGTTTCATCCTTACTAAAAACTCAAAGAAAGGTAGTGTAGAACACCTGAATGGGAATTTGGAAACCTGGGCTCTGGAAGGCTAACTAGGTGTATATGGTCAAGTTGTTTCCACTCTCTGGGCTTTGGTGGTCTCTTATGTAAGATAGATTGGGAAAACTGCCATTGAGATTCCTTTCAGTTTTGAGTCTACATAGAATCTCCTTGGCTCAAGTACTACAGAGCTTTTCATCTCCCCAACTACTAGTGCTTTTCCTTACTGCCTACTTTATATCTGACATTTTATTCAACAAATGTTGGGGAGGGGAGAAAATGAAGCATTTATAAAGTGTTTACTATGAAGTAAGTGCCAGGCACTGTGTTCTAAGCCAGGAAGTCCTAGATTCTGGCAGACCTGATTCTAATCTGACATAGCTGTGTGACCCTGAACAACTTAATGCCATTAGCCTCAGTCTCCCCAGCTATAAAATGAGGATAATATTAGCACGTACCTCCCAGGCTAGTTGTTAGAATCAAATGAAATGTTTATAAGGAGCTTGTCATAGTGCATGGTGCATAGTAGGAACTATGCAAATGTTAGCTATTATTATTACAGCTATTAGCTAAATTCTTTTTTACAAATATTATCTCTTTTGATATATCACCTCATCTTGCTTATCCAATGGCTTGGCTTCCTTTAATTGCATCAGAGAAAGTGTTCACATAGGTGTGAACATCATGTTACCTCATTAACACCTCTGTAATTAATGATTTCTGTGATAACATCCTTCAGTGAGTTGAGGGGAAGGGAGAATGCTACAAAATATTTGATTTCTTACACATATGTACATATCATAATATCCCCCCATAGAATAAAAGTGTTTTCAAAGTAGGATTTGTTTCATTTTTTGTATTTATATCTCTAGCACTTAGAATGGTGTTTGGTACACAGTAACTATTTAACAAATACTTCTTGATTGGTTTATATATAGCCAGTATCTTAATCTTCCTTTCCAGATTTTTACTGATTCTGCCATTTTAAAAGTCAAACTTGCTTGTAATCTTGGTATCTCTTTTCCCCTCTTTCTCCATTTTGTCACAAGGCCTTGTCCATTCTGTGTTAAAAATATGGTTAGGATCCTTTCCTTTATCTCCATTTCCATGGCCCATTTTCATTCCATTCACTTCACTTACATATTGGTTCTCATTTACTAAGTACCTACTAAGTGCAGGCATTATGCAGATAGGTGGGATAGGACGTAAAGATGAATAAAATACCACAATTACAGTATTTTAGGGGGAGATGTGACTCAGATATAAACAATGGGAATTAAGGTTGAATGTGATAAGAAAAGAGAGGTACATAGTGCTATCTATGAGAGTTCGGAAGAGATTACTTACCAGTCTGGAAAGGGAAGATAAGGGAAGGCTTCATGGAGGAGGTGGCTTTTCAGTTCCGCCTCAGTGGATTTTAACTGGCAGAGTTATCAGGAAAAGGATGTTTCAGGAAAAGGGGATGCAATAAGCAAAAACTTAATAAGGCAGAAAACTGTAGATGTAAATTCAAAGAATTTGGATGGAGTGTATTGTATATGAAGGGGAATAGTGTGAGATAAGGGTGGAAGAATAGATTGGAGACATGATTTGAATGCCAGATTAAAGAGTTTGGACTTTATGAAGCAGCCTTCAAGGAGTCACTAATGGTTTTTGAGAAGAGGAATGACATGACCAGACCTGAGCATTATGATGATTTTTACAGCAGTGGCAACACAACTGAACTGAAGTTATAAGAGGACATAGGGATCTGAATGAGGTGGTTGCAGTAAAATTGGGAAGGAGGGGATGGATGTAAAAAAAATATTTAGAGGCAGAATTCACAAGGATATGGCTTAGACTCAATTCAACAAATGTTAATAAGTGCCTACTGTGTATAAGACATTATACATGGTCTTTGGTATATAAAAGACAAAAATAAAACAGTCCCCCAAAAGAAGCTTACATGTACAAAAGGGGGAGAAGGTAATTTGAGGAGATAGTAACAAGGAAGGCTTCTTAGAGGAGGCGATGAGCCTAGAAGGAAAATAAGTATTTTGGGAGATTGACATGAAGAAGGAGTACATTCCAGACAGAGGAGATGACTTGTTTAACTGCATGGAAATGAGAGAAGGATATAGAATGCTGAATTCAGGGAAGAGCTATGCTTTAAAGCAGATGGGGGGGGGGGGGGGAGGTAGATAGTTGGGTAGCTCAGTGGATTAAGAACCTGTCCTAGAGACAGGAGGTCCTGAGTTCAAATGTGGCCTCAGACACTTCCTAGCTGTGTAACCCTAGGCAAGTCACTTAACCTCCATTGCCTAACCTTTATTGCTCTTCTGCCTTAGAACCAATACATAGTACTGATTCTAAGACAGAAGGTAAGGGTTTTAAAAAATAAAATAATAAAATAGATTAGGACACGAAGGGGAATAATGTGAAATAAGTCTGTCAGGGTAGATTGGAGCCAAATTATAAAGGACCTTAAAATGCTTATCCAAATAGCTTTTATTTTGTCCTAGATGCTATAGAAAGTTAAAAGAGTGATATGGTCTGTCCTGTCCCTACAGGCTCTACTTATGAGGTCAAGGGGGAGGGAAACTGCAAGAGAAATACCCACAAGGCACTTAGGGAGCAACCAGAAAGCTAAAAAAAGCAAGTAAGTTTATTTAGCATATATTCACAATCAGAAACAGCAATGGCAGAGTAAGGAATCCCATCAGGATAGTCATCAGGTTGGAAAGTAGAGCTGGCCACAAGGTGGGCCCAATTTGATATTGGGATGAAAACAGGGTCAGAATGGTTTCCTCTTCACTCAACCCTTGATTAGGTGTGGCCAGGAAATCAGCCCACTGAAGCAGCAGTGGAGGGAATACCTTAGGCTCTTATACAAGGTCTTTGGTATACAAAAGACAAAAATAAAACAGTCCCCCAAAAGAAGCTTACATGTACAAAAAGGGGAGAAGGTAATTTGAGGAGATAGTAACAAGTCCTGATATGCTAATCAGGCAGCCTTAATATGGAAAGAAAGGTTCTGTGAAAGGGATGGGCCATGCAGGACACCCCAGACACATAGGTGACAACATGGTCAAACCCCTGCTATCTCATAACTCCTCTGTGCCTTAATTGTAAGTAGTCCTCTGTGTTTGGAATTAACTTCCAAATAATTTAGATGCTATCTCCTACACAAGGCTTCTTCTTGTTCCAAATACACACACACACACACACACACACCACTTGGTAGTACATTCTCCCCCTTGTAAACTACTTGATGGCAAAGAATGTTTGCTGGACAGATTTTGAAGATAGAATGGACAAAACAAAATGCCTGGAAGCAGAGAAAAAAGGAAACAAAACCACAAAGGTTTCAACCCTGACTTTCAAATGGTAGAATCAGTAACAAATTAGAAAGAAGATGAGTACATTGGCTTTAGATGTAGACCAAAAGAATGTCAGAGCAGGACAGATTCCTCAAAAATCATCTCATCTAATCCATAGTACCTAGCACATAGTAGGTGCTTGTTTGAATTAAAAATTATCTGGGGGAGGAGGGCTGTCAGTAGGAAAGATTGTATAAAAAGGAGAAACTAAAATCAGGAAGACCAATTAGGCTATTTATAATAGCTAGATGGAAGGTGATGAAGCTCTAGGTTAGTGGCAGTTTAAGTGGAAAAGAAAGGGATGAGTATGAGAGAGGTCACTGAGATACAATTGACAAGATTTAATATGGAGGCTGAGAGTAAGAAAAAGACAAAGATGACTTTAAGGCTTCGAACCAGTGTATCTGGGAGATGGTGCTACCCTTAATAGGAAATTTGGAGAAGGAAACTAGGGAGAAAGGTTCTGTTTTGGAAATGTTTAATTTTTATGAACAGAAGGGACATTCAGGAAGCAGGGCATTGGTGAAGTGGAACTATGGTTGGGGAAGAGGTTAATGGGAGTCCTTAGTAGCTGGTTATTGAAGCTGGCAATTGAACCTATCAGAGCTGATAAGAAAATCAAGGGACATGTAAATATATGAAGTTAATATAAGGGTCATAGTTGAAGCCAGTCTAGTAGATGAGATTATCAAAGGAAAGAATATAAAGACAAGAGTCCCTCAGGTCAAATTCCTCCCACACCCTGCCAAGCAGGTGAGATTAATAAAGACTCCAAAGTTCTCTACATTTCATTTTTAATTGTCTTCTCACTTCCAATCTCCAAACAAAATGCCAGCAAAGACTGAGAAATCAAATTCCCCAGTCTCCCACTGGATGTTGGTTGTTTCTCCCAGGTACAACCGGAGTGCTGGAACAAAAATAGGCTTGCTGCTTCATGACTAAAGAAGTTAGTCTGAAAACTGGTAGGGTGGGACAATACAGGAGAAGCACCTCAAAGAGCTAGGGCGAGCCAGCCAAGAATGAGCAGGGAGCCCCCCACAGGGGCAACTGGTATTGCAGTGGTGTCTCCTGTCAGGGCGTGGTAGTAAAAGCTGCCACAGAAGAGGGAGATCCCGGAGGTAAACAAAGTCCCTGCCTGAGAGTAAACGAGAAGACAGGCATGTGAAGCTCAGAAACAACATGAACTGAGAATAGGGTACTATACCAGCTCTGTTCCTCCTGCAATTTGGGAATGTTCCCACAAGTCCTTAGCCCTTGATATCATTCTCCATGTCTTATCCATCCAGCCCTGACCAGTCACAGAATTCACTCCCTCAAAAAAGAAAGCTCTTAGTCCTCCCTGAAGGTAAACTTTTGGTGGAGAGGACATCCTGGCCTGGCTAGAGGATGAACAGGTTTGGAGGCATTCTGAAACTTACCCAGACCGGTTTGCTGCAGAGGGGGACGCAGAGCAGAGCCATGCTGTGGATGAAGTGGTGTTTGTTGGTTTTTTCAAAAAGCTAGAGGATGAAAGAAAATGTAAGAACTGAATTTTCTTAGGGATTCCTAAATGTACATCTACAGTTCTCTCTCCATTCCCTTAAAGGTTCCTGGTCTAAGAATCGAAGTGTCTCTTTCCTTAAGGTTTCCATGGCCCCTCCCCCGCTGAGCACCTGGCATGCAGACCCCCACACATCTTGGCTTCCTCAAACTCCAGTTCTTTCGGTGGCTCTCTGTCTCTCTCTATACCTCCACCTAAAGACCATCAACAACTCCCTCCACCCCATCCGAGAGCCACGCAAATAGCAAAGTTGGGATAAGATTTTTTCACCTCCTTACGATACGAGTCCTGGATGTTTGCACCTGTGAAAAACAGTAAAAATTCACCTCGACTCACCAATCAAAGTACTTTATGAAATCGTAATCGCGCCTAACATGTCAGTCCCAGGATAAAGGGGTCTCCCAAAATAAGCCTGGGCTCGCGGCTTCTGATTAAACAGAGGCACTGACAGAGAGCCAAGATAGCCAATCTTAGTGAAATTGGGTAGGTCTGGCCAAAGGTCTTTTGCTTTGAAAATTAACCCATAAAGGTGGTCGAGGGCAGGCCCGAACCAGACTTAAGTCCACCATCTACCAATTTTAGTCAGCCCCGCTCCCAATTTCCCCCCTGACCCCTTAGAAGTCACTCATCTCCAGTTCCCGGTTTCCAGCCCTCTCCCCTCCAGCTCTGCACCCATAATTTAAGCCCCGCCCAGGCCCCCTGACCATGCGCCCCATAGGTGGCCAACCCCAAGGCACTGGCTCCGGACACAGCGCCTAAACGACGGAAAGCTGCGCCTAGTCCAGCCATGGCTGTAGAAGGTCACTGGATTTAGGAATTCCGGACCATGGACGCTAGAGTCTGGCCAATCCCAATCGTCTATGCAAATAAGGCTTCCCACTGCCCAATCCTGGCTGAGTTAATTTTAGCTTCTACCACCCGCACCCCTCAACCAAGTTGAAAAGATTGTTTGCGAAGCTGCTGGTGAATGGCGGAGGTGCCCTGCGGGCGGAAGAACTGAAAACCAATTAGGAAATGGGCAAGAGGCGGGGGGAAACGAAGAGAAGCCACCTAGAACTGGACTCAAGTCCGAAATCACTCCCTCCCAGCCCCACCTACTACCACTAGCCCCGCCTCGAGTGCTGCAAACCCTGCCTACCTTGGGAAAGACGATTTTGGTCCCCATTTCTTTTAGGCCCCACCCACTGCTTGTGGGGCTCCTCCTTCCTGCTTCGGGAGGCCGGGAGGTCCATTTTTTTCTGCCTCTCTTCACCTTCCCCCACCCCCTCCCCCAACCCCGCAGCTCGACTCGCATTTTCCCCCACCCAAGTTTACCAGAAGCCACACCCCAGCCCCCTAGTTCCGGCCTCTCCACCGTCCCGACCTCCCCATCATCCAGACCTTCAGGGCCAAATCAGCGCCTAGGGCAGGGAGAGAAATGTCCAGAAGAGGGAGCCGCCCCCCACCCCCAACCCCAGGTACCCCTTGCATCTTCTCACTTCGGCCCCACCTGTCTCGCGCCTCCTCCTCTCCTCACCTCCTTCTCTGTTCTTAGTCCAACTAGGTTCATTCAATCTCTTCGATGCCTCTAGGTTTCTATCTGCCACTGCCCCTCCCTCTTTCACTCCTTCCTTCCACCTCCATCCCCTACCCGTACTTCCACTACCTTTCCACAGTCTCTGTAGGAGCAAGAGGAGTGGGAGAGGTGGGGCCAATGTGGGAAGAAGAGGCGAGGGGTACCTAAAGTTGGGGTAGGGAAGGAGAGGGAGGGGGAAAGCAAGAAGAGAGGGAGGAGGAAAGGGGGGATGGGAGAGAAGCGGGGAGGCGGGAGTGAAGAAGGGAGGGGATGGGTGGAGGGAGAGAGGACTTCAGAGTGAGGGGATGCAAGGCTCTGTAGGCCGGGGAAAGAGGAGGGAGGGAGGGAAGGAGGAAGGGAAGTAGAGAGCTCGAGCGGGGTTGGGGGGGGAGGGAGAGGGAAGGGGGAGGCAGCTGGGCTGTGACGCGCGTGGCTGCTGCGGCTGCTCCGCCGGCGGCTCATCACTCTCGGGCTGGGATGGACGAGGGGCGGGCGGGCCCCGGCTCGAAGAACCAGGAGTTCGGGCCGCCCAGCAGCTAAGCGCTTCCCCCACAATCCCTCTCCTCCACCTCCATCATCCCCCGAGGGACACTGTCCCCGCTCAGCCTTCCCCAATCCCAGGATCTCTGGAACCCGGCTCCCAAACCCCCAGCCCAGGGTTGGGGAGGTCGGCGAGGGACCCAAAACCCGACCTTTTCTGATCTCCCCTGGATTTTTCTGCCCCCTTACTCGAGATCGAGTGGATCCCTCCTCCTCCCAAAGGATTCCGACCTAATTCCCTCCTGCTCAGAGGCTTCATCGTGGGGCCTTCCCGACAGCCTTCAGATCCCTTAGGATCTCCGGAGACTACCCCCCCCATCCCCGATCCCTCAGGATCCGTGAGATCCGCCACCTTCTCCCCATTTTCAATTCTTCCTCAACCAAGTCCCATCGGGAGACGCCCCCACCCCCTTTCGAATATCTCCAGGGATCCAGCGATTTCCAATCCTTCGTACTCTACCCCCGCTGCGGGATTCCTGGTTCCCAGCCCCCTCCTAGGCGGGCATCTGCTTCTCCTTTCCCTGGCCTCGTACCCTACCTCTCCTCTCCCACGGAAGCGACTGGATTCGGGCCCGCCCCCGGGGGTTGGGGTAATCCCCCTCCCCAGTAGGGTGAGGCGCTGTAGAGGGGGGGGGCCGGTCTGCCGGGTTTGGAGGCTCTAAGGCCCCTGCACCCCTAAGGACCCTGTCTGCCTCCCTCCTCCCCCACACCGAGCCCCAGATGGAGAAGCCACGGCCCCGGGGTTGAGGCAGGTAAGAGGCTGGGGAGGGGCCCCAGAGGGTCTGCCGTGTGCCTGTCTCTGCATCTCTCTCTAGCCATCTTCAGCCCCTATATATCTGTATCTTCATTTCTCCCTCTCTTTCTTGGTCTTGGTCACTTTGTCTCTGTCTCTTTGTCTCTCTCTCTCTCCAGTCCATGAATGATCCTTTCAATGGGCCCACAGACCCTGTGTGTTCCCATCTCCCCCTCCTCCTCCCCCTTCCTGGCCAATCCATTTCTCCATTGCAGGGGAGGGGGCTGAGGCCTGAGCCCCTGCCCCCCAACTCCCTTTGGGTTTGGGGATTCAGGCCTGAGCAGGTGATGGAGGGAGGAAGGGAGGGAGAGATTGGGAGAGAGAAGGGGGGGGATGGGGAAGAAAGATTCGAGGAGAAATGGAGACACAAGATGGGAAGAGAGATAGGGCAGAGATGAGTGTAAGAAACAGAGGAGAGGGAGATGGGAGGGAGAGATTGGGGGAAAGGAAGGGGAAAGAGATGAGAAAGAGATGAAGAAAGAAATTGGGCAGGGGAGAGAGATGAGGACAGACTAGGGGGCCAAAAGGAAATGCAGGGGAAAATGCATTGAGATATGGAGGGAAAGAGAAAAGAGATGGAGAAAGAAGGGGAAGAAGGACGAAGGAGAGGGAGAAAGGGATGTAGGTAGAAAAGGGATGAAACCAATGGAGATCAGAAGTGTTAGAAGATGGAGGGAATGGGAGGGAGAGATGTAAGAGAGAAAAAGAGACAAAAATGGGTAGATGGGATGGGAAGGAGGCAGAGGTAGAAGAGCAGAGAGAACTAAAGAGAGAATAGGAAGTAAAGAAGTAGCTGAATGGTGGGGATGGGAAGCAGTGAAACAAGACCCAAGTGAGTTGGGATATGAAATGACTGGAGAGGGCAGGGTTCTGAAAGAATAGAAGGGACAATTGAGGAGGGGGGTAGGTGGGAAAGGAATAGGACTGGAGCATTATTGAGGATTCCTGTATCCTCATCTCCAGAATAAATCAACACCTGCAGAGAGAACTGGTCTGGCAGGCATGCAAACATTCCTGGCTCCAAAAATGACCCAAAGAAATCCCCTTGTCAGCAAACAGCTTTGGCAGTGGAAGGGGAGGGAAGGAAAGAATATGTAAGAATAACCTAGGCATCTGAGTTCCCAGACCCTAGATTTCTTTCCTTCACTATATCCTGCTTTTTTTTTCAGGGGATCTAGGTGCTTTACCAACAAATATTATGTGATTATTGGTTTCTTCTTAGCAAACTGGGAGAGGAGAGAAAAGGGAAACATAGGCTGGTTGAGCCTTATAAAGGAGAAAAGGCTGGATCTGGGGGTCAGAACCATTAGGGGGAGTCCTGGCTTGAGGTGGAGGGACAGGTGAGATATGTAAGTGGCAAACCCATTACCAGTGAGGAACCTCTGATTTTTTTTTTTTTGGTAGTGACCTAGAAGATTAGGGTAGACAGAAACTAATATTGTCAAGGGGCAGTTGCTGTGTTCATCTTGAGCACCCCCCACCACTCTAACATCAGTAGTTCCCCCTCCCTACCTATTCACCAGAGTCTGCAGGCCTGGGTCACTAATGCTATACTAGGATTGGCTAACAAGGGGGGCAAGAGGCGGGGTTTTCAGGCCTCTCTGACACCCCCAACTCCTCCCCACCCCATACAGGCTCTTTTATTTTAGCTCTAAAGGTGGGAGGGACCCAGGAGTCTGGTGTCCCAGGCCTTGGGGTTTTCCCCCCTCTTACTCCTCCAATCCCAGTTCCTAGTAGAGACCCCAGCATCTCTGGTCCCAAAGCCCTTAGTGCCCCCCTTTTCCACCCCCTAGCCTCCTTCCAGGGTTAAAGCTGCAGCTGGTTGCCGCGGTAACATTGCGGGGC
Organism: Gracilinanus agilis; assembly: GCF_016433145.1. Lineage (NCBI taxonomy): Eukaryota > Metazoa > Chordata > Mammalia > Didelphimorphia > Didelphidae > Gracilinanus > Gracilinanus agilis. The sequence goes on along the minus strand of NC_058133.1, from coordinate 250,587,837 downwards.
AGCATCTTGTTGTCCTGGCAACCAGCACCAGGATCACATATCTTTCCCCAGAAATTGCCCCCTACCCCCATGTAAATCTTCCTCCCCAGTCAGAAGATCCAGGCTTTCAGTTGTCCAGTCCCTAGCTCACTGGAAACCCTGGAACTTTGGGAGAAAGAGAAAGAAAGGAGCTATGTGAAAGAAGATGGGTAACAGTTGGAGGGTACTGAGGGATGGAGAAGAGGAGAAGGAACCTGGGGGCTTAGAAACCTGGGTCCCAGGCACTACCTCAGAGCAAGGGTAGGAGTGGGGAGTTTGCTGTGGTGGTTAAATTATAGCTCCAAAGTAATTAACACAGATAAACAAATCACCACTTCCAGCTAATTAATGAATTGGTATTTTTATTTTCTCCTCCAAGTCTATTTCTCTCCTCCCCCAGACCAACACCTGGTGTGTGTGTGTGTGTGTGTGTGTGTGTGTGTGTGTGTGTGTGTACATTCGTGTAAGTAAACCTGTACTCCTCAGGCCCTAGAAAGGAGCTGGGGCTAGGAAGTATGGAAGAAGGATGTAGGAACCTAAATCCCCAACCCCAAAGAGAGTTGTGCTGTGGGAATGCAGGAACCTGGGTCTATGCTGACCTGAGCTCCTTCTCAAGTACCTTAATTACTACTGACCATACTGGCTCTTCTTATCCCTTGCCCTGTTTCTGTTCTGGGGGTGGTAGGGTTGTGGGGTTGGTGGGAAGGATGGGAGTAATGCAGAACCTGAGTTCTAACTAACCACTTGTCTCTTCTCTCTGTTTCTCCCCTCCTGTTTTGCTTTTGTCTTAATCCTCTCTTCCTCTGTTTCCTGTTCCTCTCTCTCTCTCTCTCTCTCTGCTTCTATCTCCCTCCCTCATCCTGTCTTTCTTTTTCCTGTATCCCTCTGTCTCTCCATCCCCAAGCCTGCTCTTTTATCTCTTTCTAGGTCCTGCCGTCTTCCCCCACTTACCATCTACCCCTCCATTCCCCACCCTTTGCTCTCTCCATGGAGCGCAACAGACCTCTCTTCTCCCCAATCTAACTTCCCCTCCCTCCCTGCTCCCTTTCCTTTCCCCTTTTCCCCCACCCTATCCTTCCCCCTGGGGAGAGGGGGGGACCTCCCTCCCTCTCCCCCCCTCACTCTCTCTCTCTTCGAGGGGGGGATCCCGGGGAGGGAGGGGGGGTCCCCCCCAATCAGCATGTGGCTCTTGGTGCTGTGTCTGGTGGGGCTGGTGGGGGCTCAGAGGGGAGGAGGGGGTCCAATAGGAGGGGTCCCAGGGGGTCCTGGGGCTGGGGAGGAGCGATTCCCTGTGGTTGGCACCGCGTATGGGCGCGTGCGGGGAGTTCGAAGAGAACTCAATAACGAGATCCTGGGCCCGGTGATGCAGTTCCTGGGGGTCCCCTACGCCACACCCCCTCTGGGGGCCCGACGCTTCCAGCCCCCTGAGGCACCAGCCTCGTGGCCTGGGGTGAGGAACGCTACCGCCCTCCCGCCTGCCTGCCCCCAGAACCTCCACGGCGCCCTCCCAGCCATCATGCTCCCGGTCTGGTTCACGGACAACCTGGAGGCTGCCGCTGGCTACGTGCAGAACCAGAGTGAGGACTGTCTGTACCTCAACCTCTACGTGCCCACTGAGGATGGTAAGGGCAGAGACTAGTGGTACAAGTCTGCCCCCTTCCCTAGGTCTGATACACACATGCCCTTTCATACACAGATTCCATACTCCACCCACAAGCACCTTTTCATCAAGGCAAATGATAATTCTCCCTCCTCCCTTCCTCTCTCCCTTCCTTTCTCCCTCTCTTTCTCTCTTCCTCCCCCTCCTCTTTCCCTCCCCCCTTTCTCCTTCTCTCTTACACTTATGTGCCCCCACACATGTCACACTACATCCTATCCCAGAAAATATACACATTTCCCATATAAACACACACTAAGTCCCAGACTATATTATATACATATATGGCTTCACACTCTGGAGCATATTATACACATATGTCCCCACACTCCCACATATACTTACTTCATAAATAAATATATCACTTGGGCCCTCTACTATCCTAAAGAGAAAACCACAGCATTTGATAAAGATGATTTTTCTACTCAAGGAAGCCCTCCTACTTCTCCCCACCTCCTTTACCCTTTCCTTCCCCCTCTACCTGCTTCCAACTGTTCTGCCTCCCTAGCTAAATATTCCTGAAGGATATAGACATTTTCTAAACTACTTATCCACTCTAAAATAAAAAAAATCCCCTAGACTGACACTTACCAGTGATAATTACCTTTAAGAGAAAATACCAGCCCTGGGCTCAAAAATCAATCCTCCATACCCTCTTCATCAAAGAAGCAGAAAATATTCTCCAAATACCCAATGTCACAGGGCCAAATGTAGACAACCCACCTCCCAAATACCCAGAGTAAGCCCTAAATAAATGCCTTTTGACTTTCTAACACGAACCATCCCAGCTCCTATATATCATCTATCCCCAACATCCTTGACACATGTACACAACACAAATTATCTCTGACAATCCCTTCAGACAGATTCAGTCTATTTGCAAAATTACCCATGCATTCACACGATCATGATTAATTGACACTCCCCCTAATATTGCATGTGAGGTCCAGTTTATCCTCTGCATTCACCCATACTCAGCCTTTCTCCATATCTCCTCAAACATGCATCATAATCCCCTATCCAGCAAGTCCTAATCTATTTCAACACTTCCCACACATGCAAATAATTTATTTTTCCACACGTAAGCAATTCTCTCACATTCCCCTACACATGCTGTCTACCCCAATATCCATTTAGTCACACACATAATTTACCTCTAATACTCACATAAAGAATCCCTAGTGTCCTGCATACATATATACAATCCACCATTAACAGCATAGATACATATAATTTCCTCACAATGCCCATCCATCCTCTTACATACAAATGCCCGGAACACACACATATATAAATAATAATTTATTCTCATCTTCCCAGTTCACAAGAATATTTCCAATATCCTCATAATTTACTGTTCCAGACAATCTACTACTTAGATACATACAACCTACCCCAAACTCATGTGTACAATCTACCACAAAACTTTCTTAAAAATATTTTTACTTCTTCCCATATACAATCTATTCTACAAATGCCTCACAGTTTACCACCTAACATTTCTCTGTTCTTCTACAATATCACTCAGATCCAGAAATCTCACTCTATCTAAAAGTTATTCCAGACATACTCCTACATCAAGGAAATCTATTTGTCCTACAGAAGGAAGTGGTCCAACCCGCCCCCCCACACACACACACCACCACCACCACCACCATATCACCAAAGTACTTTGTTCTTAGGTTGGAGAAATTCACTTAGAATTATGATCTCTTCTGGCCCCTGCCCCAGCCCATGAATCATGGTGCTAGATGACTGATTTTCCCAGCGAGGTGGAACCCTGGTTTCTGTACCTATCTGGTCTTTACTCCCATCCCTTTCTTCTCTGGAGCTTGCCCTACTTTCTTGTTCTCTAAGTATCTCTTTTACTCCATGCACTCCCTCTCCCACGACAAATAGGCCCCTTCATCTTCCAGGGTCTGGGGCTCTGAGAGTGTGGGGTTTGGGAATGACACAGTTGGGTTGGGATGGAAAGCAGGGTATGAAGTTTAAGGTTATGGACTTCTCCAGTAAGCAATTTCCATTTTCTCCTTGAAGAGAGCAGTATCTTGGAACAGGATAAGCTGGTTCCCCAGGGAATGGCTTAGATCCCTGAGAGGGAGCAGAGGAATGCTATAGGAAGAAGGACAAAACTTAGATCATCCATTTCTTCCTTTTATCCCACCTTGAGTTTGAGGAGGTGGCTCTTGAAGAAAGGGACACTTAAACTGGGGATAAGAAGTTGGAGAAACCAGACCTGTGAGTCAGGAAGGAAGGGAAATGCTAGAGGCAAAACTACTGCTGACCTGAACCCTAACCAACTTTGGGCAAGTGGTCAGAGGACATAGGGTCATGTTTCTTGCCTTCCACCTTCTGAATAGAAATGCTTGGATCTCCTTTTAGTTCACCCTCCTCCATGCCCATCCAGTCCAACCTGGGAAAGGAGAGGAAAAGGTGACATTAGCAGTGGGGGGGGGGGCAGGAGTTAGGGTCTCCTAGGCAGGGCTCCCCCTTCCTCCCTGTAGCCCCACCTCCTTCTAACATCATTTAATTTTCTAGCTGTGAGCCAACAGAATAAATGAAACAAGTCCTTTCCAATCAAGTTCAACATATCTCTTATGACAGGTCTAAGCCTACCCACTTACCTCCCACCCCAGGCCTAGCCACACCTGCCCCCTCCAACCCCACCCCCACAAAAAAGAATAAACAGCCTTTTTTGGGTGTGTTTTTTTCCCAAGGTGGGGGGAGCAAAATTGGGATGTAGAAGCATTTTTCTCTTTTCTTGGTTTCTTTTTCTTGCAAACACATTTTGCTTTTTTGGCTCGTTTTTTTCCCCTGCTTTCCCGCCCCACTCCCTTTTCTGCTTTCTCTCCTTCCCTCCCCCATCCACTACCTCCCCGACCCCCCATCTTTCCCCACAAAATTGTCCTTTTTTCTCTGTTTTGTGTTCCCGGTCTTAGGTCCGATCACAAAAAAACGTGACGAGTCGACGCTCAATCCGCCCCCGCCAGACACAGGTAGATTTTTTAAAATGCCGCTGCTGCATGTGGTTGCCGATAATGACACACAGGATCCCTGGCCCACCGTACCCAAACAACACAGACTAAAATCCCATATCCCTAAGGGCCCTTTACAATCATTCTTTACACTAGACATACACATGCATAGAGAAGTGAGGGAAAAGGAGAGGAGAGGAGAAGAAAGGAAAGGAAAGGAAAGGAAAGGAAAGGAAAGGAAAGGAAAGGAAAGGAAAGGAAAGGAAAGGAAAGGAAAGGAAAGGAAAGGAAAGGAAAGGAGAGGAGAGGAGAGGAGAGGAGAGGAAAGGAAAGGAAAGGAAAGGAAAGGAAAGGAAAGGAAAGGAAAGGAAAGGAAAGGAAAGGAAAGGAAAAGACAGGACAGGAAAGGAAAAGACAGGACAGGAAAGGAAAGGAAAAGACAGAACAGGAAAGGAAAGGAAAGGACTGGATTATAAGGAAGGTTTTTCCTAATTTATGGAAAAAAGAATTGTATAAACTTTTTGTACCCAATTGAAAATGTGGATGAAAACAATATTTTCTTAAAGAATTTTCAATGGAAAGGCATCAAAAGAAATTAGAATCATGAAAAGAATAAAGAAAATTGGAATATTTTTAGAGCTTAGAAGAAACTGGCAATACTTTGGTACTCTAAACATCTTTGGGAAATGTTAAATCTTGGAGGGATTTAATTGGGAGTCAAATGGGATATCTGGAGAAATTTGGAAATTAGGGAGAGTTGGGGGAAATGGAAAAAATTTTTTTTAAATTAGAAACTGATGTAATTTGAAGCATTGGGAAACAAATAAAGTTCAGATAACAGTGACATTTGAAACCAATCATTAAAAAGTGGAAACTTTTTAAAAAACGGGACCCAAATTTTGCTATAAAATTTTGAAAATGAAAATAATTTTTTTCTTTTTCTCCCCCCCCCCCGAAAAAAAGTTTTTGTTTTTTTCTTTTCTTGTTGAATCTGGCCCATGATTTTCTTGCTTTTGGGGTTTTTTCTTTCTTTCTTCTTTCTTGATCTCTTTTTTTGTTGTCATCATTGTTTTTGAATTCTTGTTGCCCCTTGCCCCTACCCTTCCCTGCCCTGCCTTGCACCCCTCTGCCTCCCCTTTCCCCCCTCACTGGGAGAGTGGTGGTGCTGGGCTGGGGAGGGCATGTTGGGGAGAGGGGATCAGCACTAGGAACACAGGGTACAGCTGTAGCTTTCAAGAGAAGGCAACTGATTGAGGGAAACTGTCCTATGACTCTGGAATTTGGATAGATGGAAGGGTCTATGGCCTTGGCTGGATATGTTGGATTGTTATGAGAGAGGCATTGGAGATCATAGCAAGTGAAAGAGCAGGAGGCTTTTATTGACATGTAAATCAGAAGTCCTAGGCTCACCACCAAGTCCGCCTCTGGGCCTCTTCTTCCTCTCCTGTTGAAAGAAGAGTTTCAACTAGAGAATGTCTTTAACATCCCTTTCAGCTCTGACATTCTATGTTCCTCTGACTTATGATGAAAAGTTGGGAGAAAAGACAAAGGGAGGACTAAACAATGGGAAATACTCTGAGTGAATTCAGTCTCTTTCAAAAACAGGGTCAAAAGCATTTCCATAATAGATGAACAGGAAATTGTGAGGAGTTGGAGGAAGTTTTAACAAGGGGACCTAAGAAAGGAGGCAGATAAAAATTTGGGATAGCAAGTATGTCTGAGACTTGTGAAGCATAGAAGTTTAGGATGTTGTAGATCTGTTTTTGGAGTACCAAGGCACTGGGAAGAATGGGGTTCCTGCAGGTGAGAGAAGAGCATGCTGGAGGGTCATACAACTGTAGTAAGGTTCCTGGAATAGGTAAGGGCATTCAGGACTTGAGGAAGCCCCTGGGCTCTTCTGCCAGATGTCCTGGAAGTAGATAACAGTGACCTCCATCCTGGTTGTTAGCTTATATAGCTTCCTAGAGTGAATGAAGGTGAGGAAGAAATCTCCTGAGGTTGAATTGGCCCCTCCTATTTGTGAGGTGCCATATCTCAGAGATCCTTAAAGTGGAGTGGAGAATTAAAGTTCCTAGGCTCTAGCCAATTCCCTGGGGGTAGAGGATGAAGAATAATTATAGCATTTAATATATGTAAGTTTATTGACACACATTATCCCATAGGAAATAGAGAGAATATAGATTCTCTATGAAGTCTGGGCACTCAGGGATTTCGTTAGTTCATTCATAGGCTCTCCCTAACAGTCCCTCAGTGAAATAGACTGGGGGTGTTGTTATGATGACTAGGGAGATGCCCTAGAAAGGCTTTAGGATGAGGGGGAGGTTGACCCTCCCCCAATAACCCCAGAACACTACATCATCCCCTTCCCTTCTCACACACCCAAGGGAACAGTAGAGGGCTGAGGCCCATGGAAATGAACAGCCTTTAACTTCTCTTACTAGAACCCCATTCCAAAAGGGCCTGCCCCATTTTAGCAACAAGGGTTACTTTAAGAAATGAGGAGAGTGTGCAAGAGGGACATAATCTGTGTTGAGGAGTTGGGTAGGAGATGCCCTGCCATGAAGTGGTAGGCTAGAGATATTTCCCATTGCTAGAATGACATGATTACCCTTCAGCTGGTCTCCATAGCCCTGCTCTTGCTCTGGGTCTTGAGGTGTGGGGAAACACTAGGAGAACTTGATTTAGCAGGGCACAAAGTGCCAGGTCTGGATTTGGGCAGGGGTAGATTCAGGGGCAACTGTCTGGATCTAAGTGTGTGTATCCACTATTGGAGTCCCTATCTATTACTCTAGGGGCCACGTTGGCCTATGGGGACTAAAGGCCCTCTAGAGTGGGTAACTCTGGTCTTGGTTTACACTTCACCTCCTCTTCCGGACTCCCGCACCCCTCATTCTGTCTGCCCCGCTGGAAAGAGAACCATCTCCATTGGAATTATCCCTCAGCCTCTGACATAGGATTGGGAGCCAAATGCAATGCGGTCTTCCCCAGAGCACCTGTGCTCACTTTGCCCCTCCCTCTCTCTCTCTCTCTCTCTCTCTCTTTTTCTCTCTCTCTCTCTGAGTCTCTCAACTCCTCCCCACACCCTCTTTGGGTGTTTCCTTGTTTCCTTCCCTGACCCCTCCTTTCTCTGTGATCCAACCTCTCTTTGTGGTTCTTGCCCCTACCTGCTGCTCACTGTGTCTTTGCCCTCTACCCCTCCCTTTAATGTGGCTCCACCCTCGAACCTACCTCATCCCCGTGGCTCCGCCTTGACCCCACCCCTCGCTGTGGCTCCGCCCTTACCAGACATCCGGGACTCGGGGAAGAAGCCGGTGATGCTGTTCCTCCACGGGGGCTCCTACATGGAGGGAACGGGGAACATGTTTGACGGCTCCGTCCTGGCCGCTTATGGCAACGTGATTGTGGTCACGCTCAACTATCGGCTCGGTGTGCTCGGTGAGAGCGCAGGACTTGCTGGGGCTACAAGGGGAACCGCAGGGAGGGAAGAATGCAGGGAGGGAGGGACGCTGGGACCGGCAGGGGCGTGTCCTGTCCCCGAAAGGGTGTGGCTAGACAAATGGGGGTAGGCCAGCTCTAAGTGCACTGGGGGTGTGCCTCTGGAAGGGCCTGAGGGGGTTCCATTCACCTTCCCTGAGATCTCCCTCTCTCCCCACCCTCCGACCCTGCCCCAGGGTTCCTCAGCACAGGGGACCAGGCTGCCAAGGGTAACTATGGGCTCCTCGACCAGATCCAAGCACTGCGCTGGCTCAGCGAAAACGTGGGGCACTTTGGAGGTGACCCAGAGCGAATTACCATCTTTGGCTCTGGAGCTGGGGCCTCATGTGTTAACCTGCTTATTCTCTCTCATCACTCCGAAGGTACTGGCATGTTGTTTGGGGGACCCAGGTGTCTTCATCTCTGATCCCCAGCATCTCTCATTCCCCTCTCCTAAAGGTTTCCAGTGTGTTGTCTTCCCTAGTCCCAGTTGAATCTATCTGGAGGGACATCCCCCTTTTCCTTGGCTCCTTCCCCCCTCAGCTAAGCTGCTTCTAGCAGTCCTAAAAAATCCTGAGTATGTCTCCCTAGTCCTATCCCTGCTGCTGGTGAATGCTGCAGAGCTCCCTCACCCACTGCAGTCATTCCTCTGTGTGTGTGTGTGTGTGTGTGTGTGTGTGTGTGTGTGTGTGTGTGTCCAATTCCCTGCTTCCTACCTCCAGGACTGTTCCAGAAAGCCATTGCCCAGAGTGGTACAGCCATCTCCAGCTGGTCTGTAAACTACCAGCCACTCAAGTACACACAACTGTTGGCAGCCAAGGTGGGCTGTAATCAGGAAGAAAATGCTGAGGTCGTGGAATGTCTCCGAAGAAAACCCTCTCGAGAGCTTATTGATCAGGATGTGCAGCCAGCTCGGTATGGGAGACCAGTGCTTCTGGTTCCCAGCATCAGGGGGTAGGGCCATCAGTGAGGCAATGAACATTTATTAAGTGACTACAATGTTCCAGGTACTAGGTTAAGAGCCCAGTTTGGGAATTCACAGGTAAAAAGACAATCTCATTCTGAAGGAGTTTACAGGCAAACAGAGGAGATAGTACAAAGAAGATATATCCAAGATAAATTGGAGATAAGCAATCAAGAAAAGTCTCTAGATTTAAGGGGGACTGGAAAGGACTTCAAGTAGAAGGTAGAGATAGGATTTTAGCTGGGACTTGAAGGAAGCCAGGGAAGTCAGATGGGAGAAATTATTAGGGAGGGAATTCTAGGCATGGGAAATAGCCAGGGAAATTCTGAGGAGTTAGTAGATGCAATGTACTCTTTGAGTAACAAGAAGATTAGTGTCACTGGATCAGAGCATATATGGGGGTGGAAGTGTAAGAAGCCTGGAAAGACTCACTTGGCTCTGTAGCCATATTTGATCTAGGAAAAGTTGATGGTGGGCCTGTGGCTTCACCAATCTAGGAGGGATCAGGGTCTCTCCCTAAAGACCTGACTTTGCTTTCTTCTTCTAGCTACCACATTGCCTTTGGTCCAGTAGTAGATGGAGATGTGGTCCCAGATGACCCAGAGATCCTGATGCAACAGGGTGAATTTCTCAACTATGACATGCTCATTGGTGTCAACCAGGGGGAGGGCTTGAAGTTCGTGGAGGATTCAGCAGAGAGTGAGGATGGGGTATCAGCTAGCGCCTTTGACTTCACCGTTTCCAACTTTGTGGACAACCTTTATGGCTATCCTGAAGGCAAGGATGTCCTGAGAGAAACCATCAAGTTCATGTACACAGACTGGGCTGATCGAGACAATGGTGAAATGAGGCGGAAGACACTCCTGGCTCTCTTCACTGATCACCAGTGGGTGGCCCCAGCCGTGGCTACTGCAAAGCTTCATGCTGATTACCAATCACCTGTCTACTTCTATACTTTCTACCATCATTGCCAGGCAGAGGGCAGGCCTGAGTGGGCTGATGCAGCTCATGGTGATGAGCTGCCCTACGTGTTTGGGGTACCCATGGTGGGTGCCACGGATCTCTTTCCCTGCAACTTCTCCAAGAATGATGTTATGCTCAGCGCTGTTGTCATGACCTACTGGACCAACTTCGCCAAGACTGGGTGAGGGGGAGGAGGCAGAGGGAGGGCAGGGTGTCTACTTTTGGAGGAGGAAACAAGGGATAGGGAGGTCAAGGATGTCTCCCTGTTCCCCCTTCCTGTGATGGAGTCTATTCCCTATTTTTCTGTGTATCACTTCCTTCCCCTCTCTTTTATTTCCTCCCTTCCCTACTCCCTACTGTCCTTTTCTTCTCTCCCTTCTCTCCTCTCCATTCCTCCCCTTCCTAATTTTTTTTTTCCTGTCTCCCTATGTCTGTCTTTTCTTATTCCTTTCTTAGTGCCCATCTTGTTTGACTCTATCTCTATATATTTTCTCTATCTCCTTTCTTCTCCCACATCTCTGACTATGTGTTTCGGTGTCTTGTTTCAATCTTTCCCTGCCTATCTTTTTTGCACCTGACTCCCTCTCTGTTTCTGTCTCTCTTTTCATCTTCTTCTGTTCTATTCACCTTCCCCCAGTTCTTTTGCTCACTGCCATTCTCTTCCCCTCATGCCCTCTTCTCTTTTTTCCTCTTCTTTATTATCTTCTTATTTTCCCTCCTTCTTTTCCATCCTCATTTCTTTCCCATTTTATTCTGTAACAATCTTTACTTTTTTTTTTTTAATCTCTTTTCTCTTGCTCTGGATATCTAAGCCTTGGGGATCTCTCTGTATGTCAGTCCTTTTCTGTTGCTCTTTCTATCCCTCTAGCTATGGTATGTATCTCTGCTTCTTTTTCCTTTGTCATCATCTATCTCTTCCCTCCTGTCTCTTTCTCTTTCTCTCACTTCTTTCATTTCTCTCCCTTTACATGTCTCTTTGCTCTTGATAAATCTCTATCTCTGTCACTGCCTTTCTCTCTGGGCCTTTGAATCTCACTCCTCCACTCTCCTTCCCCGATCCCTGCAGTGATCCCAACCAGCCAGTTCCCCAGGACACCAAGTTCATCCACACCAAGCCCAACCGATTTGAGGAGGTCGTGTGGAGCAAGTTCAACAGTAAAGAGAAGCAGTACCTGCACATAGGCCTCAAACCCCGAGTCCGGGACAACTACCGTGCCAACAAGGTGGCCTTCTGGCTAGAGCTGGTGCCCCACCTTCACAATCTGCACACTGAACTCATCACATCTACTACCACCCGCCTGCCACCCTACGCTACCCGATGGCCCCCTCGTCCACCCCCCGGAGCCACTGGCACCCGCCGACCCCCACCACCAGCCACCACTCCACCTGAGCTTGAACCAGACCCAGGACCTCGGGCCTATGACCGATTCCCAGGGGATTCAAGGGACTACTCTACAGAGCTGAGTGTCACTGTGGCTGTTGGTGCCTCCCTCCTCTTCCTCAATATCCTAGCCTTTGCTGCCCTTTACTACAAGCGGGACCGACGACAGGAGCTACGGTGCCGGCGGCTCAGCCCACCTGGGGGCACAGGCTCAGGAGGGCTTGGTGGGGGCCCCCTGCTCCCCACAGCTGGCCGGGAGCTGCCTGAGGAGGAATTGGTGTCACTGCAGCTCAAGCGAGGGGGAGGTGTAGGGGGAGACCCGGGAGAAACCCTCCGCCCATCCTGTCCACCCGATTATACCCTTGCCCTTCGTCGGGCACCGGACGACATGCCTCTCCTTGCCCCTGGTGCCCTGACCCTGCTGCCAAGTGGTTTGGGTCCACCCCCTCCCCCTCCACCCCCTACCCTCCACCCTTTTGGGCCCTTCCCTCTGCCTCCCCCAACCACTGCCAGCCACAACAACACGCTACCCCATCCCCATTCTACTACCCGGGTATAGGGGGTGGCATTGGGGAGGGAGTGCACCCCATTTAGCTCTCCCCAAACCAAACAGGGAGACTCAACAATGATCATGGAGTCTAGGAGTTGGGGTGAGAAGAATTGGGGGTGCTCAGATGCCCACCCAAGCATGTCAAGGCACCTTATTAAGGTGGACACAAGTTTCCACATCAAGATGTGCGCACTCTGCTCATGGAGATACGTTTTCTTATTCGGACATCAGCCTTTAGACTTGTTGTGGGATGACTTTTCCTACTGGGACACAGGTCTTATGGTATGTGGAAGTGTGTTTTCACATTTAAGGCCTGCTTTTTCACATGGAGGTATATTTTCCTATAATGGGGCATGTTTTCCCATGTTCAGAATGTGGATTTTTTTGGGCCACTCTGGACACATTTTGGCTCCCTCAAGGAAATTCCTTCCAGGGACTGGACCCCAGAATCCTGACCTCTCATCCTCTTAAAGGAGACCTTGGCAGTGGGCATTTTTATACTTGTCAATGTGAGGTTGGAATGCCTGCCAACCCAAGGGGCTGACACCTAGGAAAGATGGATGAGGTGATCACAGGGACACCCAGTGAATCATGTTTTTCCTAATGGCATCTGTCTGATGAAGCATGTTCTCCTGTATAGGCATGAGTCTTCCACCACAGATAGGCACAGACTTACCATTGGGTGGGAGGGAGAGGAGTGGATCTAAGTGGACCCATGCTGCTTGTGAGCGTCAGACATGCGGTTTCCCATATGGACATGTCATATGGGGAAAGTACGTTTCCTGTGTGGACATGTTACTGCATGTGGATGTGTGTTTTTCCATCTGGATGCCCCTGTCTGCCCAGGAGTCCCCTAATCCTGAACCCCCATCTCCAGAACACTGGCTCCAGGCCCAAATTCCTTCCTGGACATTGGATAAGAAGAAATTGAAGGCCAAGAGAAGCCATGGGGAGTTAGCTGCAGACAACATAATAAAGTTGCCCTTTATTTTGTATAAGTTCTAGGGGGTGGGGAGGAGGCACACACAACCCTTCCCACCCATAGAGATGGTAAAGTCAACAGGGGGCTGAGGTGGAATGTGGGGACCAAGGTGACAATGCATGTTTGACCAAAGTCCCAGACCAGGGTCTAGGGGGGCAGTCCTCCCCCTACCCCTCTTACCAGCATTCATCTGTGCCAAACTAAGGGTTTGAAGTGTGTCAGACCCTACCCCCAAGTGCCAAGGACTCTCTTTCCCAGGGAAGGGGGAGGGAGGAGGCTCTGTGGGCCAGTGAGATATATGGGGAGGGTAAACAAAGCTAAAAGGTCCTAACTTTGTGCCCCTGCCCATCTCTCTCTCTGCCTCAGTTCCTCTTCTCTGAATCCTCTCTCTCTCTCTCTCTCTTTCTCTCTCTCTCTCTCTTTCTCTCTCTCTCTCTCTCTCTCTCTCTCTCTCTCTCTCTCTCTTTTTCTCTCTCTCTCTCTCTCTCTCATGTCCTCTTCCTCCTCTCCCTTCTCAGCTCCTTTTATGGTTTTAATTTTTCCTATTTTTTATTTCTTCTGCTTTTCCATCTCTCTCTTTGTCTATCTTTCTCCCTTGCCTAAGATAACTAGACTTTTTTTGCTTTCCCACCCTCTCCTTCAGATCCTTTAAGCCCTTGGTTGGGCTGGGTGGGGAGAGAGAAGTCAAGTTTGGGGTGAGGGTGGAGGTGTTAGACCTTATCAGCAGGGAACAGAGGCCTAGTACAGTATTGGACTTAAGTGGGAGGTGATACTAGAGTAGGAATAGGGAAACCCATTCCAGGATTGTCTGAGGGAGGCATTGGCAGTAAGAATTTAAAGTGGTAAGGTAAAATAGGGTTTATCCTCTGAAAAAAAACCTAAAAAAGAAGGATTTGGGTAACCAATGGGTAAAAATTGAAAAGGAAGATGACCAAAATGGATAAGGTATTGGAGGGAATAAGGAAAAGAATCAAAATTTGCTCCAATTTCTTGGGGCCATTTGGTGCCAAACCAGTGGGGGGCAGGAAGGAACCTATGCCCTTCTACTGACACCCCAGGTATAGACTTATCCTGTCTCCCCAACTTTTTTTTAAACCCTTGTACTTTGGTGTATTGTCTCATAGGTGGAAGAGTGGTAAGGATGGGCAATGGGGGTCAAGTGACTTGCCCAGGGTCACACAGCTGGGAAGTAGCTGAGGCCTGGGTTTGAACCTAGGACCTCCTGTCTCTAGGCCTGACTCTCACTCCACTGAGCTACCCAACTGCCCCTCCCCAACTTTTGACCTAGAACTTGCCTCCCTCCTTATAGACCTTCACCATCTCCACCTCCTGGTCCCCAACCTAATCCCTCATTTTTCTCTGGACAGTCATATACCAGATTCTAGGGACCTGGACCCTGAAACCCAGTACATATGCCTCCAGCATTGGGGCACAAGAGAGGGGCTGGAATAGACATGGGGTATCCCATGATTCAGCCATGGACTCCACCACCTAGCCCCCAATTTTCCCCTAAGTCTCCATCTCTCTCCTGCCACTCTTACCCACAAACCCCCTATCCTAGCAGCTCTGTACACATTTTTAAACCTGGCAAAAGATGATGAAGAGATATTGTAAATATAAAAGTTTAACTGTTAGTCATGCCTGCTATGGGGGATTGGTGCACATATGGATCTCTGAGGGAGACTTTTGGGGAGTGGGACTGAGTTTCCTATTGAGAGAAATGCACAACAAAGGAGGGTAGAAACACCCTGGGACTGAAGGAGGTAGATATCCAAGCTTCACCTCCAAAAAAAAAAAAAATCCCACAAAAACAATCAGAAAACCCAGTTTCACAGAATGGCAGGCAGCAGAAGGAAATTTTGAAACTAAAGGGAATTTTTTTCTATGAGATACTCAAAAAGTTTAGTGGTCCAGCTTTTTCCTTGCAGGCCTCCAGTGAGAGGTAACTGACCATTTCCTCTGACAGCCCAAACCATTTTTTTGATAACATTGTTTTCTTCACAACAATCCCAAGTTTTCCTGTAATTTCCACCCATCTGCTCCTCCCTCCCCCCTTTAGAGCCAGGAAAAATAAAAATTCCTGTTACTTGAAAGCCATGAAGCTAGCTAGCTTGTTCCCCAAGTCTCATCTCCAGGCCAAATTGTCCCTTGGTCCCTTTAAATAATATCCTTCAACTGTCCTCCTCTGTACCCAATCCAGCTAATCATTGTCCTTGGAAAGCACAGAATCTTTACATTGGAAGGGACCTTAGAAATCATCTAACCTGTACCTGAGTAAGTAGGAGTTGTTTAATATCTCACTAATTACTGATTATAGAATTTTCCTTTCTATCCTTATATGCTGAGGGAAAGGGAGGTAGGATGTATAGTCAGTGCAAAACATGCTGTGATGGGTCAACAAGGGAAGTTATCAATTTAGTCCAGGAGGCAAGACCCCATTTCCCCAAAGTGAAGACAGCCAGATAAGAGCATTGTTGTTGTTCAGATATTTCAGTCCCGTCTGATTGTGACAGGATTTTCTTGGCAAAAATCACTGGAGGATTTTTGCCATTTCCTTCTCTAGCTCATTTTACAGATGAGGAAAAAGAGGCAAACATGGTTAAATGACTAGGGTTATCAACTAGTAAGTGTCCAAGGTTAGACTTGGAGTTCAGTGAAGTTATTCAAAGGGGGATTTTGAAAGTGTGAATCAGGTCACGGTCTGGAGATGAAAGCTAGTTTACTTGAAGGCTTGAAAAAGAGGGAGAATGTAAGGCAAGAATGGTTCATGTCTAGGGAATCTTTAGCCTAGCTGGGGCTATACAGAAGTCTAGTGGTGGGGAAGTCATTGATACCTTGGCAGCCTGGTTATTGTGATGCTTTCATTCCATTGTGACTCACCTCTTCCCCATAACCGTTGACTTCCAGAATAAGTTCATAGCAGGGTGGGGGGCCGGGGGGCCCCAGGTGGCCCTGGGACCCCCCCCATCATGAGATATTCAAAGCAAGTGACCAATCCATGTCCAGGTCCTGGCTTTGAATGCTGCCAGGACCTGGGCGAATATATCTTGATCTCTCTGGGCCTCATCATCTCTGTCAACGTTGGGATCAATGTAGCATTTCTGGTCAGGGTCTGGGTCCTGGGGTCTCTGGGGGAGTCAGGGAATAGGTCAAGGAAATAGTCATTACCCTGGGAGGGAAGGGGTGGAGGAAGGGATAGCCAGGGACCCATATTATAGGGTCCTTAGTGATGAGCAGACCAAGATGCCTGGGTGTTTACTCTTTCCTTCTCCCTGACCCTCAGCTCTGGAGTCGCTTTGGGTGCTATCTGAAACTTAAAAAATGTTTTCAGAAAGGTAAGTGACAGGGTGGGCCCCAGTCTACTTCTTTATCCCTCTTCCCTGGTCAAAGGCCCAGGCATTCCTCTCCCCAGACTGGGTCTTTCCCAACAATTTATGGTTTCCCTCAGGGACCTGGGTGCCCTAGTACCTAGCCCTTGACTCTGACTTGGTTCCCACTCCTCTAGAAGATGTTCCATTTTCCAGGTTTCTGCTCACCTTCCCCTTCCCATTCTGCAGATAACAAGCGCAAGGTAGTCCCATTCATTGCCCGGAAAGTATTCATCTGCAGGCCTCCAGTACCGAAGCAGACAGAAAGATGTCCTATCTGTCAGCAGTGTTCTGTCTGTCAGAACCCTCCTGTCTGTCAGAACCCTCCTGTCTGTCAGAATCCTATTATCCATCAGAACCCTGCTGCCTGTGGCCAATCCACTAAGAATCCTGTGACTTCTGACCAGATCCCCCCAGGATCCTGCCACCGACACTCACTTTACTCACCAGAACCTAAACAACATCCAAATGGCAGTTTTTCCGACAGAGATGACAGGAATTTCCAGTATCAGTCCCCTTGCAATTATCAATATGAGAGGGACTCTCCAAAGCCTTGGAAATACCGGGAAGGGACATTAGCTTGTCCCCCATTGCCTGATGACAATTTCCAACAATACCCAAGAAAACCTTCCAAGGTGGCAGAAGCAAAGTCCAAGATGGAAACAGAAACTTATGTGTATGGTGTCAACCCCATACCATCTGATGCTGAGTCCCAGAACTTCAAAGAGAATGCAGAACTATGCATGCATGAATATTCCCCCCAGCTCTTCCGTCGAGTTATGCTCACCCCTCTAAGCTATAAACCTATGCCTATGCCCTCCACAAGCCCTGTGATGTACAGTGTCTGGGAAGAGGAGGAGGTATGGGAAACAAAGAGAAGTACTGAGGGCCAGACCAAGACATACCCTCCAGACTCTCCTGAGAAGCCAAGCCAGGACTGGGTGTACTACTCCTTGGAGGAGGGGTAGTAGAGAATAATAAAATGGAAAAATAAGAAATAGGTTTAGTTGATTTCTGGGGTTCTCTGGATCCTAGGTAGTAAGGGAGATTTCTTGGCAATAGAACCTAATATCCATTCAAAGTTTATGTGGTATTTTATGACTTGCAAAATGCTTTTTTCACAATTTTATGAGGGGAAGGAGTAGAAGGATGACTATCCTTATTTTCCTGACGAGGAAACTGAGGCTTAATGGCTACCGATATTGATTTGTCTAAGGTAGTAGAGCTAGTTAGGAGCAGAATGAGCCTCAAACCAGATCTACTGACCTAATTGTGGTCCTCTGCTGCTGGACACCAAATTAGAGCTAGAGGGATAGATATGAAAAGATTGTTCCTTCAATCTGCCCCATGCCTGCAGCAGAACCCAGAGGTCCTTCCCGTTGGCTGAACTTCTGATCTCCAGAGTACTGAAACGCTAAAGAAACCAGTTCTCATTTCTTTGTTCCAATATGGCCCATAGCCACTCAACAGAAGCTGAGTTAGACCTACAACCACCGTTTTTCCCCATTAACCTCTGTCTCTTACTACCTATATATACCACCACACCCAAACCTCCATTTACCCCCTGCTTTACATACTGTTCTCTGTCTCTTTTTTTTTAATCTTTATTTTCTGTTTTAATAACAACTCTAAGACAGAAAGGTCAGGCCGAAGCAAACAGGGCTAAATGACTTGCCTGGGGTCACAAAGCTAGGAAGTATCTGAGGCCATATTTGAACCCAGATCCTTCAGATTCTAAGGCCTGGCTCTATCCACTGTGCCACCTAACTGTGCAGCCCACCCCCTCTCCCTCAGGTACTGTTCTATATATGAGTAGCAACGAGGTTAGATCCAGGCAAATTTCTCTATCCCAACTCCTAAAGGGAGAGAAGAGATAGACATGCCCTGATAGTCAGAATGAAGTTGTAGCCTTGGTTTCCCAGAGGTAATATTTTGTCGCCCAGAATCTCAGGATGTTATCTGAAGACTGCCATCCACAGTCCTAGATTGCAGCTAACCACTTCTTCCTCTTGTCTAAAATTCTTATTACAAAATTGGAAACAGGACCCCATTTTCCCTAAAATGTCTAAGTTTCTTGTCCAGGTCACAAGAATATTTCTAATTCCCTTGAGGCTTGCCCTTTAATCCACCTTTTAGCGATAGTCAGGTCATCCCTGATCTTTTCTTTTCACATAATAGGTAGAAGAGAGCAGCAGAGAAAAGTAGATGCTAACACCAAGAGAAGCTTTCATAAGGAGTCATTTTTTAAAAATTTAATTTTTTCCATGGTTACATGATTTTTGTTGTTTTCACTCCCAGAGCCAACAAGCAATTCCACTGGGTTATTATCACTCATCCTATTTCCATATTATCCATTTTTGTAATAATCTTTTAAAACCAAAACCCCAAATCATAGACCCATATAAACGGGTGATAAATCATGTTTTCTTCTGTATTTCTTCTCCAACTGTTCTTTGGCATTCTTTCTCATAAGTCCTTCCAGATTGTCCTGGATCATTGCATTGCTATTAGTAGCAGTCTATTACATTTGATCATCCCACAATGTTTCAGTTACTGTGTATAATGTTCTCCTGGTTCTGCTTATTTCACTTGGTATCAGTTCATGGAGGTCTTTCCAGTTCTTTTAAAAATCAAGCAGTTCATCATTCATAAGGAGTCATTCTTGATGCTGTTTCCTCCTTCAGCCTAGTACCTTTCTGCATCTATGTCTATCAGTTCTCATCACAGAAGTGGGTGGCTCCTTAGAGAACCAGGGAGGGGAAGACTTAGGTCTAGCTAAGAATGCTGATTCCATGTAATTTATTTAATGGACAATAAGTAGCTATTACAGACAAAGCTCTGTGTTAGACCCTGAGGATAAAAAAGATGAAGCATTTTACAATTGCTGACCTCAAGGGGCTTGTGTTCTCTTGGAGGGCAGGATATAATATATATGTGAATAGGTATAATACAATGTTAAAGACTGATGCCAAGTTCTCCAAGCAAAATATAAGAAGGGTTAAGGACAATCCTCATAGCTGGGAGTTGGAGTGGAGGTAGAGAGAGAACCAGGGTAGGCTTCATGGTAGAGGTGGCCCAAGTTGAGTTTTGAAGGAATGATTCTGAAAGACATATATGAGCCTGGGGGATGGTTCCCATAAATTCTTGAAGTTGGGAGATAACATGACAAGTTTGGAAAACAGTGAGTAAGTAGTCCAGCTGGGCTAGAGTGTAGCATGAAAAAAAGAGGAATAATATGAAATGCCTGGAAAGGTAGTTTAGAGGCAGATTGTGGAGGTTTTTTAAATGTCATGCTGAGAATTTTTTTTTTACTTTATTGGATAGGCAAAAGGGAGAAAATCTTCATTTTTGGAGCAAGATAGTAACAACCATCAGACTTGGGCTTTAGGAAGATTATTTTGGATTGGTGTGAAAGAATAGATTGGAATGGGAAGTGATCAATCACAGAATCATATAACTTTACCATTCAACCATACTCCTCCACAGAAAGAAACGCTATTACAATTGAGATAAGACCAATATCTACCAGGGTTCCCAGTCTCCTCATAATAGCAATTCATTTCCCCTTAAAGGGGAAAATAGTGTCTCCAAGAGAGATTTGCCCTTGATTCCTTTATCACAGTTTTCTGGTTAACTAAGTATATAAAAAGGTTTCAGTCATATGGAATTAGAGGCCCCTTCCACTTGGTGAATGTATGAAAACAACTCAAATCATACTCTGCCATATTGGCTAGACTCATTTCCTTCATGTGGATATGAGGGAGTCTGCATGGGTATATAATACATATACATGTAGAAAGAGAGAGACAGATAGGGACAGAGACAGACAGAGGCAGAGGGAGACAGAGACAGAGGCAGAAGGTGACAGAGACAGATAGAGGCAGAGGGAGACAAAGACAGAGATAGAAAGCCAAAGAGGCAGAAGAGGGGCAAAGGGCAGCTCTACATGCCATCCGTATCTTTATTGAATAGCCTTGCTACCTTAGATCAAAGTAAGTCTCCTTTTGTTAACTGTTCAATGACTTACAAGTCTCTCATTTTATACCCCCAATCAAACTTGAGCTAATGGATGCTAGCATCAGATCTGCTCCTAATATTTAGTATAGCTGGTAATTTAGACAAGAAGAGATAGCCTTATGGCCCTCTTCATGGTTGTGTTGGAGAAGGATGCTACAAATACAGAGGATGGAATGATTATATAAACCTGTATAGCATACTTCTGATCCTGCCACAAAACTCTCAAGTGAAATCCTTATTAGAGTCAAATCAGGAGATATTCAACAAAATAAATAAAAATACAACAGGGTAGGTCCTGAAAAAATATACTAAAGAAGCACAGGACAGAAAGTAAAGTGTTTCAGCTTTTAGAAAAACAAAACAAACCCTAGTCTCCCAGACGGTAAGATCTTACAAAATATAAGCAAGCAATATAAGCTTCTGACAGAGCACCCAAGTACAGGAATGTAGTGTGGTCAATGGGCCCCTTGTGTAGAAATAACAAGGCATTGCAAGGAGTAGGAATGGAGCCCCATATTTATAGTGAGGCCCACTTGTGGCAAAAAAGGAAAGAATAGACATTTCTAGCCTCTTCTCCCTCCACTTTTCTCTAAGGGAAGATTTTCATTCCTACCAAATAAAGAAATAGGAAATTCAGGTTGGAGATACCACTCTGCTTTCTTCAGATAGAGTTTGAGGCCAGAAGTGTCTATCTGCTCCCTTTAATTATTGCTAGTCTAGGGGATATTATTGGGTTCCATCTAACTTTTGTTCACTTTGTCATTTCTGGAGGGGTAAGGGAACCCCAAACTATATATCCCAGGTTTGACCTCTTTCCCACCAAATACAAGTTCCACAATGAATAGCAAAATACATATGTATATGTATATGTACATATATTTATTTATCCAAATCCTAGCAAAACAGAAAACAGAAAAACTATACCTAGGGAAAAATATATATCAGACAATATACAATGAAAGAATTTTCCCATTAGGATTTGGATAACCCAGATTAATGAATAGAGAATGTCCTTGATTTTACCCAAGGAGAAATTCTGTAAAGTCTCCAGAGTAGCAATATGGAAATTAAGGACATGATGGAGACTTCCATCTCCTCTCATGTCTTCCTAGAATCTTCACCAACCTGAAATGGCGTTGGCCACTTCCATCTTCTCTCTTGATACTAGAAGGCCACTCAGACAATTGAAGATCCTAGTTTGGAGAGTCCAGAGAACTCCCACTTGTAGAGTTCCTAAAGAAGGGACTAGCTGAGAATCCAAACTCTTACCTTTCACCATTTCCACCTCTCATGGAGGGCAGCACATTCAATGAGAGAGTCCCATATCAATGGGCTTTGAGACAGGAACTACAGATGTAGATAATGGTAATTTGTGTTTTTTTACAACATCTCTCACACACAAAGTTTCTATTTGAATTTGACAGCACTGTTGTATGGAAAGCCCTCTCAATGGGATAGGAAGCAGACTCCCCACTCAGGTTTTTGAAAAGGGAAGACACCTGAATAAAATCAGGTAAAAAAATGACCAAACAGCATTTCCTGATTGTTGTTGACAGCTCTGCATAAGTTGGATCGCCCACATTATAAGTCTGACAGTGAACTGGCCAAACACTTTAAGTAGTTACAGACTAGTAAACACAGCAACTAAGGTCCATGCAATAATGAAAGTTGAGGTGCAGCTTAATGGAAATAGTGGTCCCAAAATGAAGAAGTCTCTCCCTGAATTTAGGGACTGGCTAGGCCACAGCCAGAAACCCTACATATGGTCTCTGACCCAATGGTTCAAGTTCTAGAATCTCAGTTCTGCTGTACCTCTCTGAGATTAAAGGCATGAGAAATGAGTCAAAGTGAGGAAGAAACTTAGAACTGGGAGTTTAAAAAAAAATACAACCCAGAATTACTTTAGTAATGTACCTGGGAGGAGGTTCCCTCCCCTAAGGGAGCAGGAAGTAATGGAACTATGTGGTTACAGAAGTTCAAACAGAAACCTGAAAGTCAAGACTAATAGAGCCAATGCTGAGACACTCAACTGAGTTCCATTGGCTTAGGAGGGTTAGCTAAGGATTTGTTCCAGAGTTAGCTCAATTTATTAAGGGCTCCAGATGAGGATTGCCTTTTGTCCCTTTTTAAGGCAGCTGAGATGGGCAATTATTTGTAATTCACCCCATAAAGATGAATTCCTTTTCCAATCTGTTCCCCCTTTAGGAGTGAAGTTCCTAAAGATCATCAGTTTGATAGACTGGATTTATGCACTGCTCACCTCACGCGCATACCCCATGACTTACCACATCCGGTGACCATCCAGCTTCAGGAGCAATTAGATCCCACCTTCTGAGCAGAGCCCCACCAGAATGACTTCAGGCTTTAGCCATGGGTATGAGCTAATGAGATTTGAGCAAAAGGTCTAAATAGCTCTGACTTGGGCAAATAAGCACCCCAGAAATGAGGAAGGGAGAGGACAATGCCACCCTCTCCTGGGGAAACATGAACTTGATTTAGTCAGCCTTTAGGGGTGCTAGTAAAACTATAAAGGGCAGTTCAGAACCAGAGTTAATGAGAGCTCTACAGCCCCACCCAAGCCTAAATCTCTAAAGCCCCTGCCTTATTTAGACCATTCAGAGTTGGCTATAGAGGACAGGGCTTGGAGCAAGTGTTATACTGAACTCTATGGAATGGGATTTTATACCTGATTAGTACTAAATGGAAACCCTTGCCCATTTACTCATATAGTTAACAATGAACAATAATCAGGTTTCCAGAGGGAGTGAAAGATATTTTTTCTCTGGTGATGGATAAATCTAGCCCCAGATACTTACTAGCTGTGTGACCCTAGGCAAGTCACTTAACCCTGTTTACTTCAATTTCCTCATCTGTACAAATGATCTATAGAAGGAAACAGCAAACCACTCCAGGATTTTTGCCAAGAAAACTCAAAATAGGGTCATGAAGAGTTGTTCATGACTGAAACGACTGAACAAAAGCAATGGATATAAAAGAAGTCAGTGTACTTTGTTATACTAGCTCTTCTTACAATCCTGTGTTGCCTGTGAGGAAAGCATACGGCACCTAGAAGCTTATGGTGGACCACAAGGAACTGAACCACTGTCATTTTCAACTGTTTCCAGCGGCTGTTCTTGTCAGTGTAGTAGACCAGGTATCCCAGAGCCAGCAGTATGGAATCATTGACCTCACCAACGCCTTTTTCACTATTCCTATTGCTGAAACTATTTAGGAACAGTTTTCATCTGGGAAGGAGTCCAATAATTTTTCCTCATACTGACACTTTATGGTAAGCCCGAGACTTTCCTGAGGTCACTGAGGAATGTTTTATATTAGTACATTGATAATGTAATGATTGGTCCATATGTGGCCGTGGTGGTAAAGGCTACAGATAAGTGGGTAACCTAGCCAAGAGACAAAGGGGTGGGAAATTAATACTAAGAAAATCCAGGATCCAGCTTATTTAGTCAAATTTTGAGGAATGAGGTGGAAAAACAAAATTTTAAGATCCAATTGATTCCTGACAATACTGTCAAACTCAAATAAAAATGGGAGGTACTAAACCATACATAAGGATCCTTTATGAGTTCTACTATTATCTTTTTTTTTTGTTGTATTTTTATTTGTTTTATGAAATATTTCCCCATCACATTTTAATTCAGTTCAGTGCAGCTGTTGTCAGTTGCATGTGGCCTGCTAGTGGTATTTTGGCACCCCTGCTTTAGAACACCTTAAAAAGAAAAGTACAATAAGAGCAATATCTTGATCCTTGTTCAAGACTTTAAAACTGTTAAAATCATCCTAAGAACTTGATTGCCTCTAGAGACTAATGGTTCAAGCTATTATCACTTCTTGGTCTCCTAGGTACAAAACAGCCATAGTTTCAGGTACTCACTTTGATGGTTGGTGGAAAACAATGGATAAATCAGATAAGAGAGTTTTGCTCAGTTGAATCAACTTGAAGGTTTTCGTTGAAGATTCTTATTGAATATACTTTTCTAACTATGGCTAAATAAATCTCTTGTTAACTATTGAACCTTGGAACATAACATTTTTTTAATCCTTAAATTGTGTCTTAGAATTGATAATAAATATTGGTTCCAAAGTAGAAGAGCAGTAATGGCAAGGCAATTGGGGTTAAGCAACTTGCCCAAGGTCAATAGGAAATGTCTGATTCCAGATTTGAACCCAGGACATCCCGTCTCCAGCCTGGATTTTTATCCACCTAGTGAGCCCATTGTTTTTATATCAAATTATCAGGGTACTGATCTGAGTCAGGTCCAACCCACAACATGAAGTCAAGAAATATAGCTAGGTGTATGTCTGAAAAAGGATAGTATCAGGATAACAGCTTCTAGGGATGACAGCAACTAGTGTATTTTTTTTAAAGGAGAGAGTCTTGGGAATGTTTGAAGGTAATAGGAAAGGAACCAGCAGATAAGGAAAATGTTGATAATTGAGGTTGTGAAAAGCTAGAGAAGACAAGATTGGAGAGGATGTAGAGAGACTGGCCTTGGTAAGTAAGAGAGCCATCTTTTTCTCAGAGACTAAGCAAAAGGAAACTAGAAATATATTAAATGTAAGTTTTGCTTCATATTTTATCCAAAAAATTGAGGACTTTCACAGAGATGTCTCCTCATCTTATATTGCACAGATGCCTTCTGCTACTGACTCCTCCCACACACCCCATTTCACATAATAAGGTGTCCCTTCTCCTTGCCAATGAAAACCCTTCTACATAAATAAGGGATCCCTTTCAACCCCATCTTTTTCATTAAATTGTCTCTTCTATCATTCCTATTCTTTCTATTATATTAATCTTCAGTCTCATCTTGGCTGTTTCCCTACTGTCTATCTACAAACATATTTATGTATCTCTCATCTTCTAAAAACCTTCAATTGACCCACAAATCCTCCCTTTTGTGCCTAAACTCCTTGACAAAGCAGTCTTCAATAATTCCTCTACTTCCTTTCCTCTCATTCTCTTTTTAATTCTCTTCAGTCTGGCTTCCAATCTATCAACTATTCTCTCAAAAATTACAAATGAAATTGCTGCATCTAATGGTCTTTTCTCCATCCTCATCCTTTCTGACTTCTTTGAAGCCTTTGACACTGTCAATCACCCTTTTCTTAATACTCCTTTCTCACTAAGTTCCCATATAGTACTCTCTCTTCTTCCTATCTATTGGACCACTCCTTCTCAGTCACCTTTGTGGATCTTTATCTGGCTCAGGCCCACTAAACATGGGTTTCCCACAGGTCTCTTTCCTGAGTTTCCTTCTCTTCTCTTTCTATACTATTTCACTTGGTGATTGCATCACCTCCTATCTATTCAATTATTACCTCTATGATGATAATTCTCAAATCTACTTATCAATCCCTAACCTTTCTGCTGATCTTTAGATTCCCATCTTCAATTGCCTATTGAGCATCTTGACTGGGTGTCATACAGACATCTTAAACTAAACAAAAACTAACTCATAATCTTTCTTCTCAAAACCTCTTTCCCTAACTGCCCTATTATTTGTTAAAGACATCCCTATTTTCACCATCACCTAGGTCCTAACTTAGTTGTCATCCTTGATTCCTCATTGTCTCTCAACTCCTGCCCTCCCATGTCCAATCCATTGCCAAAGCCCATCAATTTTAACTTTACAACATCTCTTGAATATGCCCCCTTCTCTCCTCTGACACTACCACCATCCCGAAGAAGGCCTTCTTCACCTCACACTAGGAATATACCTGCCACAAGTCTCTCCCTATTCTAATCTGTCCTCCACTCTACAATGAAAATGATTGCTAATTGTGTATTCTCCTCTATCCTGTCTTCTTTTATTTTTTCTTCTCTTTACTACAATATGGTGTTTGCATACTTGAAACACAAAGATTAATATAGAATTGAAATGAGAAGCTGGAAAAAAACTAGTATGCCTAATGGACATTGATGCAGATATTTAAAAAAATAATAGTAAATAAGCCAAGCCAACATATGAGAAAGGTTATACACTATGACAACTAGTGTATATATAGTGAAAATATAGTTTATATAGTGAAAATAGAAATGCAGGAGTGCATGGGGTGTTCAGGGACAACTAGTACCTCTGGAGTGATGGTTTACTCTTTTTCAGGGCTTCTCATCCACCTTTGGTGTCCATCTTTCCCTCAATTTTCACCTCTGGCTCCAAAAAGCTGTAGCATGCCCAGTGGCTATAGCCTGGTAAAATAATCTTGGCATATGGGCTAATTCAAGCTTCAAACACATTACTGAGTTAAGGGACTATCTACCTCAGGCATGTGAAGACTTCCTCCTGTAGAACAGGCAGTTGAGAACAATTTATCTCAACAGCCATAAAGGTGGCTGAAGCAGGCGCTATGGAACACTCAGTGTGCTTGGTCAAACATCAGAGATGCCAAGGTCATCCACTGCATTCTGGGCTATCCCTTCATCCTGATTTTTGTCTTGTCACTGGACTTCCATGACTCTGGAAGAGAGAGAGAGGCTGACAACATTTTTGTAACTCCTTCCTCACTTAAATCCTACTCATAAGCAAGTGAAGTCATTCCCCTGTGATGTCATTGGTCCTCTTCAAAATGAAGGGAGAACAATGATAATATATTTACATACTGAAGAAACAACATATTTGGAATGCAGATACTTCAAAATAAAGAAGATTATAAATATAATAAAACTATGTTAGTAATACTAAAAATTCATATCACTATGTTGACAGATGATAAAAAGACTGTTGACAAAATCTAACATTTATTTCTATTAAAAACTCAGAAATCACTCACCCAACAAAGTAGTCCAGGATTCAGAATCTAAGTTGAAGCTGAGATTCATGCTGTAGCCTCCAGTGAAGTTCCCTTGAAGACTATCTCCAGGAAACACTCTCTATAAGACTCAACTTCACAAGACTGCCCCAGCCCAAGGATTTCATGTGTAAGAGGGAGATTTTTAGGTATTTTATAAATATATATTTAAAGTGTGGCCACCAGGAATCAACAATTCAGATTGATTCCATAATTAAAATAGACCCAAGTCAGCATCCAGTTTAAGGAAGTTTATTTACAATTAGGAAGGTAAATGTAAGTAATTAGAGAGAGGGAGAGGCTGGTCCAGGCCTGGGGAGGCCTGGACAGAGAGAGAAGGTTAAAAGGCTAATTAAACTAGGTTACAAGCCACAAGACTTTCGAAATCAGAGAAGCTATAAGCCTACTTAAGGCAGAGTTTGGAAATGCCAAGGTAGGCCAAGGAAGTCAGCCTAACTTACCCACATGACAATTCAGAGTAGAAGCATTCTGAGGTCTCAGCCCAGCACCTTCAGCACCAAGTCCAAAGCCGGAACTCCGGAACTCCGGAACTCCGGAACTCCGGAACTCCGGAACTCCGGAACTCCTCAACTCCGGAACTCCTCCGGAACTCCTCAACTAACTGAATTAATTTTACCAGGTTTTAACCCACGTATTTAAAGAGATAGCATCTCTCATCATTTCCTGTGGGTCCACCTCTAATTCAAGTGGACCAATGGCAGCCTCTACATTGATTTGGACTGCCCAAAAGGTAGTCCCTTGTTCTTGATTTACTTGGTTAACTTATCTCCACTCCCCTTTTTTTTTTTTTTTTTTTTTTTTTTTTTTTTTTTTAAAACCCTTACCTTCCGTCTTGAAGTCTTGAAGTCAATACCATGTATTGGCTCCAAGACAGAAGAGTGGTAAGGGTAGGCAATGGGGTTCAAGTGACTTGCCCAGGGTCACACAGCTGGGAAGTGTCTGAGGCCGGATTTGAACCTAGGACCTCCCGTCTCTAGGCCTGACTCTCAATCCACTGAGCTACCCAGCTGCCCCCTCCACTCCCCTTTTTGAGGGAGGTGGGGATGATATAATCTAGATGCCTAGGGTAAGTAGATTTTTGACTATGAATGGGCTAGAGTTAATTTCATTTACACACATGGCTTTTATGGTGGTTTCTGGTTCCTGCCCCTCTTCACAGGGGCCAATCACAGTTTCCAAATTGCCCAGCCATGCCAGGCAGTGTCTATGGGGTTGACTTGTCACCTCTAAGTGTTAACTCTCCTCCTAGGATTAACACATTTCTGAGTTCACCCAGTTTAGCACAATGGGTTGCAGATTTCCCCCTACTTAAGGTTAAGTAGGGGTGTCTTCCTTTTGGAGGTGTAAACTCCTGTAGTAAGAATTTTCTTTACTTTATGGTTAAGTATGGGTGTGTTGCTTTTGTTGATTAATTCAAAAATAGACAAAGGAGAGTTAAACCTGTCCTCACAGTCTAGTGAGGTATTGAGTAGGGGTACTTAAGTTATTGTTAACCAAATTTTTTAACTCCAACTAGGCAAAGAGAATAAAGGGTTCTCTTTTCCCCAGTGTAAACTTAGAAGAGACAAAGAGAACCAAGAATTTCCTTTCACAGGACCAAACTTGTTCTTTATGATTTCAAAATTCTCAGGTTGGTGCTTGCTTTGGCAATATATATACTAAAACTAGAATGAAACAAAGAAGATTAAAATGGCTTCTACACAAAGTTGACATCCAAATTTGTGAAGCATTCCATATTTTTTATAAGAAACACATTTGAGGTAGATAGACTCACAAAGAGTAAAAGTAAGGAGATGGAATAGAACCTATTGGGTTTCAACTGAGATAGGAGTAGCAATGATGATCTCAGACAAAGCTAAAGCCAAAATAGATCTGATCAAGATAGATAAACAAGGTAATTATATATTTATAAAAGGTAGGATAGATAATGTAGTAATATCGATATTTCACAAATAAGCACCAAAAGATATAGCCTGCAAATCTTTAAAAGAAATAACTAAATGAGCTTAAGGAAGAAATAGATAGTAAAACTATATTAGTGTAGGACTTCAACCTTCCCCTCTCAGAAATAGATAAATAAAACCAAAAAACAAATTTTAGAAAAGTTAGCTTTAATAGATCTATGGAGAAATTTGAATTGGGATAAAAAGGAATATATCTTTTTTTTCAGCAGTTACATTATACATACACAAAAATTGAC
Organism: Gracilinanus agilis; assembly: GCF_016433145.1. Lineage (NCBI taxonomy): Eukaryota > Metazoa > Chordata > Mammalia > Didelphimorphia > Didelphidae > Gracilinanus > Gracilinanus agilis. The sequence goes on along the minus strand of NC_058133.1, from coordinate 250,558,454 downwards.
CATGCAGTAGGACAGTGATGGGCAAACTTCTTAAAGAGAGGGCCAAAGGAAAGGAAATGCTCATCTATCAGTCTGTTTCTAAGGTAACTCTTTTGAAATTTCATTGTATTGTCCTACTCACTGTATTCGTCAGATTAGGAATAACACCGCTAGACAGAAGATTTCAGGGGGCTGCATCTGGCCCTCAGGCATAGTTTGACCATCACTGCACTAGGACATAACAATCAAATGCAGAAAAGCAAAAATAATATATGCATCCTTTTCAGATCATAATGCAATAAAAGTTATAATCAATAAGAGTTCATGGAAAGACAAATTAAAAATTAAATGGAAATTAAATAATCTAATTCTTCAAAATCGGTGGGTCAAAGAACAAATTATTTTTAAAAATTTATTTAATTAAAAAGAATGACAACAAGGAGACAACATATCAAAATTTATGGAATACAGCCAAAGCAGTACTTAGGGGAAATGTTATATCCCTGAATGTGTATATTAATAAAACAGAGGAAAAAGTAGATCAATAAACTGAGCATGCAACTAAAAAAACTAGGAAAAGAACAAATTAAAAATCCCCAATTAAAGACTAACTTGGAAAGAGAACTATTGAACTAATAAATAAGACTAAGAGTTGGTTTTATGAAAAAATAAATAAAATAGAGCACTAGTTAATTTGATTTTTAAAAAAGGAAAGAAGAAAATCAAATTACCAGTGCCAAAAATGAAAAGGGTGAATTCACTTCCAAAGAAGAGGAATATTATTAGGAGCTATTTTACCAATTATGTGACAATAAATCAGATAATCTAGGAGAAATGGATGAATATTTACAGAAATACAAATTGCCCAGATTTATAGAAGAAATATTTACATAACCTCTCTCAGAAAAAGAAATTGAACAAGATATCAGTGAACTCCCTAAGAAAAAATCCTCAGGGCCAAATGGATTCACAAGTGAATGCTATCAAACATTTAAAGAACAATTAATCCCAATACCATATAAACTATTTGGCAAAATAAGTAAAGGAGTCCTACCAATTTCTTTTTATGACACAAATATGATGCTACTACCTAAGTCAATAAGACCAAAAACAGAGAAAGAAAATTACAGAACAATTTCTTTAATTATTTTCAATGCAAAAATCTTAAATAAAGGGGGCAGCTGGGTAGCTTAGTGGAGTGAGAGCCAGGCCTAGAGACAGGAGGTCCTAGGTTCAAACCCGGCCTCAGCCACTTCCCAGCTGTGTGACCCTGGGCAAGTCACTTGACCCCCATTGCCCACCCTTACCAATCTTCCACCTATGAGACAATACACCGAAGTACAAGGGTTTAAAAAAAAAACAAAAAACAAGCAAGAGCTAGAGAAAATTACAAAATGTAAATTAAATGGTTTAAAAAAAAATCTTAAATAAAATACTAGCAAAGAGACTACAGCAATATATCACAAGGATTATTCACTTTTACCAGATGGGATTTATTCCAGGAGTGTTTAATATTAGGGTTTGTTTTTTTTTTAACCCTTGTACTTTGGTGTATTGTCTCATAGGTGGAAGATTGGTAAGGGTGGGCAATGGGGGTCAAGTGACTTGCCCAGGGTCACACAGCTGGGAAGTTGCTGAGGCCGGGTTTGAACCTAGGACCTCGTGTCTCTAGGCCTGACTCTCACTCCACTGAGCTACCCAGCTGCCCCTAATATTAGGTTTTATACTAGAGGCTGGTTTATTATTAGGGAAACTATCAGCATAATTAACCATATCAATAACCAAACTAACAGAAATCACATGATTATCTCCTTATATGCAAAAAAAAATTCACCAGAATACAATATCCATTCCTGCTAAAAACACTAGCAATTATAGGAATAAATAGGCTTTTCCTTAAAAAAATAAGTAATATGTTTATTATCCAAACTATCAGCAAGTGTCATTTGCAATGGAGATAAATTAGAAGCCTTTCCAATAAGATCAGGAGTAAAGTAAGGATATCCATTTTCATTATAATTATTTAATATTTTGCTAGAAATGTTAGCTTTAAGTAGCAATACAATGATCCAAGACAGTTCTGAGGGACTTATGAGAAAGAATGCTATCCACATCCAGAGAAAGAACCATGGGAGTAGAAACACAGAGGAAAAACATATGATCAATCATGGTGGTTTGATGGGGAGATGATTGGAGATGTTGACTTTAAATGATCACTCTATTGCAAATAGTAATAATATGGAAATAGGTTTTGGACAATGAGACATGTAAAATCCAGTGGAATTGTTTGTTGGCTCCAGGAGCGAAGAGGAAAGAATATGAATCATGTAACCTTCAAAAAAAGCTCAAAATTAAATAATTAAATAATTGGAAAAAAAGAGAAATGTTAGCTTTAGCAATAAGAGGAAAAAATTTGAAGGAATTAAAATGGGCAATGCAGAAACTAAACTATTATTCTTTGTTGATGATATAATGGTATACTCAGAGAATTCTAGAGAATCAACTAAAAACCTAGTTGAAATAATTTAACAAAGTTGCAGGACACAAAGTAAACCCACATAAATCATCAGCATTTCTATATATTTCCAACAAAGTCCAACAAGCAGCAAGAGTTAGAAAGAGAAATTCCATTTAAAATTACTCTAGACAACATAAAATATTTGGGAATCCAAATGTCAAGAGAAACGCAGGAATCATATGAACACAACTATAAAACATTTTTCACACAAATAAAGTCAGGTCTAAATAATTGGAAAAACATTCATTGCTCATGGGTGAGCTAAGCTAATATAATAAAAATGACAATCCTACTTAAATTAATTTACTTATTCAGTGTCACACCAAACTACCAAAAAACTACTTTATGGAACTAGAAAAATGATAAGAAAAGAGGTTTGGCCAGCCGCACCCTGCTGGTATCTGGGGTCCTATGAGGGTCCCGTGAAGTCCTCGTTGGGGTAAGGAGGCGGCAAGGATCTTAAGAAGAGTGGTCGAGTCAAAAGGACCACTGACGAAGATAGTATTCAATGACATCAATGGCAACTTTATTGAGGAAGGGGATGATACTTATAGGAAACTGAGTTGTTACTATATTTAGCAACCAATCATACTGAGTTGCTACCCCAAATATACCCATCCACATGGTTACGAGCAAAACAGATATCCATAAGACATGAACACAAATTCAAGACGATGTCTCTTCTGTTATGGTCTCCAGGGTCTCCAGGGATATGATACTTTCCTAGGTTCATTCCTAAGACACCCAGGTTTATTCAATCTACTTAGTCCTATTCAATGTACTATATTTCTATACCTAGGGGTCCAACAATTTAGGGACCTATCAGAAAAAAAATGACAAATTCGTCTGGAAGAACAAAAGATCAAGAATATCAAGGGAATTAATGAAAAAATGTGAAGGATGGTGACTTAGCATCTTAAACTGTACTATAAAGTAGTCATCAAAACAATCTGTTACTGGCTAAGAAATAGAATGGTGGGTCAATAGAATAGATTAGGGGTAAATCTAGCAAAAAAAAAATCGCAGCAATCTAATGTTTGATAAACTCCAAAATCCAAGTTTTAGGGATAAGAACTTCCTATTTGACAAAAACTACTGGGAAAACTGGAAAGCACTATGGCAATAATTAAGTATAAACCAATATCTCACACCCAATGTCAAAATGGGTATATGATTTAGACATAAAAGGTGATATTATAAGTAAATTAGGGGAACATAGAATACTTTACCTGTCAGATCTATGAAGAAGGGAAGAATTTATGACCAAACAAGAGACAGAGAACATTACAAGATATAAATGAATAATTATGACTGTAATTAATTTAAATTTTTTTTTGTACAAACAAAACCATTGTAACCAAGATTAGAAGGAAAACAACAAACTGGTGTGGAGAGTGAATTTTTAAATTTCTCTGCTAAAGATCTCATTTCTCAAATATATAGAGAACTAAGTCAAATTTATAAGAATATGTCATTCCCCAATTGACAAATGGTTAAAGGATATGACTAAGTTTTCAGATGAAGAGATAAAAGCTATCAATAATAATATTTTAAAATGTTATAAATCCCTCTTGATTAGAAAAATACAAATTAAAACAATTCTGAGGTACTAACACACCTGTTAGATTTGCCAATACTGTCGTAAAGGGAAGTGATAAATTTTGGAGGGGATGTGGCAAAATTGAGGCACTAATGCTTTGCTGGTGGAGTTGTGTGAACTGGTCCAACCATTCTGGAGAGCAATTTGGAACTATGTCCAAAGTGCTATAAAACAATGGATACTCCTTTATCCAGTAATACCATTATTAGGTCTGTATCCCAAAGAGATTTTTTTTTTAAGGGTGAAAGGACTTGTACAAAAATAATTATAGCTGCTCTTTTTGTAGTGGCAAAGAATTGGGAATTGAAGGGATGTTTCTCAATTTGGGAAATGGCTGAACAAATTGTGGTATATGATAGTGATGGAATACTATTGTGCTGTAAGAAATGATGAACAGGATGTTTTCAGAAAGAACTGGAAAGACCTTCTTGAACTGATGCAGAGTGAAATAAGCAGAACCAGGAGGACACTGTACACAGTAAGAGCAATATTGTAGGATGCTTAATTGTGACAGACTTAGCAGCAATATAATGATCCAGGATAATTCTGAGGGACTTATGATAAAGAATGCTATCCACCTCCAGAGGAAGTTGAAATACAGATGAAAGCATATGATTTTTCACTTGTTTATTTGGGGTTTTGTTTTGAGGTTTGGGTTTTATATTATTATTCTCTTACAACAATGAACAATATGGAAATGTGTTTTACATGATAACATATGTATAATCCAGATCGAATTGCTTGCCAACTCTGGGGGGGGGGGAGAGACAATTTGGATCATATAACTTCAGAAAATTTATGTGGAGATTTGTTATTACATGTAATTGGTTTAAAAAATTAAATATTTTTATGATAAAGTAAAAAATACTGTTTTGATTATTTTGTAGTTGTAGTAGTTGCTAAAAATAACCATTTTCCTCATTTTGTTCATTTTTTTTGCATCAGTTTATATGTCTTTCCCTGCTTCTCTGTATTCATCAGGGTTTTCATTTCCTACAGTGCAGTATTATATACCACAGTTTATTTAGCTATCCCTCAATTGATGGGTATCTACTTTTTTCCACTTCTTTTCTACCACAAAAAGTGTTGCTATAAGTATTTTTGTACATATGGATTCTTTTCTTTGTTCTTTGATCATTTTATAGTAAAGACCAGCTAGTACTGGAGCCATGAATGGTATATGATCTGTTTCTCTTCCAATTTTTGTGGTATGACATCATTCACAACACATATTCATTTTGAATTTATTCTGAAATATGGTATATTAGTCTAAAGGGGCATCTATATGGCTCAGTGGATGGACAAACAAACCTGGAAACAGGAAATCCTAGGTTCAAATCTGGCCTCAGACAATTCTTAGCTGTGTGACCTTGGACAAATCACAACCCCAGCTGCCAAGCCCTTACTGCCCTTCTGCCTTGAAACCAATACTTAGTGTCAGTAAGAGTCTAAAAAACAAACAAAAAATGGATATTAGCCTAAACCTAATTTCTGCTAGTTTTCTTTCCAGGTTTCCCAATAGTGTTTATCAAACAGTAAATTCTTTCCTAAATAATTTGTGTTTGGGGGTTTACCAAACACTAGTTTATTGAATTCTATTATTTCTGATTCTTCCTTGTCTAGTCTATTCCAATGAGCTAATTTTTAAGCAATGTTGTATGGTTTTGATGAGTGCTATTTTATAATATAATTTGAGGGCTAGAAGTTCTATTTCCCCTTCATGTCTACCTTTTTTCATTATTTCCCTTGATATTCTAGATATTTTATTCTTCCAAATGAATCTTGTTTTTATTTTCTATTTTGTTATTATAAATTAAAACTAGATATAAGTCTATACCTTAAGTTTAGTAGAGCTATATAATAGGAAACAAGCCCAGTAGAGTTGAGCCTCTTCTAAATATTCAAACTGCATCCACTTTTGCTAGAATCTGTATGTATTTGTAGGAGAGTGTGTCCCAGACATTTGGGAGAATGCTTAGACCGACTGTTTTTATTATAATATCTTGGTAAATATATCTATTTCAAGAAGCTAATTAAGTCTAGCTGGCTAATTGATATCAACTGATAACTTCAACCCTTCAAGGTTATCTTTAGAATTCTTAAGGGAGAAGTAGCCAGTCATTCTCTAGGGCAATGATGGCATGGGTGTCAAAGATGGTACACAGAGCTCTCTGTGGGCACTTGGCCACCTCCCCCCTGCCCAGTTTGTAACTCGGGTGGAGCTGCTCCCCTCTTCCTCTCCACTGTGCCTGATGAAATTTTTTCACACGCCCTCCACCACTCTCTCCAGCAGCCTAGTGGGAGTACACTAGAGGCAGACCTGGAGGGGAGGAGAGTGCTCTGACCATTCCCTTCCCCCTCTTCACCTTTGCTAAGGATGTTTCTCACATGATCTGCTCCTGTGCCCAGTAGCCCAATGAGAGTGCTTCCTCCTGCCCCTATGTAGGGTAAGTGGGGTGGGGAACAGCACAGCACTCAGTCTGGGGATGGGGTGGGAGTGGAACCTGGTACTCCATCTCTAAAAGGTTCGCCATCCTTACTCTAGGGACTTGGCATGTCAGTAAGGATGAGGTGTGGGTGAGTAACCCCAGAGCCTGTATTTGTTCATTGTTTATTGTTTATATAGTGTTCATTGTTTCAGTCATGTCTAACTCTTCATAACCCCATTTGGGGTTTTCTTGGCAAAGATATTAGAGTGGACTGCCAGTTCCTTCTCCAGATCATTTTACAGATGAAAAACTGAGGCAAACAAGATTAAGTGATTTGTCCAGGGTTATCTACCTAGTAAGTATTGGAAATCAGACTTGAATTCAGGAAGATGAGTTTGTGCCACTCACTGTACCACCTAGCTGCCCAAGAGCCTGTAGTTTATATTTTGTCATTTGTTTGTTGTTAATAATTTGCTTGTTGTAAATAAAATAATTAGTAATTGTAATTGTAAATCTGCCCTTTGTTTAAGAATTCATCTTCTATACATACCTGTGAAAGGTATATAATCTTCTTCTCTTCAAAATTTCTTATGGTACAATCTTTTTATATTCTGGTCAAATATCTATTTTGAATTTAATATGAAATAGGATAAAATATTGATCTAAGCCTAATTTCTACCTGATGGTTTTCAAGTTTTCCCAAAAGTTCTTATCAGTTAGGGAGTTCTGATAAAGCAAATTACCCTAGGTTCAGCAAATAAATAGAATTCCAGGTACTGAAATGCTTCTGAGGAACCTAGCTCATAAATAGAATTCTGAAGATAACAGAGGAAAACTACTCCATTGAGGAGAAAAAATGGGATCTGTTCAAGAAAACTGATTTGGATGCACAAGGAACTATTCAAATCTGACCTCAGACACTTCCTAGCTGTGTGATCTTGGACAAGTCACTTAAGCCCAATTGCCTAGCCTTTACCACTCTTTTGCCTTGGAACTTGTACTTAGTATCAATTCAAAGATAGAAGGTAAGAGTTTTAAAAACAAACAAACGAATGAATGAATAAACAAACAAACAAACAAATAAATAAATAGATAGATAGATAGATAGATAAATAAAAGGAAGAAAGAAATGTATAGAAGTCAGAAGCAAAATTCAGGAACAGAAGATGCATATAAAGAGTTGTTTTTGTTTTATTTTGTTAGCTACAAAAGGGAAACAATGTGGTGTAGTTGATAGAGAGCCAAGGAGACCTGGGTTCAGGTCCTGCCTCTGATGCAAGTCACTGAACCTCTTAGTTCTCTAAAGAATTGTTCTAAAACTATACATTGCAGAGCTGGTGGTGACCTAGTCTACTCAGTCAATATCAGAAGGGGTTTCCTCATTCAGGTATTTTCTACAACACAGGCCCTAGGCTCAATAGTCTCTTTTTTTCTCAGCAGAGAAGAATTATTTCTTCACAGGGAATAAATAGATAAAAAGAAGTTAAAACCAAGAAAACAAGTAGACATTTCAATGAAGCAAATATACATTTGCTGTTAGAAAAAAAATTCTTAACAATGTGTCATCCCAAAATAGAATGGGCTACTCTGAGAAGTGGTGGGTTTTCCCTCATTAGTGATCTTTGTCATTTGTCATTTTTTTTTATACTTGTTTGGAGGTGAATTTGGGAGAGTTCATTGAGTTCCTTCCTTATTTCAACATCTTGGTTGGCCTTCTGACTCATTAGAAGTATCTGAGCAGAGGTTTGATAACCTCTGGTCAGGTATGTGTTATGATTAAAAATGATGAGGGCTGAGATTTGAAGGGAGTATAGTATTTTAATAAAAGCCATGCTGATAGAGATAAATTTACCACGCGCCTGTAAGAAACCTATTCCAACCTCCCCTCAGCCATTTTACCTTCCTCTCTCCACGTGCTCAGGTAGCTAAAGAGGAAATTCAAAGTCACTTCCTCCCTATTTAAAACAGTCCCTCACCTTGAATACGTAATCCAAAACAGGAAACCCATTGGACCACGGGAAATGTAGTTTTAAGGACCCCCACAGGTCCACAGAAGTTTGTCAAACATTATATTGAGGTTCAGTCCTTCCAAATAGAACCCCAGGTGATTTTAACTAACACATATTATAGAAAAGGATTCCTTTTGTTTTTTATGTATTAGATTAGATGGTTTTTGAAGTCTCTTCCAACTCTTAAATTCAGTGATTCTGAATGAGTCCTCACCAAAGACTACTCATGTGGGGTGTGCCTATGAACTGTGATAAAGGTACCTTTGAAAGAATTTTGTACACTGTTATTGACTCTGAAGAGGTACAGGATTCTGGGGAAGGTATTCAGAAAAGTGGACAATATATAAACCTGTATGCCCTGTTTGAAAGGTGCAGTTTGGTGGCACAGTAATTAAAGTGCCAGACTTGGAATCAAGAAGATTCACCTTCCTGAGTTCAAATCCAGCCTCAGACACTTATTAGCTGTGTGAGTCCAATTGGGCAAGTCACTAATCTTGCTTACTTCAATTCCTTCTCTGTAAAATGAATTGGAGAAGGAAATGGCAAACTACTTTGCCAAGAAAACCCCAAATGGAGTTGGAATGTGAGTGAACCACAACAAAAATGCCCTGCTTGAAACCTAGGTGTCTCCCTTATATCTCCAAAAAGTACCTGAAAATAGGATGCTTTGAAATGAGTTACTAACTCATTTTCTGATTTCTTCTAATGTCCCAGGGGATGGCAAGAAGGATTATTGATTATAAAAGATCCTGCTAGGGAGTATGATATTCTCTTTCCTCTTCAATAAGATGCCTGATGCCAGCAGAGGAATGGACTCAGCCTTTGAGTCAGGCTCTCAATCATACAGCAGAGTCTAAGGGTATCCACCATGGGAAATGATTATTTTCAAGATGAAGGATACATCTGGTAACCTGACCCAAACTGCTGAAGGATATGAAACAGGAGTGGCTGTTTAGATTAGATTAGAGAACTAGAGAAGATCTACCTTTGAGATAGTAGGCTACCTGGCAATGCAATATATGAAGGTGACTATAAGAATGTTTGCAATTGCTGTATAAACAACTTGGTACCACTGAGAGTACAGAGAATATACATCTTTGTGAAGTTCCTGACTGACACACAAGACAAGGAGAATTTTTCCAACTTTGTACTAAAGTCAGAGAAACTATTCCAGAGACCAGTGTCCAGAGATGGAGTACAAAAATTACATAAAGCTGGCCCAAAAGAATAGAAGATAGAAATTATGAATCTCAAACTACTATTGTTTCGATATGTGTAGCAGGAACAACTGCCCAGCTCCTCCAATATGATCAGGTTCAAAAAGGAAGGGGGATATGAAAGAATGGACTGGGAGAACACCTAAAGGTGAAAGGGGGGATGGTGCAGGGGGTTTAGTGACCCAAAGGAACCTTTTCTATATTGAGTTACTTCAACCAAAGCAGAGGCTGATTCAAACCAAACACGCTTCATGGAAGGAGCCAAGTGTCCTGGGAGTCACATTATTGTTTAGTCACTCCTTGTAGAAGGAGAGAGAAGTTTCAGAGTCAGAGAGTACCCAAATTAGAATCAAATAAAAGGTGTATTCCTAAAGAGTTAGGTTGGTATATTGCTACAATTAATAGACAAGATGAGTACATGCATGCTAGGTTTGCTCAAGATAGGATTCATCTGACAGATGTCTACCAAAGTATATCAGAAAAGAGTATTTGGAATAGGTGTCCCTCCAGACCCCTAAAACTGCCCCATCAACCTTTCTTGAGACCTTTCTAATTGGACTTATAAGTCCCTGTCCAGCTATGGATTGAAACCATTAAGAAACCTGCAGTACTTGATACTAGATCCCAAACTAACAATTGTCATTTTATTGTCTCCAGTTTTATGAAGAATATTGGAGATACAATAATGACCAATATGAAAGTATATTTTGCATGATAATATATGTATAACCCAGATCAAATTATTTACCATCTTCAAGAGGGGGGGGGGTGAAGGGAAGGAGGAAGACAATTTGGATTTTGTAATTTCCAAAAACATATGTTGAAAATTGTTATTACAGGTAACTAGGAAAATAAAATATTTTTGAATAAAAAAATTTTTAATAACTTGCAAGGAATGATGTTGTTGGACTAAATAAAATGCATTTCTATAATCAGCATTTAAAAAAAGAATACTGGAGATATAAATCTCTACCATCTCTGTAAAGTCTAAGTGATATGGCCTGCCCATATTTGGGTTACCTATGGTATGTTTGAAGTTACATAGTGAGGTAGAGAAATGGAAAACATTGCCTTATAATGTGTAGACATGAGAAATCTATCCAGAGTTTTATTTTTTATTTGGAATAACTCTAGACTGTACAGAGTACTACTAAAGTATTATAAGTAGTGCGCTACATCACAATATTCATATAGCCTTTCCATTCATTGTAGAGGACAGCAATAACAATGAACATCAAGAAAGCATGAAATTCTCTCCACTTCAGTGGTAGGTCAGAGAAGTTCCACTTTGGAGACTTTCTGGGATCTGAAGAATACAAGACATGTCTTGGAGTGAGAATCAATTAATTATTCAACATATATTTATTAACTAGTATATGTCTGGCGTGGGCAGCTAGGTGGTACTATGGATAGACTGCTAGACTTGGAGTCAGGAATACTCATCTTCCTGAGTTCAAATTTGGCCTCAGACACTTACTAACTGGTGACCTTAGACAAGTCACTTAATCTTGTTTGCCTCAGTTTTTTCATCTATAAAATGAGCTGAAGAAAGAAATGGCAATCCACTCTGGTATCTTTGCAGAGAAAATTCCAAATTAGGTCACGAATAGTAAGACTTGACTGAAATGACTCAATAATGAAAAAGGGGATACAAACACAAAGAATGAAACAATTTCTTCTTGAAAACAGTGGTGTCAGATCCAGATAGAAACAAGCAGAAACAATGGGGACACTGGAAATATATTAACTTTGAAAATCACAAACTAACATTATCTATGTTGTATTTTTGTTAAATATTTCCCAATGTATTTTTTTGGGCTATTGACCCAACTTATTCTGCTTACTGCCTTCCTTCTTTCTATGTATAGTCTTTCTTACTGTCCTAATAGTGATAAAATTCCTGAGTATCCCAAGTACTTTAAATTACTTGAATACTTTAAGTACCTCATGTGTCTCAAGTATCATAGATATCTTAAGTATTTTAATTATCATCTTCTCAGGTATGAATGTGCTCAATTTAATCTCATTGAAACCTTTAAGTTTTCACTTTTCTATTTATATTTTTATGCTTCTCTTGAGTGTCAAATGTGAAGATGGGATTAATCCTACCCTACCCATTTTTAGATTTGATCATCAAAAGTGTAAACACCCCACTTAATCCTCAAGTGGGGGAGATCTGTGACCCATGTGTGCAAGAGTGGATGATGAATTAGAATTTACTGACTGCCCTCTGGGCAGTTCTAAGCAAAGCCTTTGTTGTAATTGGTACACGTAAAATGGGATGAAGGCACAGGAAGTGATGAAAGGAATGGTCTTAATAAATTGCAAGAACTTCCTGGGGAGCTTGCTCTCTTCCACCTTGAACTGGACCTGGAGGAGCTCTGGCTGAGGATCTTGGACTGCTTTATATTTCTCTTTAGAACTATCATATGGGTGAGTGAAAAAGATTGACTCCCTTCCTTAGCTTCCCTAGAGATATTAGCTTCCTGAGGGGCCCCTTGATTAGGAGGAGGCCTCATGGCTAAAACCCTTGTTAATTGAACTTTAGGCTCTCCATCTGGAGCCTCTGGAGCCCTGCTGGAGTAAAGTATTATGGGGAATAACCAGGGAAATTGACTTAAATATTGAATGTGGGCTCAGTGGGGTGGATAGGAGACAGGAAGGGTCAATGGGTGAGACTTTAAAAGTCAGGGAATCAGGTTTAACTATAAGGGAATGACCACTGACTGAAATGGCAGTTAAGCCTGACCAACTGTCACTAAGCCCCACCCAGCCTGGAATAAATTCAGATTATTACATTCACACAATGAGGACCTTAAATTACTAAAAACACACAGGGAATCAGTTTAATTATAATATGAGGGGATTGGAAAGGAGGTTAGGTTAAACTATGACAAACAACCCAGGACTGGAGTCAAAAAGGGTAAGTTCCTTAGCCAACCTGGCTTCTGCCAGGTTTTGACAGTCTGGCTGAGGACCTGAGGAAGAGGGCTTGAACTTGGGATCTCACAACTATTCCAGGGATATTTCAGGATGCCAGGAACCAACTCCTTCAGAACTTATGAACCAAAGTAGCCATGTAGGGAGTGAAGTCTGCAAGGTGTCCACCAGATCACAGGCCACTTCCCTACTCAGTGTTGTTTTGTAGGATTTATGTCTTCTGCTGTCAACCTTCACCACTCTCCAGGATCCCAGGGAATCAGGGTATACAACTTCACTAGCTCGGAGGTCTCCCAGGGTCAGTTACAGCTTGTCCCAACCACCATGGAGTCCGTCTCAGAGAGCAAGCCACACTTCCTGCTTCCCATTCCATTTAGAATTCTCCAGCCCTTCCTGTTAGGTCTCCTAAATGATAACTAAGTAATCCTCCTCACAACAAAAGTCAGGCCTTGAACACATAGTCTAGTTCATTAAGCTAGATTTCTTACTCTGCCCTCTTCTCATTTCTCTACTTTCACTGTCTCCCTATATTTTATAAATAAATTGCTAAAAAAATCATTTGGAATTGATATATAGTCACTCCTGGCAACCACTCTTTTGAATATTCAGTCCAACTATAATAGTTTTTACCCTTTACACAAATTTGGTTATTAAATTTTCTTTTTGTTTCTTTTTTATGTCAGGAACATCTGGAATATTTCATTCAATATCACTTTTTTCTCCTGAAGGAATATGTTCATCTTCACTGGATAGGTAGGTGATTCTTAATTGTAAGCCTTGATCCTTTGCCTTTCAGAATATCATATTCCATCTTTTCCAGTCTTTTAATGTAGAAGCTGCCCAGTCTTGTGTAATCCTGATGTGCCTCTCTAATATTTGAACTGTTTCCTTCTGGAGGTTTGAAGTACTTTCTCCTTGACTGGGAATTTTTGAATTTTGCTGTAATAGTCCTAGGATGTTTTATTTTATTTTAGAAGGTGATTGGTAGATTATTTCAATTTCCATTTCAATTTCCATTACTTGAGGATATCAGGGCAGTGTTCCCTGATGATTTCTTGTAATCTAGCATTCAGGATCTTTTTTTTTTATCATAGCTTTTGGATATTCTGATAATTTTTAGATTATCTCTCTTGGATCTATTTTCCAGGTCAGTTATTTTTCCAATGAAATATTTCAGATTTTTCTGTTGTTTTTTTTTTTTTCTTCAGATTTTGTCTTGTTTCCTAATGTCTTATGGAGTCATTAGCTTCCATTTGCTCAATTCTAATTTTTTATGAAATTATTTTCTTCCTTGAACTTTTTTTTCCTTTTCTATTTAACTCATTCTAGTCTTTAGGGAGTTCTTTTCTTCAGTGTTTTTATTTATTTCTTTGTTTTTGGCTTCCATTTCCTTTTGGCTCATTCTAGTTTCCGAGTTGTCCTTTTTTATCATTTGAATATTTTAATTTGAATTCTTTTCAAATTCTTCCAAGAGTTCTTTTGGAGTCTGACATCCTTCCTTGCTTTCTTCTGGGGCTTCACATACTTCATTTTTGCCATTGTTGTCCTCTTATAAGTTTATATTTGGATCTTCCTGTCACTAAAGTAACTTTCTAAGGCTTGGTTTTTTCCTTTGTCTTTTGCTCGTTTTCCTAATTATTATTATTTTTTCCTTGTTGAGGTTCTATTCTGCTCCTGAGGTAGCAGAAATGCTGTCCCAAGCTTACAGTGTAGTTGTCTCTAGGACTTGAAGTAGGTCCCTCAGTATGCACTTCATGGGGGTAGCCAGCTGGCTTTTTGTGGGTAGGCTTATAGTTGTTTTCTCTAGCTAGATTCTACTTCCCTTGTTGCCTATTTCCCTGTTGTCTTCTATGCTGAACAATTACCAAGCACTTTGGGCTGATCTGAGTTCTACTGGCTTCCCCCCCAGGTACTGCACTTGCTGGGGTACTCTCCCTTCTCAGCCCAGTGAAATGTTCCCCTCTCCTTCCTTTGTTTTGAGGTGCTTTATTTTCTATTTTTGTGTGTTTAGAGAGTTTGGACCAGCTATGTGTCCTTTACCCCCACCCTCCATCTTAGCTCCCAGAAAGCAACTCCCACTTTTTAAAAACTCTTACTTTGTGCCCTAGTAACAACTCTAAGAGAGAATGGTAAGGACTAGGCAAATGGGAGTTAAGTTTCTTGCCCAGGGTCACACAGCTAGGAAGTAAGCTGAGGCCAGTTTTGAATCTAGGTCCTCTTGACTCCAGGCCTGGTTCTCTATCTACTGTGCCATATAACTATCCCTCCAATTATATTTTAATATGATTCTTTCTAATTGGAGAATTTTGCACATTACTTGCCTTTGGGGTCTCATGTTTTACACACCTCTGCTAAAAGACCTTACATTCAACTAGAAAAGACAATAATAAATACCACATATTTATTTTGTATACATATATATTTATATGCAGAATAAATATAGAGAGAATAAATACATCTAAATGCAAAGTAGTTAAATACAAGATAATTTAGGGGAGAAGGTGTTAACCATTGAGAAAATCAAGAAAAACTCTTCTAAAAGTAGTGCTTAAAAGTGAAATAAGCAAAACTAGGAGAACATTGTAATATCAGTAATATCAGTATTATAAGATGATCAACTATGAATGACTTAACTATTATCAACAATTTAAAGCTCCAAGTCAATCCCAAAAGATTTATGATGGAAAAGGCCACCCGCCACCATAGAAAGAACAGATAGTCAAAATGAGATGAAAGCATATCATTTTTCACTTTTTTTTCCTTCATGAGTTTTTTCCTGAATGTGTAATATGTGTCTTCTTTCACAACACAAGGAATATGGAAGTATTTATGATAATATATATATAGCTTATATCATATTGCTTGCCACTTCAGTGAGGGATGAGGGGAAGGAGGGAGAGAATTGGGATCACAAAATATTAGAAGATAAATGTTAAAAATTGTTTCTGGGGGGCAGCTGGGTAGCTCAGTGGATTGAGAGCCAGGCCTAGAGATGGGAGGTCCTAGGTTCAAATCCGGCCCCAGACACTTCCCAGCTGTGTGACCCTGGGCAAGTCACTTGACCCCCATTGCCTACCCTTACCACTCTTCCACCTATGAGTCAATGCACAGAAGTTAAGGGTTTAAAAAATTAAAACAAAAAAAATTGTTTCTGTATGTAATTGGAGAAAAAATACAATAAAGAAAATAAAAAATAAAGTAGTACTTAAGCAGTGTCTAAGAGGAAAAAATGGATTCTTTGAGGCAGAATTAAGGGAGGAGTACTTTCCAGGCAGGTGAGGCAGCCATGCACAAAAACTTGGAAATAGAAAAGAGAATGCCATGTGTAAGAATCAGAGAAAGGCCCATTTGACTGGACTGAAGCAGAGGGTAGGGAATGTCAGGGTAGGAGCATGGAGAGAAAGAATAATATACAGTGAGAATGGGAAAATAGTTTGGGGTAGCTAGGTGGCACAGTGGATAGAGCATCCAACTGGAGTTGAGAGGACCTGGATTCAAATCTGGTCTCAAATACTTTCTAGCTATGTGACCTTGGCTAAGTCACTTAACCTAGTTTGCCTCACCCTTGCCCTTCTATCTTAGAGTTGTTATTAAGACAGAAAGTTTTTTTTAAAAAGACAAAATGTAAGGATTTTAAAAGAGAGAAAGAGAAAGTAATTTGATATTAGGTTGTAAAGGACTTTAAAAACTAAACAATTTATGTTTTATCCCAGAAACAATAAAGTTTGGAGTTTATTCAGTAAAGAAGGGACATGTACTTAAGGAAAATCACTTTGGAAGAATAACTGGAGTCAATCAGTTCAGTTGCCAGGTACCTACTCCAACTCCAAACCAAAAATCTCACCATACTAGATAGCAACAAAGAAATTCAATGAGAAACTACAATAAGTAACTTTAACTTTGCTAGAACTGCACCAAAAATGTCAACTAGAAGCCCATGAATAATAGAAAAAGGGACCTCCAGAAAAGCTAGCACCAGGGGCAACTAGATAGGGCTCAGTAAATTGAGAGCCAGGACTGGAAATGGGAGATCCTGGGTTCTAATCTGATTTCATATTTCTTAGCTGTGTGACCCTGGGCAAGTCACTTAACTCCAATTGCCCAGTCCTTACCATTCTTCTGCCTTAGAACCTTAATACACAGAATTGACTCTAAGACCAAAGGTATTTTTAAAAAATAAAATAAAAGCTATCAACAGGATAGGCAAAGAAACTGGAAGTCTCCCAGCCAAACTAGAGACAGACTTGAGACATGTGTAGCCTGAAAGGCTTTGTGTCCAAAGGTAGTGAGGGTTAATGGATCATATGTGAAAGGTGGGAAGGATTCTTGCAAGGTGTT
This sequence comes from Gracilinanus agilis, assembly GCF_016433145.1. NCBI lineage: Eukaryota > Metazoa > Chordata > Mammalia > Didelphimorphia > Didelphidae > Gracilinanus > Gracilinanus agilis. Next base: position 250,541,424 of record NC_058133.1, on the reverse strand, counting down.
GAGGGAGTCAGAAACCCACAGTAGAAAAGTTGGAAAAAACCAGAGGTGTCCAGGTCCAGTCTGGACATGGCAGCACTCAGAACAGGACAATCTAGACTCTGGAGTTTCAAGGTCCCTAGAACTTTGTCCTGGGACAAGAAAAGGACTGTTGGAGATCCAGGGCCAAGAAGTTCCAAGATTTGAAGAGAATAGGGTTTCTAATCCCTGGGATTAGATATCATTAATAGGGACACAAGTGATTCTGGTCTAGGCCAAACAGGACCAACCACCCCATCAGCAAAAGGCAAAGCCCAGCCCTGGCCCAATGTCCCAATTCAGAAAGGCCAGAGAGGCCAGAGAGACACTGTGTTATTTGGAATTTTGGGGGTTCCATTGAGAGGTATTTGGGGCTCATTTGAGTTTTAAATATTTAGATATATGACAAACTTCCTGTGGACGTTTAGGGGACTTGGAAACTATATTTCCCATGATTCAATGGGTTTCCAGTCTTATGTGAATGACGTGAGCAAATGTAAAGCGTAGCTTAAATAGAAAGAACTTGTTTGGGACGTCCTCTCTTTTGTAAGAGGAAGCCAGGTGGGGAGAAGGTATGGCAGGGAATTTAAAATAGATCTTTTCAGGCACATGGTTATCTTTATATTTTACCAACATGGCCTTAATTAAAATATTAATACTTCTCTTAATATCAATCTATAACATTTTTAATAATAACAGTTTGGCCAACCACGTTGAAAACATAACTCTCAATTTTTCAGATCTGAGAGCATTTAAAATCCTCTCCAGAGGCATAGACATGCTTCTGCTGGTTTTGCACTTTTCTTTTTGGCCACTTTGCTCAGTTCTTTTGAGCAATTTGTCAAAAGGGGAAAGTTATTTTTCTGCACCCCACTATTTTCTTTTGAGGGACTTTTCCGGGAAAGGGGAATACCATTTTTCCAACTGCTCCTCTCTGGTTGCTAGTTCATACATTCCCCATGAACTTGGTTCCAAAGACTGCTGACCCTGCTCGCTGGATCCTCCCTGGCTTTTCCTGCCGCCCAGTGCTTATCCCAGCTCCTGCTAACTGTTCCTGCAGATGCTGAATGTCTGATGCTCCGCCCGAATGCCAGTTTCCTGCTGTTTTCTGCCTCTGATCCCGAACCTGGCTGCTGCCCACCGCCTGTCCAGCTCCCTGCCCTCCCCCACAGTCTCCACCGCTTGATGCTAAACCCAGAGATTGCTTCTGCCACCACCTGAGATTTGGGAAGTATGCAAACCCACCCCCCTTCATCCTCTAGACATTAATGACTTTTAACCTGAAAGGAGCTTCTACTCCACTACCACCCTCCAAGTGGTTTTTTTCTAAAACCTGACCTAGGCTTTTCTTTAGCCCCCACCCCAGTTGGCTTCCATGTGGCTAGCTTTAACTTTTCAAACAGGAAGAAGAAATGGCAAGCATGGGCCGCATGGCCTATTTCAAACTATTCCTTGTGATTATCCTGAAACTCAGGAGAGAAATTCACCCCCATACACATGCTAGGCCCGCCCAAGACTTTGAACAACTATGCTCAGAGCAGAGCTCAATTAGAAGGACCTTGAATTGGACCAGAGGTGGATTTTAAAACCTCAGAACTGAATGGGTTTTGTTTTTGTTTTTTAAAAAAAGTCTCTGTATCTTATTTTATTTTGCTGATTAGATTTGTGAATTAATTTTGTTGTTTTGTTGATTTTTCTGTTGCACTGAATCATTTTAAGCTAATGAAGTTTTGGCTGCTAGATTAATTCTGTTTATGATTTTTTCATAACTCCCAAATAGTGAACAAATCTATTAGAACTGGTAAAAAAGGTTTTTTGACTGTATAGCTTGTAATCTGTTCCTCATATTGTATTTCCTGATTTCTTTAAGGTTTCATTTTTTTAAGTTTACCTGTATTAATCCAATTCTGTTATCTGTACCATTTATGAACATCTTAAACATTTTTAAATAGTAAAAAAGCCCATAAGCCTTATGTATACTAGATTTGCCATCTCAACTATAGGATCACATGTCTTGAGTTTTTTATTCTATCTTGATAATTTTGTACAACTTTGGAGATTTTGATGCCTTGAGAATTTAAATTATAATTTTATGAGAGGTCTTTAGAATTGACTTTAGATGCCTAGTACCCTTCTGTATGAATGACAAGGTTTTATATATTTATTTTGAAGAATTGTTGTCTTAAAGGATAAAATTGTATGTATTTTATTATAAAGAATTTTTGTCTTAAAAGGGGTAGAGGAAACATGGAAGTTTCCTACCTGTTTTTTTTTTCCTGTATGCTTGATGTTTAGTCTCTATGTTTTATCTTGCTTTCCCATCAGAAGGATCTAGAATTCCTGAGGATAATTTAGACCCAGAAGGTTTTTTTTTAATCAGATTTTTTTTTAGGCTCTGCCCCACAATTGCTAAGGAGGCAGTAATAGTTTGTTCAGAAAATATCTTAACCAAGGTTGAATGATTTACCTGTTGAATTTGTAACAAGTATACGATTTTTTTAAACATCATAGCAAATGGTTATAATAATAGACTTGTTTGCTATTGTCTTTAAGTGTGTTATTAGAAATTATGGTACTTTATTTAAATGTTCACTATGAATCTGCTATTTTATGAAAACCATTTATACTCACAATTCATGCAAAAACTTAACAGGAAATGGATCTCATTTTTTGGATGAAAAACTTTTCACTAGTCCTAAGCTATATATCTTTTGATTTTTTAAAACATTCTTTTATTTTTCTTTCTTGCATGTGCAATGCAATATGTGTTCTTTTCTCTCATTTTTTTATCCTTGAGAGCATTGTATTTTTTCCCTGAATTTTTAATTTTCTTATTGTTTTTCTTTTAATTTTTTTAATAGAGCAATTGATTTTTTCCTTTTTCTCATTTTTGTACTTAAAGTACACATAATCAGTGTTAATCCTTTTTTTATTTTATAGTGATATAAGCTTAATATAAATATATATTTACTATAATATTAATGCATACCCAAAAAGCCTTAGACTATGGTAACCTGCCAATTATTGGTAAATATTATGGGACTGTGATTAATGTCTCTCTGTCTGATTCCAGAAGTGCTAAAAAGAGCCACAAGGTCATGGAGACTGACTGAGAATCTGCTGTTTGTTTTGAATTCAGGGAAGTGCTATTTGGAAGTGTCTAGCAGACTCCCTATGGACACGTGGGGACTTTGAGACTACATTTCCCATGATCCCTATGGGTTTCTGGTTTCAGATTTAAGGCGGAAAAGTTCAGAAAGGAAGCACAGACAAGAAGGATCATTTTTCAATCATTTAAATTTTTTCTTGATTTCATATAAACAAACATTTTTTACTTTTTTAAAATTTTGAGCTTCATATTCTCTTCCTCCTTCCAACCCTTACCTCCTCTTCCTTGAGAAGGGAAGTGATTTGATAGAGATTATATCTGTGATAGTTTATACATTTGATATAGGCTATGCATCTAGGGCAACTAGGCACCTAGTCAGGAAGACTTATCTGCATTAGTTCAAATCTGGCCTCAAACACTTGCTGGTTGAGTGACTCTTGGCAAGTCATTTAGACGTCTTGAGAGAGAGAGAGAGAGAGAGAGAGACTATTTACCTCAGTTTCCTTATATGTAAAATGAATTGGAGAAAGAAGCAACAAACCTTTCCAGTATCTTTGCCAAGAAAACTCCAACTGTGGTCATGAAGAATTGGACTGAAACAATTCAACAACATATATGCGTAGTTATGCAAAATATATTTCTATACTAACCCTGTAGCAAAATAAAACAGACACAAAAAAAAAAACAACCCAGGAATGATGAAGTTTGAAAAATATGCTTTAATCTGTATTCAGACTTTGTCATCTCTTTCTCTGGAGATGGATAGCATTTCTTATCATATGTCCTTCAGAGTGGTCTTGGATCTTTGTATTGCTGAGAAAAACCAACTCATTACAATATTGCTGAAACTGTGTACAATATTCTCCTGTTCTGCTCATTTCTCTTTGTATCAATTCATGTAAGTCTTCCCAGATTTTTCTGAAAGCATAAGCAAGACCATTAAAATAACAGGTTAAATTCATTATGCTTTTTTTTAAAAGAGCAAGCAATATGATATAGAGATTCCAAATTTTACATATGATCATCTTTTTGTGTTCTATTTTTAATATGAAAATGCTTGACTTTTTTAATGATTAGGTTCAGAAAAAAAATTTTTTAAAGAAAATTACTCTGGTAGCAAGGTAGGAAATAGATTACAGTAAGAAGAAACTTGAGGTAGGAAAAACAATTAATGAACGATTACAATAATATAGATAAGAGGTGAAGAGGGCCTAAATTAAGGTGATGGATGTATGAACTAGAAAAGAGGTTGTCAGGACCCCAAAATTAACCCCTGGTTAATTATCTTTCATTTTCCTGAGTTGTCATGTTCCCCAAGTCCAGACCAGCAGCTCCGGGCCCAGACCTAGCTGCTGAGCATAGACCACCCAATCAAAATGTGCTGTGAGCTTGGTGTAACAACAGTCCTTTGTGCAAATACACTCAGGGTGAACTCCACTGCTGTCAATCTGTTGCTGTCAAAACCATACACCAGAACCGACTATGTCAGCTCTGAGTAATGGAAAACACCTGAAGGAACCACCTCCCCAATCAACATGGCTGTTATGACTTTCAATCACCAAACAAACTGACAAACTCTGAGAATAGAATCTTTGATGCTGAACAAACTTGTCTTGTCACTAAGCAAACTTTACCATTGTTACAGCTATACTTTCTTTGTCTTGTAACAACTATATGTGTTGAAGATGTACATTGACATTTTGGGTTAGACTTGGGTAAAAGTCTTTCCGTGTCATGCCATGACTCATCCTTATCCTTTAACAGAATAGAACTTTGTTCAACTTTAAAACACCTGATAGGTACCTTCAGGTTATTTTCATGTCCCATTTGAGAGGGTGGTCTACAAGGTCATATTTGAGAGATGTGAAGATGTAAGGTAGGGGTCAACAATGTATTGCTCTCAAGCCATATCTGGCTCTTTTGAGGGCCAGAAATGGCTCTTTCTGCAGGAGCCATAAAGTCAATTTTTTTTCAGGTGCTGTTACAGGAGCACACACTGTTACAGAAGCATGCACTATGAGCACTGTACGGCTCTCACGAAATTACATTTTTAAAAATGTGGTGTTTATGGCTCTCATGGCCAAAAAGGTTGCCAACCTCTGACGTAAGGAGTCAGGATAATGGCAAGGTCATAAACCTGGGAAACTAAAAGAATGGTTGTTCCTTTAGCAGAAATAGGGAAATTTAGAAAAGGTTGATTGGGGAGCGGGGGGGGGGGGGGGGGGAAATAATGAATTCTACTTTGGAAATACTGAGTTTGAAATGTCTGTGGGACATCCAGTTTGAAATGTCCATCAGCAATTGGTGAGGTACATCTCCCAAACCTACCTCTAATTAGATGGAAAAAATGAGCAAATAAAAAGCACCTAACTAAAGAATTTTTATGGAGACAAAGAGCAAGGTACAGACATAGAAGGGGACAGTGAAAGCAAAGGAAACACACCCAAAGTCCAAAAGAAAAATATGGATTGGTGTTGCAGGCTGCTACTGATAAGTCAGTCCAAAGGAAGAAAATTGCTGGCTTCCAAAGAGGACAGACACACACAGGGAGAGACAGAGAAACAAAGACAGACAGTACAGGAGTCCCACTGGTTGAGTTATATGGTCTTGAGGGGATAACCTTCAAGCAACTTGTTTCAATTTTATTGAGTATATAGGTACAATATATATGTGATTTTACAAAAGAAATATTTTATCATTGAAAGCCAATCAGGACTCATAAGCATTACATCAGAATGAACCAATGGAGTGAGAAGAGGGGAACTGAGTAGATGCAAATTCAGTCATACACAGAATACAAAGGTTTTGGTTTTTGCATACATGTGTCTATGAAGATACAGCTTCAAGGTCTCTTGCCTAAAATAAGCAAGAGACCTTGCAGATATTGCTTGTCTGAGGAGTCTGGCCAGACAGCTGGGGCCCACTTGAGGAATGACAACTTATCTTGGAGTTAACCTTGGTTCCTAATAAAGGGCCCTAGTTGTCTTGGAACCTGGCCTTGGCAAAGGATTTCAGAGAAGTTCAGGCCTGTCTTTTTTTGCTGATTTTTCTCATTTGGCCCAAGTGTCTTTTTGGCTCTGTCAGACTGGACATATAGATTCTGGAAGAACTCAAAAAGGACTTCAAAAACAATTAAGAGAGGCAGAGGAAAAGTGGGAAGTGTAAGAAATAAAGTTAATATAAAAAAAGGATAATTTTAAAAATATTTTTTAAAAGTTTTATTAGTAGCCAATAAAAATGAAGCCATGTGCCATTCTGGCTTAGTCAGTTTAAAAGGCTCACCATTACCTGCCACCACCATGCTGAATCAGGAGCAAAAAGAAGCAGTAGAGAGTCTGTCACTCACTTTTATCCTCCTGTCTATATCATCATGTAACTGTTTACATCATCACATAACAACAGGAAGCCAGTGGGCTCATGGGAAATGTAGTCAAAGACCCCAAAATTTCCAATAACACATTCCCCACTATGATCCTATTTGGGAGACAAGTCTCCCCAAAAGGATCATGAAAACAACTATTTTTATAAATTACAGTAATTTGGGGGGGGAGGGCAAAACCAATGATCCAATGATTACTAGGCACATTGACAAAAAGCAATTAGGGTTCAGTCCCCTTTTGGCATAAAAATGTACATTCAAAACAAATGCATTTGACCCCTCCACAGTTCAATCAACTGCACCCCAAAGTTCATTGTAGATCTTCTTGATGACCAGTGTAGGGTCGCTGCAGGCATCTTCATGGTGCCTTTTCCAAACAGGTTCGTTGTCTGGATTCTGGGAGGTAGCAATTTTCTTATCCTAAAATTACTCTCAAAAGAATTTAAACTTCACATTATAGATTATAATACATACATACCCCCCCGAGGATAATTATAACACATTCACCCCTGAAGAGGATTAAAGACAAACACCAAGATCAGCTAAGGATACATGGCAGAGTTATGAGGGTGTATGAGTCAATTAGCAAAAGAAATACAAAAACATCAAAAAATCCAAATAAAAGAGAAAAAATAACTTGTGGATGAGATATAAAATGTCAAAGTCTTATGTGCAAAAATGTAAGGAAAAACAAACTTATAACAGGGTCCTTAAATCAAGGCCCAATTAAAGTGATTTATGTAATTATGCAATTACCATTCAGTAGACGACTATAGAAAGTTGTCACACTTATAAAAGAGAAGAAAGGACCAGATTTTTGTGTGAAAGGGAATTGTCATTCCCTGGTCCAATATGCCTTCACTCTCAGAGATAGGGGGAGCCATGATGACAGCCAACCTTTGGTACTTGACTAGGAAGTGGCTCAGGGGAGGCTGGCCTCTAACATGTCAGAATATCCTCACCCTTGAACCCCAAACACTAGGTTCAATTCCTTCAGTATTGGCATGGAGGTTCGTCCATCCTACCCGGATTGGTTTGGTCTTTTTTTTTTTTTTTTGACCTTGTGCTCCTAGGCACTGTGCAGTTTCTCATCAATCCCTTTGGGATTGGTTGTTCTCCTTGACCTTGTGCTTCTTTGCACTGTATAGTGGGCTCTTTTGTTCCCTTCTCCTAGTATCAGACAGAAACATTAATCATAGTCTCATAATATTTATCAATAGATGGCAGGTTTCCACAGTCTAAAGCTTTTGAGTATGCATTAATAGTATATCAAATATATATTTATATGAAACTTATATTACTGAAAAATAAAAAAAGATTAATATTGATAATGTATTCAAGTACAAAATGAGACAAAAAAGAAACTCAAAACTGTATTTGCACATACAAGGGAAAAAATAATAAAGGAATGTTTTAAAAGTCAAAAATACATAACAGAATCAGTGAAAGGTTTCTCACCCCAAAAATGAGATTCATTTCCTTTTAAGCTTTGCCATGAATTACTATGTGGGTACAAATGATTTTACAAAATAGCAAATTTATAATGTACATTCAAATAAAGTACCAAAATTCCTTAAAATTACAATAATAATTTAATAACAATAGTAAACAAACCCACTATCATATAGGATTTGCATGAGTTTCTATGTAGCCACTTGTGTGATATTTTAAAAATGTATACTTGTCACAAATTCAACAGATGTAGCAAATAATTCAACCTTTGCTGAGATATTTTTAGCAAAATCTATTACTGCCTCCATCCAAATGTAGGGCAGAGCCTAGAAAAAAAACACAAAGCTGATAAAAAAAACTTTTTGCGTCTAAAATATAACCAAGAATTTTAGATCCTTCTGGTAGGAAAGCAAATTAAAATAAAGAGTTAAAATATCATGCATGCAGGAGCTCTTTTCAGCTTCCTGCTTTTATATACAAAGAGTTTGTATAGGAACTTCTATTTGGTTCTCTACCTTTCAACACAACATTCTTTATAATAAAAATATATATATGAAAACCTATCATCCATTCAGAAGGTACTAGGTATTCTAAAGTCATTTTTAAAGACCCCTTAATAAATTACAATTTAAATTCTTAAGTCATCATATTTTTCAAGATTGTATATTGTAACCAGTTTTGATGGAATCCATCCATCATCATATGTGACAATTAACAAAGGCAAAGTAAAAGAAAAGACTTGTTATAAGCAACATGTGACCTCAATAGTTAAGATGACAAATCCAGGATACATAAGACTTATGGGTGGCTTTTTACAACTTAAAAAAAAAATTTGTGTAAGATGATCATGGGCTTTCACAATGACATGTTGTTCAGTAAAATCATGGGGAAATGATACAGATAAAGAATCATATAACAGAATAGATATTAAATAGATTAATACAGATAAACTTTAAAAAATAAAAACTTAAAGAAATTAGCAAATACAATAATATAAGCAAATGACAAGTTACAAGAGTGTAGTCAAAAACCTTTTTACCAATCAGAATAGACTTGTTTACTATTTAAGGAGGTCCAATAAAATCATGAACATAATTTATGTAATAGCCCAAAACAGTAATTTAAAATGATTCAGTGTAATAGGAAGATATTGATCAGATTAACATATGAACTTTAAACAACAAAATTAATTGGTAAAACAAACAATCAGCAAAGTACAAGATACAGAGACTTTCAAAAAACAGTGGAGTCTGAGGAGGCTCAGACTTAAAAAAATTTTTTTTTTAATCCATTCCAGTTCTTTTTATCTGAGCTCTGGGATCTCCCATAGCGAGAGAGAATTTTGCACTGAGCATAGTATGGATGAACCTCATAATGGGTATGTTTCAGAGGTTGGGCAGGCCCAAATGGCCAGAGTACATAGGGGGATGAATCTCTCCCCTGAGTCTCAGGCAGGATAATCACAAGGAAGAAAAAACATCCCACAACTGGGATCTGTTTGAAATAGGCAATGCGGGCCATGCTTGCCATTCTACATCTTGTTTGAAGAGTAACCTTTCTTTCCCCTTTCCCTTTGGGATAAAATGCTAGGGCCCGTGTACTATCTCAGGCCCCTCCCCCACAGGCAGAGCATGGAGGCCTAACCAGGACAGGGACTGTAAAAGCCACAGGCTTGAAAATCCAAGTGGGGGGGGGGGCGGTTAAGGGTTAGAAGCTCTCCTCAGGTAAAAGCCCTTTTAGGAGGCTAATTATTGTCTAAGAGGAAACACCAGGGCTTCCAAGGCAGGCAGCAAGGAAACTCAGCTGTGTACAATGAAAAAGAAGGGGAATTATACTTCCCAAGCCTCAGGAGATTGGTTCCAAGCAGTAGTGGCAACAACTCCAGGAAGGTCCAGGATCTCCAAGCACCATCTGGAATAGGGAACAGTAGCAAAGGAGTTCTGGTTCCAGGGAGAAATCAGGAAGTTATCTGGAAGGTGAAGGATAGGGAAGATCAGGCAAAAATAGGCAGCTGGAGCTATCAGCAACAGCATGGCTTTTACTAGGCTATCTTAAAAAATTGAGAGTTCTTTGTCCAAAACTTCTGATTGCCCTTAATGTAAGAAATAAAATTAATATAAAAAGGATAACTTTAAAAATATTGTTTTTTAAAGATTTATTAGTAGCCAATAGAAAATGAAGCCACATGCCATTCTGGCTTAGTCAGTTTAAAAGGCCCACCATTACTTGCCACCACCACGCTGAATCAGGAGCAAAAAGAGGCAGTAGAACACCAGCCACTTTGTCTATGTCCTGACTATGTCATCACAAAACTGTCTACGTCATCATGTAATGACAGGAAGCCAATGGGCTGATGGGAAATGTAGTTCAAGGACCCCAAAATTTCCAATAACACAGAAGGAGAAAGGAAAGTGATGCAAGAAGAAATGAAAGTAATGTAAGAAGAAATGGGCCAATGGAAAAAGGAGAACCAAAAACTGCCAGAGGAAAATCATATCTTAAAAATCAGGATTGACCACCTAGAAACTAATGATCTCATGAGAAATCAAGAAATAATAAAGCAGAATCAAAGGTATGAAAAAATAGAGGAAAATATTAAATATCTTATTGAAAAAAACAACTGACCTAGAAAATAGATCCAGGAGATACAAATTGAGAATCATTGAACTACTTAAAAGCCATGGTCAAGAAAAAAACCTTGGATATCATATTATAAGAAATTATCAAATTATCAAAGATAACTGCCCAGAGATCCTTGAAGAAGAAAATTTTTAAAAAGAGCAATCAGAGGGGGCAGCTGGGTAGCTCAGTGGAGTGAGAGTCAGGCCTAGAGACAGGAGGTCCTAGGTTCAAACCCGGCCTCAGCCACTTCCCAGCTGTGTGACCCTGGGCAAGTCACTTGACCCCCATTGCCCACCCTTACCAATCTTCCACCTATGAGACAATACACCGAAGTACAAGGGTTTAAAAAAAAAAAGAGCAATCAGTGATGTAGGATTGAAAAGCAAAAAGATATTTGAGCTATCTGTGTATAGATTTATGAATCATCTTCATGGAAATGACAGCTAAACTCATGGGGGCTGATGAAATCATCAAAAAAGAGAGCATAAGAATTAAGATAAGCATTCTCAAGGACAGAGCTTTGGGGAGCACTCACAATTAAAGGGTATGACATGGAACATGACCCAGAAAAAAAGATTTGAGTAAGAGCAGTTAGAGTAGTAAGAGGAAAACCAGGAGAGAGTAATGTAATGATAATCCAGAGAAGAGAATATTCAGGAGGAAGGGTTGGTCAACAGTGCCAAATATAACAGTAAAGTCATGAAATATGAAGACTAAATAGATTCCATCAGAAAACTACATTGTTGTTATATGGATGTGCCCAAGGGGCCACAGATATGATCTTCTTCAGTGACCTCCAGACTTTTTTAGAGGATTCACCCAAAAATTATATTCTGCAAATGGAACAACCTCACAGGACCTTTAATGACTTAATTAGCTCTTATGATTTCTAGTCCCATCATTATCCAGGATGAAAATATACACCTCCCCACTAAAAAAAAATACATCATTGGCTCTTCTACTTTTTCTCTCTCCCTCTTTTCTCAGTGCTCTTGTGATAATCTTCTATGACAAAATACAAACTCTTCATCTTGGCATTGAAAGTCTTTTACAATCTGGGCCCAGCCTACATTTCCAGGATTATTTCATATTGCCTTCCTTTAATAAAATCTATATTCCAGATAAACTCTGCTTTCTCTTCCTCAAACTTGTCATTCCATCTTCTATCGCTGTATCTTTTACACATTGTCTGTAATGTCTGTGTAACAGAACTATCCAATAAACCCAATCCTTATGAGCTTGTACAGAGGACATTAAGGTTGTCTGACTGATGCAATTTCCCATATGTAGATTCTAGGAATGTTGTGATGATGTAGTAAGGAGATGCCTTGGAGAGACATGAGTAGACATTCTTTAACTGATTCAAATATGCTAATTGCCATGGTGAGTGGCAGCCCCCCTTTAATTGGCTTTGGTTGTGAAAAAAGAACTAGAGGCTTCTTTAAAAGGTCCTAATTGGCCTCAGCCACTCTCTTGGTTGGATTTCTCTCTGAATCTGATTCCTTCAGTAATGGCACCTGGTGAGAGATAGAGTCCTGAAAGAGCAAGTACACAGGCTTCTCTACACCTGAGGCCAACCTGTGAAAGAAGGTTTGGTTCTTTACCTTGGAGATTGTGTTTTTGCTGTAGAAGAGATTAATTTGGAGACTAACCTTGTTTGTTTCTAAAGCTCAAGGGAGCAAGCCTCCCAGAATCTGAGTTGGTTGGTTTTGTAGCCACCAGCCTAGCACAGTTCCCTAGTAGGAACTGAAAAAAATAACCCATCAAGCAGAGATTCTGCATTTTGTTATGAAGTTGGTGGGACCAGTGCTATATAGAAATTGTGTTCAGAATAAGCCTCCTCTCTCCAGAGACCAAGGTAGGAGAGTATATGTTCATATTGTAGCAGAAGTGTCTGTACTTCTGTTACTGCTACATCTTCAAAGAAAATATCCATTTGTAGGGAGAACTAGGTGGGCCTAGTTGATTGAAAGGCAGATGTGAAGATGGTTCAAATGTGGCCTCAGATATTTCCTAGCCATGTGACCCTGAGTAAGTCTTTTAACCTTAATTGCCTAGCCCTGGGAACTGATATGTAGTATTAATTTTTTTTTTTTATTTTTTTATTTTTTTTTTTTAGACCCTTAACTTCGGTGTATTGTCTCATAGGTGGAAGAGTGGTAAGGGTGGGCAATGGGGGTCAAGTGACTTGCCCAGGGTCACACAGCTGGGAAGTGGCTGAGGCCGGGTTTGAACCTAGGACCTCCCGTCTCTAGGCCTGGCTCTCAATCCACTGAGCTAGCCCAGCTGCCCCCTTGTAGTATTAATTTTAAGGAGGAAGGTAAGAGTTTTAAAAATAATATCCATTTATAAAAGCTATTTGATGTTAATTAGTTAAATGGAACTGTGGTGCTAGTAACACACTGGTAGCTAATAATGAGAGGAGGATATAATTGGTGAGGGTTTGAGTCAATGGATAAGGAATAAGAGAAGTGTGTAATGCAGGGTCTTGCATTGCAATATTAGCCTAGGCTAAGCTGTCAGTTACCCTGGATGGAATCTTGCCCATGGCATGCGCCATGGGTCAGGTGCCAACTGACAGTTGGGCTGAGACTATAAAAGTCCCTGCAATCCCAAGCCTGGGTTCTGTTTTCCCCTAATTTCACCCTGATCACCTACTTATCCCTGACCTTCCCCCTGGGGCCCTGGGTGGTGAAGGGTGGTGAAGGGTGGTGGATTACAAATGACACTGAAACACCTCAATGAAACTCCTAGAATCCTGAGGGGGTGATGTAGCTGGCCTGTCCCTAGGAGAATAAGCCAGAATATACCCATTCTATACCTTTATTTAAGTCTTTGATGAAAATATAAAACAACATAGAAGTATAGATAAATTCCTAGAAGTCATTAGAAATTTTTTAGGGGCAGGTAGCTCAGTGAATTAGAAAGCTAGGCCTAAAAAGACAGGAGGTCTTGGATTCAAATATGAGGCCTCAGACACTTCCTAGCTGAGTGACTGGCCAAGTCTCTTAATCCCAGTTACCTAGTTCCTTACTGCTCTTCTGCCTTGGAACCAATATTTATGTATTGACTCTAAGACTGAAAGTTTTTTGGGGAAAAAAAAGAATAAATCTTCTAAGCTGATATAGGTCCATTAAAAAAGGAAGAGCCTAGGGCTTTGCCTCAGGGCATGGGCATTTAGAGGATTCTGACAGAAAGGTGATGGACTCAAGATGGAAAGTGAGATATATATTTTCAGACACTACCATCACAGGTATTTGTTTTGTTTGCCTATGCGTATTTGCTATGAGTTTCTGGCTTGTTTTTGTTTTTTTAAGGAGAATAGAAGAAGTTGGGATAGACATAGAAAAAAGAAGGAATCACAAATAAATAGAACTCTGAAAATTACATGTTGAATTTATTGCACACTTGAAAAGCAAACTATAGGTAATGGAGATCTACAGTTTCACATATAATCCTCTTCTATTCTATAATATATGTAGAAATGCTCACTCTATTTGGTGTTTAAGTCCAGAATAAAAATAAAATTTTTGTAAATACCTTTTTTTTTTTTAACCCTTGTACTTTGGTGTATTGTCTCATAGGTGGAAGAGTGGTAAGGGTGGGCAATGGGGGTCAAGTGACTTGCCCAGGGTCACACAGCTGGGAAGTGGCTGAGGCCGGGTTTGAACCTAGGACCTCCTGTCTCTAGGCCTGACTCTCACTCCACTGAGCTACCCAGCTGCCCCTGTAAATACCTTTTCTAATTAACTTTAACTGGCTAAATGGGTATGATATCAGTGGGGGCTCATGAACAACAATACTAGAAACCCAAACCCTCTAGGTTAAAGGCTCCCAAAAGTAATAAGTAAACCTCCAAACCAAGTGTAAATCCATATTGGGGAAGGGGCCTCAGAGGGGATATTATACTAAAGATTCTAAAAGGTTGAGGGGTGAGGAAGAAGATTGGATTTATTGACCATTTCAAGTTTGGCAGCCATTGTTTTCAAGGGGATTGGAGGGAGAAGGAGATTTTTAAAGAACTGTACTATGGAAGAAGAAGGATGTACCATTATGTAGAAAAAGTGCCCTACAGAGGGCTCATCTCATGTCTGTAGCATGGGGGTATTGCTGTGTGGATCAAAAGAATGAAAAATAGACATCTCTAGCCTCTTCTCCCCTACCCTTCTCCAAAAGAGATTTTAATTTCTACTAGGAAAGGAAGCTAGAAGTTCAAGCTGGAAGCTACCACTTTGCTCTCCTCAGAGAGAGGGTTAACAAGTTAGACTTATATATCTCTCTCTCTGATCTCTTAACTATTGTTAAAGTATGATGGTTCTATGTCATTTTTGGCGAGGACCCCAAATTCCATGTCCAAAGCATAACCCTCTTCCCATCAAATACCAATTCCACAATGAACACACCTTGCAAAAAACAAATGAATGCATTTATCCAAATTGTAGCAAAACAGAAATCAAATCAGAGAAGGCATACATAGGAGAATAAATACCAGACAAAACAGAGTGAAGGAGCTTTCCCAGCGGGGAACAGGGTCAGTCAGCTCAACCAAGAGAACTTGTCCTGGATTTCACTCAAAGGGAAGCTCCCTGATCTCTAATGTAGCAAGCTGGGAACAGGGACATGATAGAGGCTCAGCTCCTCCCATGTCTTCCCAGAGTCTTTTCCTTCAGGAGGGTTGGCATCTTACATCTTCAGTCTTAATGCTGTAAGCCACAAATGCCCAAAGTGGCTAGAAGCTGGAAGAGTCCCAAAAAAGACCAAAGAAGGCTGTAGTTCTCCTGCTCTCACCAATTCTGCCTCGCCTAGGAAAGAGTATTAATTTCCATCAGTGAGGAGAAAGTCCTATACCAATGGACCTTGGGGCAGGGCTTCCATTCCTCCTGTGGGCCAAAACTCTGTAGTTTCTTGCAAAGATCAGCTGAAGTAAGTCCAAAACCTATAAATAAATATACCTGTATACAGTATAAATACAAACAACAGTGCTTTAAAGCAATAAGGATGATTTTCCTGGCATCCCAGGAATGGAAACCTTCAGTATCGAAACTAAACTAAAACAAATGTACTTTAACAATATATGCAACAGACATAGCACTATAAAGAGCATCCCTGTAGAGTATACTACAGTGACAACATGCCTAACTACAGACAGAACATATAACACATGCACATTTCAAAAATATGTGCATAAGCCATAATGCCTGGCAATCATTCAAAAGCCATAAGCATGGCTAGCCAGTGGCAGCAAAAACACATCAATAGGCCAACATATAAAGTACAACTTAGCTCTAAGCATTAGTATCTCTGCATAACAATTAACAAACAGACCTTGCTATAGCATGAACATAACACAAAACAGCCAAATGAACATAAAAGCAAAATAAGAAAACAAGCATTGGGTTACAGATATGTTAAATGCGAGAGAGAAGGGAGAAACATTGGAAGTGCTTCTAATTTTGGTACCTGGGAAGATGGCTGTGCTATTTTTCTCAAGACAAGGATGACAATGTTCATTGAGGGCAAAATTGATGGGAAGAGGTGGAGAAGATGCATCAAGGCAGCTAGAGGAGATATTCTAAGATGAATGAATATATAGGTGAAGGGATTAGAGCCCTCAGCAGCTTGCTCTTCATTGTGACCCCTACTGCCTCTCCCTATTATGACCCAACCCTTTCCCCTCCAGGAGCTACATCTCCCTCCACATAGGAATCCTGGCTTCCTACCTTTTGGCATGTGTGAGCTGTGGGCAGGGCCCCGGGGTGAGGCCAGGTAACCCCGGGACCCCCCACCATGGCTGAGCAGGTCCTGTATGAGTCACAGAGGCACTATGGCCACCATGCAAGAAACATTGATCCTGTAGACGCAATCCTGCTCCTCATAAGCCTCATCATCATGGTCAACCTTGGAATCAATGTGATGATTCTGGTCAGGGATGGGCCCTGTTCAGCTGTCACCTGGGCTTCTAAGGACAAGGGTGGATGCTGGGAGGGTGGGAGAGAACAGCTGAGGGAACCTGATGATTGGGAGCCAGGAAAGGTGACAGGGAGGGAACTGGGGCCAAGGGGCCTGGGTCTTTATTAAACAATAATAGCCTTAGCACAACATGCTTTCACACCCATTACTTTCTTTGATCCCCCATCCCCACCACTATCCCTCAGATCTGTCGCAGTCTCTTGAGGTCCCTACACGGAACATTTGTTTTCTTTCGAAATAAAGGTGAGTGTGGGGCTTGGGGAAAGACCCTGATTCCCTTCCTTTTTGTCCTCTGACATTCCCACCCCTCATCACCTGAATGCTTCCATTCTCAAGGGGACTCAGGTGTCTGGCCCTCTGGCCCCCCACATCCTACACCATTACTCCCCACAGGGGACCTGTGTATTTAGTTGTCCAGTCCTCCTCCCCAACTTCACTGCCCTCACCCTACCTCCAGTAGGTCAATTTACTAAGAAGCCCCAGAATTCTGATAAGAAGGCGTCAGGGTTCCCAACTCTGTGCATCCACTGTACCTTGGACCCTGTGGCTCTAAACGTGGCTCACACTGCACTCAACCGACGTCGTCGAGACCCTCAGAACTCGGGCAGTTATAAAGGAAGCTGCCGGGGCCGCCGGGAACGTGCCCGCCAATACTATCTTCAACACCGTCACCAACCTCGGATATGCATGCCCCAATCCCCTCCTCCCTCATCTTCACCCCAACCCACTGCCTTCTGTTGCCAAGAAACCTGGGACACAGATTTAGATGACTGTAAAGATTCCCAGAACCCACAGTCCAACTACCAGCAGAGTTGGAACACAACCCATCCACCTGGAAACATCAGGCATTACAGGCAGTGCTGGAGGAGTTACTATCCAGAGGGATCTAACCTCCCTCCTCAAGACCAGAGGGTTCCCAGAAGGGTGGAAGCAAAGTCTGAGTTGAGGTTAGAGACTTATTATCAGTCACCTCCGACCCGCTGGCCTCAAAATATAAAGGAGAACATGGAACTTGCCCCCACCCACAACTCCCCACCATTCACACAAAGGTTCCCTCCCAACCCATCTTGTATGCCTGGCACCCACAACCCCATTCCTCCAAATGGCCAGATTGTTTGTGAAACCCGTATAAGGCAAAGGCCCCAAGATGCCAAGGGGTTTTATGTTCCCAAGACTCCCCAGTGTGTTCTTAAAAACCCTGAGCCCCAGAGCTATGCTGATGCTGTGCCTAAATGGAATAACATCCCAAATCGGACTCAGGCCTCAGGAAGACATTCATCCTTCATCAACCGGGATAGATCAGAGATAAAAGGAAATGAAGGAGAGCCCAAGATCCCAATAGTTACATCTATCTCCTTCTGCAGATTCCAGAACCGTGAACCACAAAACTACCTTGCTTCTGCCCCAAATGAGAACCAGATCCCTGAGGTTTCCCAGCCCTCGCCCTCTGTCTCAGCACGTGTCCCAGCCTCTGAACAATGCCATGCACCTGCCTTCACCCCCCTTAGCAGGAACCCAGGGGGCATCACCAACTGCCAAGTATATGATAGCCTGGAGCTGAAGCGGCAAATTCAGGAAGGACGAGGGCGACGAGGTGAGACCTATTCCAGCCCCCCTGTCACAACCCCCGCATATCTTTCCACATCTTGGCACTCTCCACCGAGAACCAAGGCTGGGAGGATGAACTGAAAAGCTTGAGGACAGCTGATTCATATTGGGAGGGACACTGTCAGAGATGAAGTCGGGAATAAAGAGGCCAACAGAGATCGCATTCTTCCGTCTTTGGTAGGGAAGTTTAGGGGACCCTGGATAGGGAGTCTGATGGATGCTATTCCCAAGACTTAATTCCTCTATCTGCCTCTACCCCCTAGCCCAAGGTTTCCAGCCCTTTAGCCATGGTTACTAAGACAAGTGATAAGGAGGCTTGTAAGGCAATGTCCCCTGCCAATAAGCCTTAGTAATTTCTTACCCTTTCACCCAAACTGGCCAAGAATGATACCCTATGGTCCCCCTACCCCTCCCCTCCTGATCAGGCCTTGTAGGGAGACCTGAGACCTAGATCCTTCAAGGTTGTTATAACAGAAACCAGAAGACCACCCCTATTAATTTAGATGCTGACTCTGGCACCCAAACCTGGGTAGGCCACCAAAGCATCTAATACTGGTTTAAGAACTTGGTGCAGCATAGCTTAAAGAACACTACATGGAGAGGCAGCTAGGTAGCACAATGGAAAGTGCCAAGCCTAGAATTAGGAGGACCTGGATTCAATTCTGGCCTCAAACACTTCCACTCTGTGGGACCCTATGCAAGTCACTTGACTCTGATTGTCTAGTCCTTTAGAACTGATATTTAAGACAGAAGGTAAGGGTTTAAAAAAAATCTATCCCATTATGGATTGAAGGAATAGGCAACAAGGAAATAAAGCTCTTTGTAGATGATATGATGGTATACTTATAGATGATATGATGGTATACTAGAGTAAGAGAACTCTAGAGAATCAATCAAAAACTAAATCAAAACAATAAACAACTTTAGCAAAGTTGCAGAATATAAAACAAACATATGTAAATCATCAGCATTTCTCTAAACTATCAATAAAGACCAACAGCAAGTGATAGAGAAATCTCATTCAAAATAACTATACAATATAAAATACCTGGGAGTCTTCCTGTCAGGACAAACTTAGGAACTATATATGAGCACAATTACAAAACACTTTTCACACAATAAAGTCAGATCTAAACAATTAGAACTATACATTAGTTGCTCCTGGATAGGACAAGCCAATATTATAAAAATGACAATTCTACCTAAATTAATTTATCTATTCAGTAGCATGTTAATCAAACTACCTAAAAAGTACTTCATAGAAATAGAAAAAATAATAAAATTCATCTGGAAGAACACAAGGCCAGGAATATCAAGGGAATTAATGAAAATATGAAGAAAGGTAGGTAGCTTACACCAGGTTTCAAACCATATTATAAAATCATCAAAACAATTTGGTACTGGCTAAAAAATAAAGTAGTGCATCGATGGAATAAGAATAGGCTCTCAGCACACTGTAGTGAATGGCCATGTTAGTGGCCAAAGATCCAACCTTTTGGAAGAACTCACTGTTTGACAAAAACTAGAAAACAGTATGGCAGAAACTAGGCACACAACAACATGTCAAGCCATATACCAAGATAAATTCAAAATGGATACATGACTTAGAAATGAAGGGTGAAACCATAAAAAATTAGAGAAGTATGGATTGGTTTACCTGGCAAATCTATGAATAAAGGAAGAATTTATGAATAAACAAGACATAGAGAATATTATGAAATATAAGATAGTTAACATTGACTACATTAAATTTTAAAGGTTTTTTACAAACAAAACCAATACAAGCAAGATTAGAAAGGAAGAAAGCAAATATCTCTGACAAAGGTCTCATTTCTCAAATATATAGAGAACTGAGTTAAATTTATAAGAATATAAAACATTCCCCAATTGATAAATGGTCAAAGGATATGAATAGGTAATTTTGGGATGAAAAAATTAAAATTATCTATAGCCATGTGAAAAAATGCTCCAAACCACAATTAATTAGAGAAAAGCAAATTAAAACAATTCTGAGGTACCAGTTATCATACTGGCTATTATAAAAAAAAAGGAAAATGATAAATGTTGGGGATGTGATACAACCATTATTGGTGAGCAATTTGGAACCACACCCAAAGGGTCATAACACTGTGCATACCCTTTGACCCCACAATATTACTACTAGGTCTGTATCCCAGTGAGATAGAAAAAGGAAAAATGGCTGAACAAGTTATGATATATAATTGTAATGAAATATTATCGTGTTGTTAGAAATGACAAACAAGATAATCACTAAAAAACCTAGGTGTATATGAAGTGATGCCAAGCGAAGGGAGTAGAACATTGTACACAGTAATAATAGTGTCCAATGATCAACTGTGAATACCCTCTCCCCTCCCCCCCTCCCGTGGCCAGCGAGGAATACTTAACTATTATCAGCAATGCAAGGATCCAGGACAAACAACTCCAAAGGACTCATGATGAAAAAAGCTATCTACTGTCAGAGAAGGAACTGACGGAGTCTGAAGGCAGATTGAAGCATGCTATTCTGCACTTTATTTCCTCTATCAATTTTTCTCTAGTGTAAGTAATATGTGTCTTCTTTTACATTATGAACATGGAAATGTGTATTGTATAATAACACATGTACAACCTGTGTCATATTACCTGCTGTCTTAGGAAGGGGATGAGTGGGAGAGAGAACAGTAATCACAAAATGTCAAAAAACAATAATAAAAAAATTGTATCAATGTAGTCTGGAGGAAAAAAATAGAATAATATATGGGAGATCAGGTTTCTTGTCCTAGCTCTCTGCCCCTAGGAACTGTGTCACCTTCAGTAAGCCACAGGACCTCTCAGTTCTCCTCACCTGTTAAAGGAAGGAGTTGAACTAAATAAGTGCTTTAAGTCCCTTCTACCTCTGAAGTTCTATGTTCTGTGGTTCTATAATTGCTTATTTGAATGAATGAGTCAGCCCAGAAGTCCTAGTTGGAGCTGCTACTTTTGGAACTAGGTGCTAAGGGATAATTGGCCATAGAAGCCTAAAACTGAGAAAGACCTAAGGTGGGCTCCTTCTATTCATCTCCCACCCTCATTGTGACCCTTCCTCCCTTTCCCATTGTGACCCGTGACCTCCCTACCTCCTGCCACAGGAACCTGAGCTCCCAGGGTATGCGGGCAAGGGAGGGGGCTGGGGAACCCCAGGAGACTCTGGGACCCCCAACATGGGCAAGCAAGTCCTGCAAGTGGGGCCAAGTATACTCAAGACCCGACCCCAGGAAGTGCCAGGACCTGGGGGACTCGATCCTGTTACTTCTGGGGAGCGTGATCCTGCTGAATGTTGGAATGAATGCGGTGATGCTGGTCAGGGAGAGCAAAAGCCCAGTGTCCCTGTAGATACAGGAGGGTTTTGGGGGAGGTAGGGGTTATGGAGGGGGAAGATAGGGAAATTGGGTACTGAGGGAGGCAGGACACCTGGGATATCTTGAGAGGAGTAGGGGGTAGAGGTGGGGCTAACAAAAATGGGAATTGGAAGACATATTTGAGTCTGGAGGTTCAGTCACCTGGATTTACCCTTGTTCATTCTATCCTCTGTCCTCTTTCTTCCCCAAACCCCCAGCTTTGGTGTCATCTGAGAGCCTCCCTCCGAATACTGTTACATCATTTTTTCAAAAAAAGTGAGTGTGGGGTCTAAGGAGGCACCCTGAGTCTATTCCCTTTGTCCTCTATCCTTATTCTTCCCTTTACTATAATAACTTGAATTCCCCTTAACAATTAAAGTTTCTCCTCCCCTATTTTAAACTTTTCTAAACTTCTCCCTTTTCCCCTCTCAGACAAGCAACGATGCCACCCAACCTGTATCTGCTGTACCATGGACCCCAAGAACCCAATTCCCTGGGGTTCTCACACCCATCAGCATCAAACCAACTTGACAGGCACACCCCACTGCCTGGACTGGGCTCCAGACACAGATGATGAGAAGGTCTCACAGTGCCGCTGGCTGCCACCCCAATGTGGCCACTCTGGAGACCCAGCTATCTCCCATGGACTATGGAGACAGAGGAAAGGGTTGGTACACAAGGCAGAAAAATTTACCCATTCTCAGTCTACTGGAGTTAGTACTATCCCACTCCTACGACCTGAGACCCTTTTCTACCCTGGCCAAAAACCTCCAAGCTCAAGGAACAATGAGGATATAGAGTCTCATTCTGTCAGAGACATTCAGAAGTCACATCAGGCTTTCTATTCTTTCTTCCCTAACTTTGTACCCAACCTCCCTATTCCTCATCTCTCAGCTGGCCATGTGGTATATGATGCCAGGAAGATGAAAGGCCCAAATCACCAGGTGGGGGAGTTTGTGGAAGCTGTGTCTCTCTCCAAAGATGGAGGCTCTCTACATAAGCCCAGTGAGAATGACCAAAATCACAGCCCTCAGACCCCAGAGAGGCCCACCAATCTGCCCACTTTCCCTGATGACCACCCTATGGGGCATAGAGCATACAGGGAGCAGAGAGCCAACTTTCCTGAAGGAAGTAATAAGGGCATGCTCTCTTGCAACAAAAAGTCCCATATCGATAAAGGTTATTCTGAGAGGAAGGTTCTGCTTCCCCCAAATTCTGCCTGTTTACAGCCTTCTGACTACCCCACTTCCTCCTGCCATACTTCTACAAACCCTCCCCAGATTCCCATCTTTCCCAGTCCTTCCCAAGGCCCCTTACATCCCCAGACTCCATTTCACCAACAGCAGCCTTCAAAAGTTTATGCAGAACCTCTGGAGGTTTCAAAGGGTGAGAAGGCTTGTGATATACAGAAAATACCAGAGGTCTCCACCCTCACTCAGACCCTTTACTCCCAAAGACGGAACTCATATTGGGCTTGCAAGTCTCTGGATATTATACCTCCCAGTAAGGGATCTGGTTTGGCAACAGGTCATGTGATCTTTGATGCCAGGCAGCACAGACTAAAGAAACAAGCCAGAGGCTATAACCCCAGGGCTTCCTACCTTCCTGAAGCCCTTCTGACAAGTACAGGCAGAGGGAAGACTAAGAGCTCCGGTCCATTATGAAGACTTGGGGGAAAAAGTATAGTAATAAAGGGACAGGCATAAAAAGGAAAAAAGATTTGCATGGTGGTATTCAGGGCCCATTGAAACCTGGAACCTGATTAGCTCCACCCCACCCCCTGGTATGGGAGAAGAGTCTACACCAGATCTTTGAGCTAACTGCCCTTTCTTAACTCCTTCAAATCCTCTTAAGCAGCCCAAAGGCCTTTAGAACCCTATGTATGGAGGGTTGGGAGGGACCAAACAAGGTGTAACACAAAGATGTAAGACATAGGATCTTGGGATTTGGAGCTAGAAATGGGGCCTGACAGAGCAATCTGGTCCAGCTTTCTGATTTTAAAGATGAAAAAACAGAAGGTCAGTGATTGCCTAAGATAGAGCTAGGATCTGAAGGTAGTTCTACTGAACTTAAATCCAAATCAAATGGATTGGACTAGATGGTCACTGAGGTTCCTTCCAGCTTTCAAATTCTGAAATTGTGTGACATAGTTCAAAGATTATCCTCCAAAGAAGGTCTAGGTGAAGCTTGAGGTCTATGGATTGCTCTACTATAAAAGAGAGTACAGAGACCACCATAGAACTGGGTACTATCAGTCTCCTATTCTACTCCCTCCCCCCACTTGTAAAGAGGCTCAGAAGGTCTAGGACTTCTTTCGTTTCCCAATTTCCAGGCTGCATCTAAGGAGGTAGAATCTTCCAGCTGCCACTTAGGATTCTGCTTAGATCTAAGACTGAGAGGGATGGAGAGCACTTCCCTAACAAAGATACTGGGTCTACAGAGTCTTGTGATCCCTCATTAGAGGACAGCTAGGTGGCTTAGTGGATGGAACACTGGGCCTGGAGTCAGAAGGACTGGAGTGATCTCAGATATTTACTATAGTTGTGTCACCATGGGCAAGTCACTTAACCTCAGTTTTCTCAATTATAACATGGTGATAATAACCTTCCTCATAGGGTTGTTGGACCCACTGGGATAATAACTGTAAAGCACTTAGCATAGTACCTGGCACAGAGTAGGTGCTTAATAAGTACATGTTTCCTTCTCCCATCTCTCTTCCTATGAGACAGCAGAGAATTTACCTGGATACTTAGACCCATAATATAAACCATTTTTAACCTTGGCTGAAGGTGCCTATTTAATCTTCAGCAACAACCTGTCCCCCACCATGAGGCATAGTATAAAAATCCTTGGATTTTAAGTCAGGAAGATCTGAGTTAAAATCCAATCTATCTGTTCAATCTTGGGCACGTCACTTCCCTGACTTGTAAAAGGAGAAAGGTTTCTTGTTGCTTCCAACTCTTAATCCTGTGATCCCTGCTACAGAACTAAAATCTGGCCTTAGGCATAGGGTTTGTTCTAACCTGGTAGTTTCTAGCTCAGAAACTTCAAGTCCTTTAAATCTAAAAGGAGCCATGAATCAAATCTTGCTCCTTGTCGGTCAACAAGCATTTATTAATCATTCACTATGTACCAGGCACTGTGCTAAGTGCTAGAAATACAAAGAAAAGCAAAAATATTTCTTGCCAAAAAAGCAGCCATTTGTGACAATATGCAAATAACCAGATATATATGAGATCAGTATATCCAGAATAAATAGGAATATGGGAAAGGAAGCACTAACAGCTGGATACCCCCACACACAAAGTAGCCTGCATGTGGGATTTGAGTTGTCTTGAAGACATTGGTGATTTCCCTCTATTGGGGTTCCCTTTTCATGTCCTTGTTTGCCCAGTTGCTGAGTTCTTACAATCATCTACCATATTTATCTTGCCTGGAGCCTACACCTTTCAAGCCCTATTTAGATCTCTGATGCTACTTTGAATAGTTCCTTTGGACTTCTGGTCATCAGTGATGAACATTGACTTCTGCTTCAATAATATAGCTCCTGATCCTCCCCTCAAATTAATAATGTCCTAGTCTTGGAATGTACTTTATGTACTTATGACCACAGAAGCTTGGGTCTAGATTGAAAAGCATCCTTTTGGAGTCTTGATCTCTGACTAACCTTATCCTCTCCTCTGGGCTCATTATGGTCCTGACCTTTTCCATTTGATCCAGTTCAGCCTTTACACAAGCCCTAGTTATTAAAATCACCCAAGACCGCTTGCTTTTTTTGTCACATTTTAGAGCTTAAAAGGACTTGTTTGGAAGAGAGAGGGAGGAGGAATTGGTGTGGGGAATCTTCCTAGTGTGGAAATTTCCTCTCTCAATACAGAAAAGCAACTTTCTGTAACTTAAACTTTTGAAAAACTACTTGGGCCACTTAGAAGTTACTTAAGAGTCCAAGACCACATAGACAGTATATCTCAGAAACAGGGCCTGACTCCAGGTTTGGCCTTCTAGATCCACTAAGCAAAGCTATCTCTAAAATACGATTTACGTCCAGCAATCTACTACTAGGTTTGTATCCCAAAGAGATTTTTAAAAATGGGAAAATCAGTTTTGTTTGTACAAAAATATTTATAGTTGCACTTTTTGTGGAGGTAAAAAATTGGAAAAGTGAGGGGATGTTCCTTGACTGGGGAATGGCTTAACAAATTGTGGCATATGATGGTGATGGAACACTATTGTGCTATAAGGAATGGTGAATCACTTGATTTCTGTAAGAACTGGAGGGATCGAAAGGAAAGATGTGGAGTGAAATGAGCAGAACCAGGAGAACATTATTATACACAGAGACAAACACTGTGGGACAATCAATATAATAGACTTTACTACTAACAGCAATGCAATGATCCAGGACAATCCCAAGGGACTTATGAGAAAGAATGATATCCACATGGAGAGAAAGAAACTATGGGAGTAGAAATGCAGAAGAAAAACATATGATTTATCACTTTTTATGTGGGTATATGATTTGGGGATTTTGTTTTAAAAGATTACAAAAATGAATAATATGGAAATAGGTTTTGAGTGATAATACATGTATAACCCAGTGGAATTACTTGTCATCTCCGGGAAAGGGGAAGGAGAGATCATGAATCACATAACCATGGAAAAATGTTTTTTGGGGCAGCTGGGTGACTTAGTGGATTCAGAGCCAGGCCTAGAGATGGGAAGTCCTAGGTTCAAATATGACTTTAAGACACCTCCTAGCTGTGTGACCCTGGGCAAGTCACTTAATCCCCATTGCCTAGCCCTTACTACTCTTCCGCCTTAGAACTAATATTGGTTCTAAGACAGAAGGTAAGTAAGGGTTTAAAATATATTTTTTAAATAAAATTTTAAAATGAGATAAAATGATTTACAGAGCTTTCTCCAAATCCCTAATTTCACAGACAGGGATATTGAGGGTCATAGTAGTTGAGACTTGCCCAAGTTCACCCAGTCTTCTTAGATCTGATTCTTGTTTATGAATCTCCCTAACCCTCAAGACCTTGACTTATAAAGAAAACAGGACTTGAGCTAACACTGTGAGTAATATCTAAAATTTTGTGGGAAATGAGGTGAAGTAGAGAAGGGCACATGTCCTGTTGGAAAGATGTGACCTAAGCAATTATCCAAACAGACCAATTCAGTGCCGATTTAAGGACCAAATGCAGTCATTATTTTCTATGTCACTTGAAGTCTCCAGTGGAGTGCCTCAAGGATTCATGCTTAGTCATGATGTTCTGTTGAACATTTTAATAAGTACCTTAGCTAGATGGCATGTTTATCAAATTATCAGATAATATAGACCTGAGAGGGTTACATACAAGAAGAAAGTCAAGGCTTAAGCCATGGTCATTTTAATAGGATGAAACTCAACAGGATAAATATAAAGTCTTACATTTGTATGCAATCAACCATCTTCACAGTTTTCCAGAAAAAAAAAATTGGACAGGGTGGGGCAGAGACTTAGTACTGTGAAATAAGATGCCTCATTAATGTGTGGAGACTTTCATGAATTATAAAATCAAGTTAGCATGACAAGTTAGAAAAGTAAAACAAAACCCCAAACCCTGTGATCTTGGCGTATAGTAAGACAAAGCTTCCAGGAATAAAGAGTTAGTCCCTCTTAGTGTGTTCAGTTCTGGTTGCCATAATTTAGGAAGGACACTGATAAGCTGGAAGGAATTAGAGGCAACTAGGTGGCATAGTGGATAGAGCCCAGAAATTGAAGAAAAACTTGATTTAAAGTCTAGCTTCAAACATTTACTAGCTTCATGACCCTAGCTGAATCACTTAACCTCTGTCTGTCTCAGTTTCCTCTCCTGCAAAATGAGGATAAAAATAATTTCCCAAATTATTACAATAACCTACAGCCCAGGATTGTTGTGAATATAAAATTAAAAGTGCAAAGTGCTTTGAAAATCTTATAGCACTATATACTATTATAAGCCAGAGCTGGTTCAGAGGGCAACCAATATGCTAAAGGGGATGTTTTAACCTGGAAAAGAGAAGTCTTAGGAGGGCCTTTGATGCTTCTCTTCAAGTATTTGAAAGGAGATCCAGGAGGTCAGAGTAGATTTGTTTTGTTTGGCCCCAAGGTGAAAATCAAGGGTAATTTCAAAGGCAAATTTAGGTTTCATATGAGGAAAAAACTTCCTAATTGTGGTTTAGTCTTTTCAGACTCGGGATCCTTTTTTAGGGGTTTTCTTGGTAGAGATACTGGAATGATTTGCCATTTCCTTTTCTGGCTCATTTTACAGATGAGGAAACTGAGACAAACAGGGGTCTTTGACTTGCCTAGGGTCACCCAGCTAGTATTCTGAGGCTAGATTTGAATTTGGGTATTCCGGACTCCAGGCCCAGAACTCTATCAATTTCACCTTCTAGCAGCCCTTCCTAATTAATTAGAGCTGTCCAAAAGTGGAATAGCCTACCTCAACTACTTCCTCATAAGAAATCTTAAAAGTAGAATCTTTAAGATTTCTCTTGTCCAGTATTATAGTGAAAATTCCTTTGAAGATTAGAGTTGGAGTTGGCTACAGAAGTTCCTTGAAACTATAAAAATAAATTCAGTTTAATGTCTATAATGCTCTACCCCTTTCCCCAACTAGACTGAAGGGTGCAGCAGAGGTCCAGCTGGCCCGAAAAGACAACTCCCAAACATAGCTTACACAGAAACTAAACTGTATTTTCTGGCATACAACCCTTGTCTCCCTACCAAGTGAATTCTGGACACCGTTTGTTTTTTTTTTTAAACCCTTGTACTTCGGTGTATTTTCTCATAGGTGGAAGATTGGTAAGGGTGGGCAATGGGGGTCAAGTGACTTGCCCAGGGTCACACAGCTGGGAAGTGGCTGAGGCCTGGTTTGAACCTAGGACCTCCTGTCTCTAGGCCTGACTCTCACTCCACTGAGCTACCCAGCTGCCCCATTTTTTTTTTCTGGACCCCGTTTTTACTGAAAAGAGCTGGAGGAAAGGAATCGGGGGAAGCTGAGAGAGATAAGACTTCAATTTCCCAGGGCGATTCAGAAACATCTTTGAAACCTGGAGCTGGGGAAGAGGAACCTAGGAATGGGGTGGGGCCAGAATTTTCCGGGTTAGAGTCTAGGCAGAGAGGGTGTAGCCTCAGGTAAAAGAGGCGTGCCCTGGTGGAGAGGAGGAAGTTACCTGGAGGATTTTATCCGCAGCTTTCTCTCCCTTTCTCTTCTCTTCCCTATGGTCAACAGAGGTACTTCGCCATCATCCCCTCAAACCCCCAAATAGCAGGTAAGGGAAGGGAACTCCAGGGACTGATAAAGAGATGTTTTTGGTACTCAGAACAGGATGGGACTGGACTGCTTTTGAGCCCGGAGCTGAACTTTGTGTTTGAGGGGGGAGGAAGGAGACAGCTTCTTTTTACCACCTATCATCAGGTCTAACTTAAAGGACATGGGGCATTCGCATGTTGCTGGGGCCGAGAGTCTGGAGACTCGGGGAAAGGGGCAGAACTGGAAAATATTTACGCATTTTCCGCTTAAACAAGACCTTCTTAGCTACCCTGGGAATAGGCCCCTCTAGGCTCCACAGGATAGGCTGGGGTGCAGAGGGGAAAGAGTGAGTGGTAATGGCCGGGGATGAGCCCCATTCTCCTTCCCCACTCCAGTGTTTCCCAGCTTCAGCCCCCACATGGCCTCCACGGTCTGGGGGGGTGCCCCCTGGTGGGGTCCACCACCCCCAGCCCCAGCCCGTCCCCTCACGGACCTCGACTTCTGCTCGGGAGCGCAGCTGCAGGAGCTGACTCAACTGATCCAAGAGCTCGGGGTTCAAGAGAGCTGGCACGGTGGGCCAAAGCCCGGGGCCGACCTCCTCCGGGCTAAGGACTTTGTCTTCTCTCTGCTTAGTAAGTGTGTCACCTCTGGTCCCTCCAGTCCTCTCTCCAGTGACATGTGAGTTCTCAGCTTTGCCCGAAAAAGAGCCTCTACTGACCCCCTCCCCTTATCTTCAGGTCTCATCCACCTACGGGACCGCCGGGTCCCTGAGCGGACCGAACTTCTGCTACTACGAGGTGGAGTCCGCGAGGGATCTCTCGATCTGGGGGCCGGACCCCTGGGACCCTACGTCCGGGGACCCCACTACGATGCCGGCTTCACGCTTTTAGTGCCCTTGCTCTGGTTGGAAGGCCAAGGGGCGAAGCCGGACCTCGAACTGGAATCTGGCAGCGCGTGGCTCCGCCTCCCAGCGCGAGTGGGCGGGACCTCAACCCTGGAGGCGTGGCATGACTGCCTGGGGCACTCTACTCCGACCGAGCTGGGAGAGAAAGGGGAGGTAAAAAGGGCGTACCCATTGGAGAAGCCTCCGTGTGACGTCACAGAAACGGAGACTGCGGCGGGGTCTCCGCGGAGGCTGGAGGCCTCTGATCCTGAGCTGTCTGCGCCAGTTGAGGGGCTAAGTGGTGACTGGAGAGATTCGGAGAATAGCAGCTTATTGGAGGAGCCGCGCAGTGGCGTCACAGAGCAACTCCCTGAACAGCCAATCGCAGAGTCTTGGGGGCGGGGTCCTCAGGAAAACTGGCCCGCTTTGTGCCCCACCCAAGTGGCTTCCTGGTTTTTTTCCTCGGTATCTGCGGTTGCGGTCTCCTTGACTCCCGCTCCGGGCGCTCCGCGCCTGGTCCATGCCGCCCGCCATGCCGGAGTCACTACTATTCTTCTGTCCACTCCGGGTCCTCCTCCCCGGCTTCTGCTCTTTGACTTGGTGCCAGGGGTCTCTGTGGCCGGCTGGCCCGAGGGAACCCGGACCCACGCCTGGATGGGTCCCCTGGCCGCTGGGCCTACTTCCTACTACCTTGTGCCGGGCTTCAGAGCCAAAGGGGAGGATGGGCTCTGCTGGAGAATTTGCTTCGCCCGCCAGGAGCTGGCGCTCAAGGCCCGCATTCCCAGGCCTCTGCTCCAGGCACATGCCGCTGCCCAGGCCTTGCTGCGCCCTCTTGTGGCCGGGGCCCGCTGCGCGACGCTTTACCTCCTGCGGACCCTGCTTTATTGGGCCTGCGAGCGACTGCCAGCCCTCTATTTGGGGCGGCCCGAGAATACCGGGGCCTGTTGCCTTGGGCTCCTGGACGAATTGAGCCGCGGGCTCGAGGCTAGGGCGCTGCCCGATTACTTCCTGGAAGGGCGGGAGCTAGCACCCGGGGAGTGGGCCGCGGAGCTGACAGGGGCCCTCGCCCGACTTCGGGGGGATCCTATAGGGGCTCTCAGAGCTGCAGTAGAGGAAGCAAAGACTGCACGGAAGGGGGGCGGGGTAGTGGGCGGGGGGCATTAAAGAGGTATTGCTGGAAGGAGTAAGAAGAAATTCGGTTCTTTTAAAAAATTTCCCTTTTTTTTAGCCCCCTTCTTTATTCCTACCTCCTCCCAGCCCTCATAACTCATTCTGGGAGACCCAGCCCACTGAAGTGCTGGCTGTCTTGCTCCTGAAAAAAAAAAAAGTTTAATTCTGTCCTTGCACACCCTCCACATTCTACCCCAAATGCACACATCTCTCCTCAATACCAAGACCAAGGAATTCATCCCTTCCCAGTCTATTCTTGCCCTCTCATGACCCTCTGGGAGTATATATGACCGTAGGTAGGAGCCATCTAAAGGAGTGGAGGAGTGATGCTGACACAGCATGAGAGTGGATGGTGAGAAGATGGGGGCCTGGCCAGTTTGGTTAGGTTGCAAATATCAGAGAAACAGCTACCACCTCCTGTCAATGGGTAGCTTTCCCATCTCTGCTCTACACACCCCCACTCCCTAAAAAGTCACATTTCAATTTCTTCTCTGGCATATTCACTTAACTAGCCCCGCCCTTTTTCTCATGCAGATCTAGACATTTGTCCCCCAGAGAATTATGATTCTCCCACCTCCAGTTTTTTGTTCCCTCCTCGCATCCCCAGCCGCTTCCATTTCCAGGTCCTCTAACAGATCCAGGAGTCGCTTTCCACTGTAGTCCCCCTTTTGATGCTGTCTCCGCCCCCTGCCCCGCCCTCGGGTAGGGTTCTTGGGCTGAGGTGGGGGAGCAGAACGCGAGTTTGCAGCTACCGCTACGGCTGCCGCTACTTCCTCTGCTGCCTGGACTTGCTTTCCAGTCAATCCTGCTGCTGAGGCCTGGAGCGCCGCCATCGGGGGACTGGGGACACCCCGTGAACCCCACCCCTATTTCCCTGAGGGAGGGGGGATAGAGAGTGCCGTGGTGGACTACCCGGGGAACCCTCTGCTAACGGGGGGACAGTGAGGGAGGAGAACATGAGAGCCTGAGCCATCCATCACTGCCGGCAGCAGGATCAACAGGACAGGTTTGGGGGGTCTCAGGAAAGAAAGTGGGGTGTAAGAAACCGCTTAGAAACGTGAAAGGGGACCCTGGGGAGCACAGAACCTCGTTGGGGAAGTACAAGAGGCAGATTTGGAGAGTACCAGAGGGAAAGTGGGGTGCAACACTTTGGAATAGCTGGCTGGAGGTCAAATAGCTCCATATTCTGGAAGACTATATCAAGACCTCCCAATAACATTCTGTGGGATACCTAGACAGTAAGAAGGAATCCCCTATATCTACCAAACCTTGACAACCTAAGTTGCTGGGGCTGGAAGGGCATATTTGAAAGTGCCAGGGAATAATAGGTTTAGCAAGGATAAATTTGGGGGAATACCAGAAACTAAGGCTTCTAGGGGTTTGGGGAGGTAGAGAGTGTTGATTTGGTGAAAAGAGAAGGTGGAAGCCAAGTTTGTGGTTGATTTGAAAAGAAGCTTAAGACCCTGGCAAATGGAACCTCCCAGAAGTTCTGGATTTAGAGAGTGATGGGAAAAGGTAGACGGTACATTACAATCGAGGGGCTAAATGGTGGCAAAAAGAACCCCAATTCTCTTTAACTTCACAGCAGCTGCTCCAAGTGTTGCTGTTATAGATGATTTGGAGGTGCTGTAGCCCTATTCTTTCTCATCCCTTCTAGTTCTTGAGCTGACAGGGTGGAGCTGTGAGATTCATCTGTCATCCCCCATAGTGAGTTAGGGTCTCTTCAAGGTCTGGACATCGGAGATTATATGGAGAGGTGCAGAAAAAAGGGGGCCTTGGAGTTACATAGATTTAGAGCCAGGACAGTGAAAGAAAGGAGAGAAAATTTGGGGCTATGAGGAAGGGGAACCCAGGGAATTGGCGGCAAGAGCTGGGCAATCACCGAGCTTGAATCTGATAAGAGTTCAAGGATTCTCATCAAGCTGAGGGGTGACAAGGGGAGAAGGCAATTGAAGGGATCCTTCTAAAGTAAACTTAGGGAGGAAGGCTTATTGGGGTACTACTTGAGGACAAGGAATCCCAGAGCACAGAGGGGAGCATCTGGGATAAATCTGGGGGTACCACCCTGTTTGAAAGGAGATTGGAGGGTGCCTATCTGGAGAAAGGGAGGGATTTAGCGATCAGCCTTGAACTATCTGCCAGTTTGAATTGGGGCGGGGGAGGGGGGTATGCATTCTGGGAACTACATAAAGATTGAAAGTCAAATCCTATTGTGAAACCTCCATACAATTTGGGTTGTATACCTCCATTGTGAGAGTGGAGGAGGTAGGGGACATCGCAGAGAGATTCAACAGTCCCCTAAAGGGAGGGAAGGTGGTTGGAGATGGCGGCGCTGGCCAGCAGCCTGATCAGGCAGAAGAGAGAGGTACGAGACCCTGGGACCAGCCGACCGGTGTCAGCCCAACGGCGAGTGTGCCCAAGGGGGACTAAGTCCTTGTGTCAAAAGCAGATACTGATTCTGCTCTCCAAGGTCCGTCTGTGTGGGGGGCGACGGGCGCGGCCAGACAGGGCCCCGGGTGAGTGACATCGGTCGGGGTTTCGGGCTCCTGAGGTTGAGGTGGGACCTAGACTAAAGGAGAGAATCAGGGATGGAAAACTGAATTCCTGGGTCCCTAAGGAGAGCCAGAGAAGGCTGAACGAAAATACTTTAGAGGGCTAAGTTGAGGTTGGATAAGAACTCCCTAATGAGAGATGGGCAATGGGGAAACTAGAAGTTCAGATACTCTCCTTTTCTACTGCTCCTCGGTTTCCCTTCTCTGTTCCCGCATAACCCTGAACCTCTTTCTTTTCTAGAGCTAGGGACAATGTGAGGGGTTTTTATTGGAGTTTACCTAATCCCCCTCCCCCCGCCCCTCTCAGGAACCCAAGCATCCTGCTCTTCCACCCCACCCCACCCCCAGCATGGCAGGCTACGTGCGTTTCTTCCTGTCCTTTTGCTGCTCTGCTTCAAGCTCCGAGGACTCGGAACGCCTGGGTCACACAAACTGGTTTCTTCAATTCTGCGACGCCCTTTCCTCTTTACCCCCAATTTAGCTAGACACCCCATCCCCATTCCTCTTCTCTTCTGTTACCCCAATGTCTCGCTTGGGTCTTTCTAGTTTAACCCCGCCTGGCTCTGAGACAAACCTTTCAGACTCTCTCTAGGGTGTCCTTGCAACTCAGCCCCTCCCCCATTCCTGCTTCCCTGCTTCTTACCCCGCACCCCACTCTGCTTTCCTTGCCCGCTCCCAGAACTCTACTGTGTCCTCCCTCTTTTCCCTCCTTCACACCCAGGAGAGGAAACAGGGAATGTCCTCTGTATTCTCCTCAATTCTCTTCACACCCCCAAGTCCTGCTTCCCCCAGTCTGGCAGCCCCTCCCCACAAGGACCCAGGCATTCAGAACAGATTCTGGAGGACTGGGGGGTGGGGGGGAGGAGGTGAGGAGACGGTTGGGGGGGGGGAGGGAAAGACTGATTGGGACTGTACCACCCACAGAAGGACACGGGGTACCAGCCGAGATTCTTAAGAGATTTATACGGTGAAAGAAAGGGGTAAGGAAGAGACGACGATGTCTCAGAAAGGGGCGCTGCCCCTGTCCTCCCTTTGCCACTCTTGCCAAATTCATTAGGGAGTGAGAGTCTCAATAACCCTCACCCCAAGTTCTCTTAAACGATTCCTCTCCCCACCCACTCTACCATCTTCTTTGGTACAGTCCAGAGCCCACCCTTTGGAAATGTCCCTTCGCCCTTCTGTTCTACACCCCCTCTAGCCCTCACACACACCACACACACTTACATTCAGTCCTTCACTTCCACTCATCCTTTGTATTGGCTACTACAATGCTCTCTCCCCAGCTTGAAATCCAGGATCCGCAAAGCTAATAAGGCCTGGGGAAAGAGAAGAGACTGGAGACCCCTGACCCTTGATTCCTCATAAGACAGGCTTGTGGCAGCCTGATTAGTGGCACAGATGACCAGGCAGGCAGCAGAGGCCCAAGCCAGGCTGGGCAGCATCAGGTGCTGAGTCAGCAAGCCTGATTCCAGCAGAGTCAGCTCCCTCCCTCCATAGTTTGGAGAACCCCCTATCTCCAACGTCCAACTTGAGGTGATCCACCACAATAACTATAATCTGCTGGTTTCTATGTCTCTGTCACTTCTTTCCCCCCTTATCATAGCTTCACTCTTCCTGCCCCTCCTCCAGCTCAGGGATTGAGCAGGAATTAAACTGTTTAAATAAATTTCAATAAATTAAACTGAGAGCTGATGGTGGGAGCAAGGACAAGGTGTAGACTTCCCCAGGAGATAGAGAAGCCAGTATTAGAGGGTTACACACAGTGAGTCAGTGAAAGAACAATTGACCTTCGTTCTCCCTAACTCACCTTATCCCACCCCACTCCCCCACATTTCTAGAATCAAACTTGGAAAGGGAAATCATCACCAAAGATTAATGTCAAGTTCTTCCTGTTTCTCTTCCAGAGCCCCAGCTCAAAGGCATCATCACAAAGCTTTTCTGCCGTCAGGGTTTCTATCTCCAGGCCAATCCAGATGGAAGTATCA
>NC_058133.1:250466213-250492761 GCF_016433145.1 Gracilinanus agilis | reverse complement strand
CTTAGCAAATGCATCTACTGAGGTTGAACTCATAATTTTCTGAGGCAAACCATACTGGTTCTGGATAGCTCTAATTGTTGGGAAAATTTCCCACGCAAAAAACTTAAGTCCGTCTCTTTGCAAATTTGCTGCAATGTTGCTGCTGTTTCTGATCTCAGGGGACAATCAAAACAAGTTTAATTACTCTTCTACAAGATAACCTTTTAAAGTAATAGAAGATAGCTCTTATCCCATCCATCCCCACCTCTCTTCTTGCTTTCTAATATTCCTGTCTTATTGAAACAGACATGACATAATCTTAAGGTCTTCCTCCTTGGAATACTTTCCTAAATATTGACCCTAAAATAAATACAATACTCAAGAAGTGTTCTGACCAGGGAAGAATTCTGGGATATTATTGCAGTTAATTTATGGAATTTTAAAATGGGACAGATACAAAATCCAGGAAAGAACATGATGGCAGTGGGAATTGAGACTATAAACACACTTTAACAAGGCACAGAGAATCTAGAGGGGAAAAGAAATGGAAAATACAGTGGCAAATAGTGAGACAGGTGGGGTGTAGAGGCTGATGGCGTGAAGACAGGGTTAAAGTGGTGGAGGCAGTTTGCATGTGTTCAA
This sequence comes from Gracilinanus agilis, assembly GCF_016433145.1. Classification (NCBI taxonomy): domain Eukaryota; kingdom Metazoa; phylum Chordata; class Mammalia; order Didelphimorphia; family Didelphidae; genus Gracilinanus; species Gracilinanus agilis. The sequence continues at coordinate 250,492,140 of NC_058133.1, read as the reverse complement.
GTGAAAGGGCAATAGTGGGAAGCTAGGTGGTTCAGTGGATAGAGAGCCAGGCCTAGAGATGGAAGGTCCTGGGTGTGGTCTCAGGCACTGCCTAACTATATATGACTTTGGACTAGTCACTTCAGTTACCTAGTTCTCAATGTTCTTCTGATGCTCATTATTGATTCTAAGACAGAAAGTAAGGGTTAGAGATAAATATGATATCTGTATATACTTTTTGATCTCATCTTACCCTTCAGCAATGATGGAAACTTCGATGTCTCTCTAAATATTCACGTGTTGGTAACCTCAGACGGCTCAGTGCATTGGCTGCCCCCTGCCATTTACCGAAGCAGCTGTAGTATCCAGGTCCTTGTCTTCTAGCCCCTTCTTCATCCGGATGGAGCAATGATTCAGCAATAAATCCCCAATCCAGTGACCTGCCCCAGCTACCACAAGTCACTCCCCAACTAACTTCAAATCTTTCCCAAGGACCATTCTCAGTGATTCTCAGTCCTTCAGTAATCCCTTCTCCAAGCTTCAGTCCTTCTGACCTTCCCAATAACCTTCCCTAATGCTATATCTATCTATCTCCTTTAAAGTGGCCCTTCCCAGTGGCCTCTAGTCCCAGTAGTCCCAGTGACCCAATGACCCCTGTCAGTGACTCCCACTCTTCATCCTGACTGGTAGCTGGGGAATATCTCTGATGGTTCCTCTTTCACCCTTCAGGTCACATACTTCCCTTTTGACTGGCAGAATTGTACTATGGTCTTCAGTTCTTACAGTTATGACAGCACTCAGGTCAGCCTGAGCCCAGGGCTTGGTCTGGATGGACAGCAGAGGAATGAGATATACATCCATGAGAGAAACTACATTGGTGTGTGCTTGGCACAAATAGTTAAGGAGGGTTATAATGGCATTTACACTAAGTTCATATACACATATATATGTGCATACTTCATATAATGGAGCAGATATAATTTTCCTTCTGAAATAAAATAGCTAACACACACATATTAGTGAGAGATATCTAGCACCCATGTTACATGGACATTACAAAGTTAACACAGGCAAAATTCTGTCACCTTTGCCAACTCCTTCCTCCAGAGAATGGTCAGTGGGAAATAATCCATAAATCCTCAAGACTGAATGGCCCCTCAGGACAAGGACAAGGAGGCAAGGAAGGAGAGCGCCAGGATGTCACCTTCTATCTCATCATTCGAAGGAAGCCACTCTTCTACCTGGTCAATGTCATAATTCCCTGTGTGCTCATCACTCTCCTTGCCATTTTTGTCTTCTACCTGCCCCCAGATGCTGGTAAGGGGTATCTAGGAGTTGGGGGGCAGGGTTGAAAAGAGATAGAAGATAATATTTGTAGTCATCTTTTCAGTTGCCACACTCTAAATTCTTCCCTTTCCTCAATTCAACCTTTCTCAAGCCAAGGATTTGCTTCTATAATCCAAACAAGTCGGTCCAATTCACAGCAAGTTACTGAGTTTTCCCTCCATCAGGGCCATCTCTTCCCTCTTTGAATGTCTCAGTGCTCCTCCACCACACCACCACCACCTGGGCTCCACAACAGGACTCCATAGCTCTAATATTCCCAGTGAGACCAATGTCTTTCCTCAGCCTTCTTCCTCCCAGATCTCTCAAAATTGAGTTCCCTTCTTTAGCAACCCACTTCATTAGTATCCTCAGCCTAAGGAAGAGAAGGGAGGACTGAAACTCTTGGAAAACTCCCCTCCTCACCAGAAATAACACATAACTTCCTTGGAATGGGGTGTGTAACCCAATTTGTTCCTTCCATCTCCCATTCACAAACAAGGAGAGAAGATGACACTGTCCATCTTTGCCCTGCTGACCCTGACAGTGTTCCTGCTGCTGCTGGCCAGTAAGATTCCTGAGACATCCCTAGCTGTTCCCATTATCGTCAAGTACCTGATGTTCACTATGATTCTGGTCACCTTCTCAGTCATACTCAGTGTTGTTGTCCTCAACTTGCATCACCGGTCTCCTCATACCCACCAAATGCCCCTTTGGATCCGTCAGGTAAAAGAGTTCTCTTCCTCAGAGACATCAGTTTCCATCCTTAATACTCAGCATTCCCCTTATTCGATTCATGTGAAACTGTGCAAGAGGATAGGAGTGGGAGGGAATCAATTTTAGGATAAGAGTTCAGCATCCAAATAAATTCAACAAATAATACTTTTCTATGACTTCTGTTAGGCAACAGAGGAGCCAAGAGTGTAAAAATGGCACAATCCTGAAGGCAGCTAGTTGGCTCAGTGGACTGAGAGCCAGGCCTAGACAGGAGGTCCTAGGTTCAAATCTAGCCTCAGTACTTCCTAGCTATGTGACCCTGGACAAGTCACTTAACTCCCCCTTACCTAGCCCTTACCACTCTTCTGCCTTGGAATCAGTACATGGTATTGGTTCTAAGGTAGAAGGCAAGGGTTTATAAATTAATTTTTAAAAATTTAATAACACAATCCCTATTCCCAAGGAATTTATAATCAACCATTAAACATTTATTAAGCAACTATTTGCCAGGCACTATGCTAGGTGCTGAGAATACAAGAACAAAAATGAAACAACTCCTGTTTTTCTTAAGTGGTTTATATTCTATATAGCACATTAGAAAATAATTGGGGAGAAGAGCAGCTAGGTGGCTCTGGTGAAGGCGTGCCAGGCCTAGGGTCAAGAAGACTTTGGTTCAGATCTGGCCTCAGACATTTCCTAGCAGTGTGTCACTTAGCCCCAACTGCCTGGACTCTATTACTCTTTTGCCTTAGAATTATATGATTTCTAGGACAGAAGGTAAGGCTTTAAAAATATTTTTTAAAGAAAATCACCTGGATGGGTGGTGGGGGTGGGGTTAAGTCATATGGCATAAAGAGATTAGCTGGATATAATGGGAAAAGCATTGGTCAGAGTACACAGATTCAAATTCTACCTCTGCCACTGGGCAAGTCATAAACTCTATGTCCTCGTATGCATAGTTAGATTAAATGATCTTTGAGGTCCCTTCCAACTCTAGATATAAGATCTGATAAAGAGACGCTGTAGAACTGAGCCTTAGAGGAGTAAATTTCAAAAAACAAGAAATGGGAAGAAGGAGTGCTTACAGGTGTAGTGATGGATATAGGATAGACTTAGAGAGTAGTTTGGCTAAGGCCTTTCAGTAGCCAGGATCCTATTTCTATCTCCACCCCACCCAACCCCCACTCCATCCATCCCCCTTTTCAAAGTACGGAAAATAGCTTGGAATGGACTGCTCTGGGGTTGGTTCTCAGCCTCTACTCCTCCCTAGATCTTCATCCACAAACTCCCCTGGTACTTGGGGATGAAGAGGCCCAAGGTAGAAAAAACATTGAAGCCCGATTCTCCAGTCCTGGCACTCAGGGACTCTCCAAGCGGCGGCTGGGATCGAGCCACAGACGAATATTTCATCCGGAAGCCTCCAGGGGATTTCTCTAAAACCAACAGGTGAGCGGTGACTCAACCAGGACTTTGCAAAAGAGGGGAAAAATACAGCCTTAGTAACTGTCCAGAAAAACCAACGCCATCGCCGCATGGAATTGTGGGGGTTGTAGTTTTTCGTGGGGGAGGGCGTTTGCAAACGGCCTGCACCTTTCTATTTCCTTCCATCTTCTGTGGATTTTTGGAATGGTCCATAGGGATCTCATAGTCTGCTGGAATAGATCCCCAAAGTAGGGGGACAAGGAGGCAGAACTAGTGGATCTTCAGAAGGAGCTGGGCTTTGGGTTACGGTCCAAATCAAATTAGCCGCTCCCCACTCCAGGTATCAACCTGAGCTTTCAAACCCTCCGGACCTTCGGCGTTTTATCAATGGGGGTCCAAGCGGGAGTCAGAGGCTGCCCCTGGAGCTACGGGAGGTAGTGACCTCCATAAGCTACATCGCTCGGCAGTTGCAGGAGCAAGAGGACTATGAAGACGTATGTCCGAAAAAAAGAAGGGGCGAGGGTGGGGGGTAAGGAGTTCGAGACGGGCTTGGAGATTCGTTGGTCCCATTTCCTTACAGTATAATGTAGTGGATAGGGCATGGGACTTAGAGCCAGAAAGACCTGCGCGCAAATATTGAGCCTAAATATCCACTAGCTGTGTGATTCTGGCCAAGTTCCCTAACTCCTCTGTTTCTCAGTGTCCTCATCCGTGAAACGAGAAGTTTGGCCACGTAGGCCTCTAAGAATTCTGTGAGCTCTCAAAGATCCAGGGATTTCCTTTTCACTCTCCTAGATTGTCCCCGCCTCCAGCCCGATTCGTCCTCTGTTTGCCCCTTCCCCCAAGGGCAGTATTGTAATTGGGAGAATGGGAGGGATAAGGGAGAGGGAAGAAGGGCGGCGGGTAGTTACTGCCTGCGAGTCCCCGAGCTCGTAATCTTGGTTTGTGCGGTTTGAGTCGAGTTTGATTCTTCCCGTTTCCCCCTACCTCTTAGCTGAAGGAGGATTGGCAATATGTGGCTATGGTGGTGGACCGCCTCTTCTTGTGGACCTTCATTATTTTCACCAGCGTGGGAACACTCTTTATTTTCCTGGACGCCTCCTACCACCTGCCCCCTTCCGAACCCTTCCCCTAAATAGATCCTGATCCCCAAGAGTAGCAGGTGTGAAATATACTTGCAGGAGCCCTATGCCTACCTATATTGTTTTACCCTCAGTTTATTCGATGGGGATCTAGGATCCACCTCTCCCCCCAATTAAAAACTTCCGAGAAATGCCTCAATCTTGTTTCTATAAATCCTACCCGCCAGCTCACAGTCTTTTTGTGTATAACATGTGCTTAATAAATATTTGTTCTAAGTTGTATTACAAAAGGATTTTTAAAAAAAATTTTTCTTAAGTAGGCTGCTTTTCGAATGGGTAGATTATGCGGGTATCTACTTGTTGGATGAGTTTCTGGAAAGCACAAGACAATTTCATAACTCCCAGGTAGGCCTGAAAATCTGCAGTCAGAAATAATCTTTTTTGCTCATGAAAGTTTTCCCAAGTTTGAATTCTCTACTCACAAGGGTTCAGGTTAGTTGACACTAGAAAATAGAGCAGAGAACTGATAAACAGGAAAAGGAAAGGTAGGAGGGAGCCCAAGAAAAACTCAAGATGATGACTTCCCAGTTTTATTTCTGAGGCCAGGATGAGGGACATCATAGGGTAAGGAGAGAAGGGGAGAGGGAGAAGAGGACAAAAATCAATCAAAGAGAAGCAAGGGTAGTCAAATTTCACTTATTTCTATTTTCTTGAAAGGTGAAGGGATAACCCAAATACCAAGGTTAAGCTTCAGAGGGATAAGAAGGGAAGCCCAGAGTTGGAAGGGGTACATTTTTATCCCATTCCAGGACCATTCTTCAGACTTGATTAGGATTTCCTAGTTCCCAATTGTTAGGGACTAAAAAGCTGAGCAATATTTTGTCCTCAAATGCTGCTGGGGGTTGGCTGCAGTCACCTTAAACGATTTACTCAGGGTCAAGGAATGCAAGGCCCTAAATAAGAATAGGCCCCATAAGCAACTATAGTTCCAAGGAAGGGAATGGATTGGGGAGACATCCTTACAGAGCTCGGTTTTCAGTTCCCAAATACCTTAGTGGGAGTTGTATCATCATCCTTTCCCTGTGAACCTCTTGAACCACCTTAAGACCCAGTCTCCCTCACCCCTCCCTATGGAAATAAGTGCACAAAGCATCCCTAATGCAGAGCACAGTCCATTTGTCTCAGTTTATTGACCTAGAAGGTAGAGAGTTGGACACACACAGATGTGGAGAGATAAATATAATCAGTTTTTCTAAGTCTGTTTCCTTAAAAATATAAAGCTAAAAAGTTTGCATTATCTTAAATCTTTCCTTTCTCTTTGCAGCACTGATCCAGAAGCCTTCCCCCTCTTTACTACAATGGCTTCCCTCTCAGTGAGGGAGTGAAAGGGCTTGGCACAACATATCACAATTATTCTCAGTCTCAAATTTCCAATATCTGGTATTTCCACAATCACAAGATGCCCAGATGTAAAGAAAGCCCTTTCAATTTCCTACAATCTTAATTTAATAAAACTTCCAAATCTTAGAATCTAGAATTTTCCAAATATCAACATTGCCAAATCTTCAAGTTCCTGGACTTAACTCTTCCAGAATTTCTGCATTTGGAATGTCAATCTATTTTGAAATTAAAATTATCTGATCATTTCTCAGGAGTCCTCAGCTCTCCTTTTCTTTCTTCCTTACTGCATCTACTCCCTGCCTCCAGGCATTCTTCAGTCTCTTTTGTGGTTCTGCTATATAGCTATATATACACACATTTATATACATATATGTATGTATATTTGTGTGTAGATATATATTTCTTTTTTATGTATTTTCCCACAGTTTTTCTCTAAAGTGCCAGAAACAAGATCTTTTTTTTTTGGGGGGGGGGGAATGTTTTCCTTTATTTTAAGTTTTTTCCTTAAACACTAGGACTTGGTACATTCAGTAGGAAGCTCTTTACTTGGGTTTTAGCCAAGCCAAAAAAAGTGCAAAGAGAGAGGGAGGACAGAGAGAGGAATGAAACTCCTCCTTAATGTACAGGGAGTGAGGCAGGCTTTCTCTCCCACCACTGTCCCTGATTATTTTGCTTGTGGGGGAATTACAAGCAGTTTGGGAACTGGGGGAATGATCCCTCTATTCCAAATCCACCTGGCCCTACGAGCCATTACCTTGGCTTCAGCAATAGAGCATGCTGAGTTCTATTATCTTGACTCCAGACTGATTATTGGTAGTTGGGAGAAAGTCTGCCATTTTAAGCAGAAATCAGCTTTTGAGCTTTTCTAAGTACTTCCCACCCATCAAACTTTCCCCCTACCTAACTCTCCTGGTTTTGTGTTTTCATTTAGACATGGATAGGGGAAGTAATCTTTCATCTAATCTTTGACAGGAGATGGCCCAGTTTGAAAAGTGAATAGAAACAGGGTTTTAGCTCCAGTGCTTTCAGCAAGGAGCTGAGATTAGGAGCAGATTATTTTTCATGGATTTAAGGGATTGGGGAATAGTATGCATTTTCCCTACTGGGAGAGAATGGGTTACCCCTTCATGGGGTATCACTAGTGCAAATTAGAGGCTTGGGAGCTATTTGGGGTCCCTTGTTCCCCAGCCCTTATGAGGGGTTTTGGGGCATGGGGAACTGGGTAAGGTGCTCTCTTGGATGGAAAGGGACCTCTCCTGAATAGGGGAGTTGGGGTGGGGTTCTCTAAAATTCAACCTAAGGAATAAGACTGTTCCACTTGGATCCATACCAGAGTGTTTGTGGATATGACATTGGGAGAAATGGAGTTGCTGAAAGGGTGGGAGGGCATGTGCAAATTTTAGTACCTCCCATTTCCAGACCCTATTCCAATAGTTTTCCTGGTTATTTGATCTGGTCTGTGTGAAACCATCACTAAAAAAAAAAAAAAAAAAAATGGAGGTGATTTTTGTTATTCCCCACATCTGGCTGAGCAGAGAAAGAGCCTCCTACATGGCCCAACCAGCAACCAATCCTTTTCGCTTGAAAGTCTCTAGGGATGACCAACATTGAGTCTGGGGGAAAGAAGACCATGACTATTGCTCTGGACAGGGAGAGAACATTCCCCAGCAGCACAAGTGTTGTTTCAGAAAGTCCCTGGGTGTGCAGGTAATGGGTATTACAATGGTTTGGTTCTGGCCCTGAGCCATACTACCCTGTCAGCTATACTGGGGGGAAAAGGGGTTGCTATGGAATGTGCTGGGAAAAGGTTTTTTTGGAGTGGTAGGAAGGAAACAGTAGAGGGAAAGCAGGTTACAGGGTAAGAGGTGGTATCCCCTAGATCTAGTAACCACAAGTGGCATTTCTGAGGGGGAATATATACACACATACACATTTATATGAATATGTGTGTATATATATATATACATATATATATGCATGTGTATACACCCACATATATCTATGTTGCTCCAGGGGCTGGGGATCTAGGTAACTACATTGATACAGCAAGATACCTTTCCCTTAGGGACCACCCTGGGCTGATCATGGTAAAAGGGGTAGGGGGGATTCTGGGGAAGAGGAAACAAGATGGCAAGACCCACCAACTATCACTTCCCATGAAGTAGGAAAGGTGCTATAACCCCCAAATCGGCCTCAACCCAAAGAGATCTCAGGACTCTTCTTCCCTGTGTTCCTCTCAAATAGTAGTTACATCACAGAGGCTACTTGAGATCTCCAGGGGAGTTAGGGGACAGGCTGGGGGCAATGGGGCAGAAGCAGCAGGAAAGAGGTTGGATAGAAAGCAAGGGTGGCATCTGGTGGAAGGGGCTAACCAAATATTGAGTTCACCCCACATCTCCTTTCTGGGCCCTCTCAATTCCTTCCCCACCCCCATCCCCCTTGGGGGGGACTGGTGAAGGCATCGATTGAGGGAGAGGGGGTGTGGGGGGTGCTGCCCGAGGGTTCACTGCATAGCTGAAGACCCCAGGCAGGAAGGGTAGGGCACCACCACCCTTCTCATCAGGCAGGACCATGTTGAGGGCAACTGGGAGTGCAGCCAAATTACTAAAGTTATAAGGGTAGGCAGCAAGGAGCTGAGGACCATATACCAATGGGTAGGGCTCAGGGTAGAAAGTGACTTTGGCAGGTGCAGTCCCCTCCACACTACCCCCAACCAATCCTTCGGCTCCAACCTTCTCCCCACCCGAAACCTCCTGTTTATCTTCAACCAGGGCCAGGGGGAACTCTTGCACTGGAGGATAGCCCCCATTTCCTACTGCTGGGGGTTCTTCCCCTCCTGAGATAACAGGATCCTGGAGGGAGGCAGCTTCTGGGCCTCCCCCACCAACTCCTCCTCCCCCACCAGCCTCACCACTGGATGATGACACTTGCATTTCCTGGGGAGCCTCTTCCTTCACTCCACTGTCACCTAATCCCAGTCCTGACCCAGTCCCGCTTCCCCCACTGCTCTTGGAATAGGCAATAACAGGAGTGGGGGTACCCCCAGGTTGCTCCCCGGTGTGCCTCTGCCCATGTCGGCTCAGGGCAGCTGCTGTCTTACACACCTTTGAACAATGGGAACAGGCAAAGCGTGTCAGAGGCTTTCGGCCAGCCCGAGGTCCCTGGGTCCCACCATCACCATGGGCTTCCTGGTGTTTGTGCAGCTTCCTCAGGGTTGAGAAAGCTTTGCCACAGTCTCCACACTGATGTTTCCACTCGCTGCTGGCCTGTCCAGAGGGGCTCTCGGTAGATCTGGACTCCTCCCATGCTCGTCTCTCAAACTTCCTTCTCCATCGAGGGCGGCGGCACTTGGGGGTCCCACTACTGCTGCTGGTCCCACTACTCCCCCCACCAGTGCCAACTAACTTTCGTTTAGGTTTGTAGGAATAGTATGGGCGCCACAGTTGGTCCTCACTCCCAGCCTCAGTCTCCTCTTCCTCCTCCTCCTCCTCCTCCTCCTCCTCTTCACTGTCATCTCCTTCCTCCAGGCCACTAGCTTCTCCAGGATGGAGATCCGTCTCAGAAATTCTTCGAGTGACAATAGCCTCCTCACCTATTCGAACTGTGATCTGGCATAGTGGTGGTGGGGGTTGGGGTTGGGAAGAATCTCCTCCCCAGCTGAGCCCCCCAGAAGGGCCCACTCCCCCACTACCAGCTGGTTTGGCTGTGTATGTCAGAGTCTTCCCTGCCCTCAGATTTCTACCCTTGGTCTCTTCTGCAGTGGCTCCTGTTGTGGTTGTGGCTGGAGTGGCTGGAGTGGCTGTGACCACTGCTACTGCTGGCTGGGGAGGAGGGGGTGGGTATTCACGTTTCTTGGGGGGCCTTGGTGGAGCTGTGTAGGCAATCACTGAAGCAGCCTGGGCTCCAGTGGTGCCAGTCATGCCACTTCCTGTGCTACTGCTCCCATGTACAATAACTGAAGGGGCTGGGTGGGCAAAGGCAATGACAGAAGGTGGAGGGGCAAGGGTGGGAGGTGGAGGAGGGACAGGTGGTAGGGGTGGTGTTGTGGGGAGGAGTGGGGGGATAGTCGATGCAGATGGTGTGGGTTCTGGTGACAAAGGGGCAGAAACAGGGGTAGAGGGTGCCCCTTGGCTATAAGTCTTATAGGGTCGTTTGGCAGACCGCATAGGAAGAAGGCGGTACAGCTTGAGGGTGTTCAGCTTCGGTTTGTAGCCACCATTGGGGGTCTTCTCACTAGCCAAGAGGCCTGGGCTGATACCATGGAAGGCTCGCTGGTGCGTCTTCAAATTGTAGTAAGTGACAAAGGTCTCCCAGCAGAAGATGCACTGATACCTGGACAGAGGCAATAGGCCAATAGTTAATAGTGATACATGGAGAAACACATCTAAGACATTTCATTTAACAGAATTTCCCCAGGGGTCAGGATCTCCGATTCCTTACTCATTTTTGTCTTTCTGAGCATGTTTCCAGCTGTCTGGAACAATGTCTCAGAGGGGCATTAGATTATAAAGTTAGGAGAGACCCTAGAGACCCTTTAAGACCAATCCTTTCATTTTATAAAAAAACAAAACAAAAACCTTAAGGCTTTGAAGGCAGGTTCTCTGACTCCAAAGGAGGCTCTCTGAAACACAGAATCTTAAAAAGTCAACCCCAGGGTCTCGGAATTCCTGATATATAGGACCAAAATCTCTTAAGCTGAAAGGGAATCTCAGACTTATATGGTGGATGCAGGAATATGGACCTGGCTTTGGTATTCATACCCTTCCCCAACCAAGGTGTGAAGTCCCAGGCACTCACCTCCGTTCCCCTGTGTGCCACACCTCATGCTTGGTCCGGTATTCAGCTAGGGCAAACACCTTTTCACAGTAGCGGCAGGGATATTTTCTCCGCCATGAGTGCACATTACTATGCCGCTTCAGACTTGAGAGTGTCACATAGGAGCGTTCACAAGCCCCACATACATATAGCACATGACCCCCCACTACCTTCACCACATGCTCCGGACCCCCCCGGAAACTTGTACTGGGGGAAGCAGATGAATTTCGGATTCCTTCTGGGTTCTCTTCCTGGGACGCCCCATCCCCTTGCCCACTTACTGTTCCCCGGGTCCCTGTCCCTCGCCTACACTGTGCCTCATGTGTCTGCAGTCGTTTAGCATGGATAAAACTTTTCCCACAGCGAGGGCAGGGAAGAGACCGCCGGGGAAGGGAAGTCTGAACCGTAGGGACTTCATTTCCACTCCCTTGCCACTCCTTTGAAGGCCCGGTGGTAAAGCTATCGACCTCAACTGGGGTTGGGGTTGCTGGAGCTGGGGGAATCCAAGCATCCCCACTTTCACTAAGACCCTGCAGTCGTGAGATACCCAGACGTCGGCCCAAAGCCCCAATTTCTGCCATAGCTGCTCCGTCCCCACCACCACCAGGAAGTGCCAATCGAGCACTATAGATGAAATTGAGGACGTCAGAGAAGGCAGCTGCTGGGACTCCTGGCAACTCTAGAACCCGGGGTGGGTGGGAAGCTGTAAGGGAGGAGGAAAGTGGAGGTGGAGAGGAAGAAGAGGAGGAAGAGGAGGAGGAAGAAAAGGAAGAAGAAGAGGAGGAGGAGGAGGAAGAGGAGGAGGAGGAGGAGGAGGAGGAAGAAAAGGAAGAGGAAGAGGAGGAGGAGGAGGAAGAGGAAGCAGAAGTAGAAGGATTTGGGGCAGGGTCCCTTGTCACAGGTTGCAGCGGTGATGGGGTTTGGGCTAGTAAGGCCTCTCTGAAGAAGGGGCTAGAGGCAGCCAGGACACTTCTATGAGCAGGGAATTTGGTGTCTCCAGCGATGAGGGTGACGTCACAGAAGAGGCCACGGAGACGCTGTTCGTTGAGTTGGTGCAGCACAGCTGGGGCATGAGACGGGTCTGTCACCTCTGCAGGGGGGGGCATGGCGCCAGCCTGTGAAGGGAAGAAGAAAGGGCAAAGAAGATCCAGTCTAAGGTTAAAGGAAGCTCCCTGGAAGGTTTGGGGACAAAGGAAGAGACCAAAGAGTTTGATACCAGGAAATCCTGGATAGAGTCAGGAATAAAAAAGGGAAGGGGATCATGGGAAACATCAGGGAGACAGCAATCAATGGTAAGAGATTGAGGAGAATAACTGTCAAGCAAGGGAAAAGGTAGAGGGAGTCAAAATTAATGGCACAAAACTGGAAGGGGTCAATTATTGCCAATGAAAGGGCACATGGAAGAGGGTTGGGAAAGGTTCCCTGAAGCATCTGGTCAAAGGTAAAAACTCAAGTGTAAAACACTAAGGGTTCCAAGAAACTAAAGTAGAAAGGCTAATGGTCAGATGAAAGTCAAAGGTCAAATTGCAAGGAAAAATAGAGATTTTAGGATTTGGAGCTGGAATGGGGGCTTAAAGAGCTAATCCAACCTCCTTATCTTACCCAGAGAGATTAAATAGCTTGTAAGTAAGTAGCAGAATCAAGGTCTAACTCAGGACCTCTGACTACAAATCTAGTGTTCTTTAAAGTAGACCACTACCTGATCAACTCTTATTATTCAATTGTCTTAGTCTTATCAAACACTCCCTGACCCCATTTGGGGTTTTCATGGCAAAGATACTGGGGTGGTTTGCCATTTCCTCCTCCAGCTCATTTTGAAACTGAGGCAAACAAGGTTAAGAGACTTGCTGAGATCACACAGCTAGTATGTGTCCAAAGTTCTTTAAATTAGACCACAACTTGATCCACTCAGACGTCAGTTATTAGAATGTTGGAAGGAAGGAGAGGGAAGCAACTTTTGGCCTGGGAGTTAGAAAGGTTGAGTTGTTGAAGTAGTCAGAGGACACAGAGTGACAAGGAATGAAGGTTATCAGAAATAACAATCAAAAGCCATTAGTGGAGGTCAGAGGTCAAGGGAAAATCAAAGTACTTGGGGATCACAATTATTTGGGATAGGAAGAGGAAGCCCTAATGATCCCCATTTTGTATAACTCTCAAATGCCCATTTAGCATGATGTCTCTTGCCAACCCCATTTCCCTATCTAAATTCTAAATCTTATACCAGGATTATCTGCCCATCCCTTTCTCTTGAAAATATCCTATCATGGTTTTTACCTGAGGGAGAGGTCAACATGGAGTGAAGGGGGTAGTTCCTTCAGCCTAGTCTCAATTTTCTGTGGAGAAATAAACAGATGAGAAATCAATGGAATTTCATGGAAGATGACAGGAGAAGCTGAGAGGGAAAAGGCAAAAGTAAGAGGTTTCTTGGATGGGTGAGGGATGGGGGGGAATCAAAGTGGCCAGGCTAGTTTGATTGCACACTTTCCTCTCTACAAAAGTAGCCCCAGTCAGGTCATTTGCATAGTACAGTTTTACTGGCCCCAAGAAATAAGATAATTCATTTTCAAAGCCCCATTATTGGTCTAAAGAAGCCATTTCATTCACATTCTGCCAAATTATTGGCCTAAAGAAGTCTAGTCAGTTAATTTGTATGTTACCATCCCATTGCCCCATATTGATTCACTCACATAGTCCAAATTTGTTAATAATAATAAGCCTTTAGAGAGCCTCACTGGATTGGTTATTTGATTTACATAGTTCTAACCAAGTATTAAAGAAAACTTGGGGTTTGTATAAACCTTTCTTATAATAGGTTTCTTTATATACAGATTTGCATAATCTTTTCCATAGGTACCTCCCAGTTCTAGAATTGAATGTTTCCAGGTTTCTATTGACTAGTGTTACTCAATACATGATTATATGGAGATTTAAACTTATGTTCACTCTCATAAATCCCAAAGCTAGAGGCTTTGTTCCATCAGAGACTTTAAAAATGAATTCATAAGTCACTCTCTACTCTTCACAAAGAAATACTTCCAAGACTGATATAAGCCTGGTCCCTACTTGATCATCAAGAACTCTGACAGATTTCATACACATATATGTCCATGTAGTCTCTATTTCCTAGTGATTCAGGGAGAAAACATGCAAATGGAAGTCAAAAAACTTTGGGTTCCAGTCTTAGATCTATCATTTATTATATTATTAATAAGTTCCTATAGTGCTATAAGTTTTGAAAAGCACTTTGCTTGAACAGAGAGAACACTGTAATGTTCTCTCTGTAATGTAATGTAATGTAATACAACGATCAACTATGAAAATCTGGCTGCTCTCAGCAATGCAATGATCTGGGACAGTTTTGAAGGACTTATGATGGGGAATGCTCACATCCAGAGAGAGAACAGTTGGAGTTGGATAGATGTGGATCAAAGCATACTATCTTTCATATTAGTGTATTTATGGTTTTATTTTGGAGTTTTGGTTTTGTATGAGTATGCTCTTATAACAATGACCAATATGGTCATGTTTTGCATGATAGTACATGTAGGGCCTGGAGGGAGGAAGACAGTTTGGATCTTACAATTTTGGAAAACATATATTGAAAATTATTACATGTAATTCAGAAAATAAAATCTCTCTGAATAAAAATAAATACATTTTTAAATGCTTTGCTTATAACAACCCTGAGAGGTAAGTAGTGCAAAAGATACCATTCCTATAATACAAATGATAATCCTAAGGCCCTATATGGTTTAAAAATTTGTACCCTGGAGACTTCATTTCCCAGCATTCTTTACTCTTCCCAGGGTTCCCTTGTCTTGCATCCCAGGGCATGAGTTTGTTTATAAATTTGCTGAAACTCACACTAATGGGACTTTTTTTAGGGGCTTTGGCTTGAGTGTGGTAAGCTGCTGGGTCTCTGGCTCTTTGCTCTGCTCACTTGACTGAAGGAACCCCTTTTCTCTCTCACTTTGTTATTAAATCCTATAAATTTAAATACTTGGAGTATTCATTCATTTTCAGTCTTACAGCCCAAAATGGTCAAGGGACTTCCCCAAGCTAAATCAAGGTCTTCAGACAACAATTCCATTTTTCTTTCTTTTTAAAAACTTTTACCTTCCATCTTAGTATCAATTCTAAGAAGAATAGCAATCAAGATTGAGTGACTTACCCATGGTCACAAACAGGAACTGTCTGAGGATAGATTTTGAACCCAGGTCTTCTAGACTCTAGGCCTGACACTCTACCCACTGTGCCACCTGGCTGCCCTTTAGCTTTCTTTTAGATAACCAGCTATGGCAGGGGTCGGCAACGTATGGCTCTTTCTGTAGGAGCCATAAAGTCAATTTTTTTTCAGGCGCTGTTACAGGAGCATGCACTGTGAGCACTGTATGGCTCTCACGAAATTACATTTTAAAAAATGTGGCGTTTATGGCTCTCTCGGCCAAAAAGGTTGCTGACCCCTGAGCTATGGGAACCTTGGCTATACAAAATGAAAGAATACCTGCCCATGCTACAACGAGATTTCAAGAAATAATGTATGCCAAAAGGACTCTATAAAACCATATAACTTGAAGCATAATGATTCCCTATATTCTATAGTACTCAGTATAAAAAATGCTTTCATACAAATGATATCATCTGATCCTCACAAGGACCCTGTGAGTGTGCAAGGATTATTATCCCCATTTTACAAATAATCAAGCTAAGCCCCAGGGTCAAACACCTACTATTTATTAAGTGGCAGAACCCAGGGCTAGAACTCAGTTGAAAACTCTCTCTCACTTATACATACCTCCTTTATAAAATATCTTTTGGAAAGTCTTTTAGACACCCTCAAACACAGCTTCCCACAGTCTTCTCTTATATACATATCATCTTATGCCCCCAAACACTTCCCACATATGATGGCTTGCAGCTTCCTGCACACTTGTTGAATTAAATATAATCACTCCTTACAAATTATATGAATACATTTCTATAACTCCAACCTCATCTCATGGATAGCCTAGCCTTCCCTGCAAAAAGATGTAAACTTTCCAGTGAGACCTACCTACCCATTATCTCACTTAGATGGGAATGGAGAGAGATAGAGATGCAATAAAAGGACAAGACAATCATCTGTCAGCAGAGGAGCCACTGAAGACAGAGGCACTTAAGTACACCAATACTAGATTATAAGATCCTTGTAGGCAAAGATAGTGTTTTATATGCCTTTATATTTCCCTTCGTGTCCAGGACAACTTACATTATACAAATTCCATACTTTAAAAATGTCTGCTTAATATTATGTTTATGTAATTTTTTTTTAAAATTTTAAACCCTTAACTTCTGTGTATTGACTTATAGGTGGAAGAGTGGTAAGGGTAGGCAATGGGGGTCAAGTGACTTGCCCAGGGTCACACAGCTGGGAAGTGGCTGAGGCCGGGTTTGAACCTAGGACCTCCTGTCTCTAGGCCTGGCTCTCAATCCACTGAGCTACCCAGCTGCCCCTTAATATTATATTTATATGGAGATTTTATAGTTACTAAGTGCTTTTCTATGGTTACAGAATGTCCCATTTGACCCTCATTGAGAATTCTGTGAGACTGGTAATACATTAGTATTCCTTTTTTACAGATTAGGAAACTAAGGGCTAGAGAAATTAGGTGAAATGGCCAAAGTCACAGATCTGGCCAATGATAGAGCCATGAATAAAACCCAAGGCTAACTCTCCACGTTTTTTCCTGCCTTCTTACTCCCAAAGAGAATGTGTCTGTGTGTGTGTGTGTGTGGTGTGTGTGTGTAATAATATTTTCTCCTGCCTTCCTTTGGAAGTGAGATTATTGGCCACATTATTATATCTAGCCATCATCTCCACATATTTATAGACAGCCTGCTAGCAACATGAAAGACCTTGTGATAGGTATACAATGTGTTAATGGGACAGGCATATAGCTCCTATCTTTGGGCAAACCAAGGTTTGGAAAGGACCACTAATTTTCTCCATCTATAAATACTTGCACTACCTATCAGGCAGAATCATCATAAGGAAAGCAATTCCTAAGCCTTAAATTCTTCAGCATTTCTGGGATCAAGGCAGATACTCTTTCAAGCAGAATAGGTTACAACTCATCCATGCCTTCTCATTCTGTATGATTCTTAACAATGCACTACTTGTCCCCATAAACCTATCATAAAAGACCTTCCCAACATTTTGAAGGTGTACTCCTTTCAATCTTCCACCAGTAGCAGTGAAGCATTAGGCTGCCCATTTGTTATTACATGACTGTCCTTTTTTCCAATCATACATTTCTTTAATCACAATATTTTACACCATTTTCTTGTACATAAATCATAGTTGCTAACATGCTATAGCCTATTTATGTTTACCTATTTATATTCATCTCTTCATTGACCTTAGGGTCACTCAAATTTTAATTCTTCAGAGATTTATTTATAGCTACATCACTAGAAAAACACAAGAGTTTAAAAGATGTAGGTTTGGATTTTTTTTTTTTTTGTAAACTCTTCTTTCTTAGTTTAGATTCTAAGGCAGAAGAGCAATAAGGGCAAGGCTGCCCTTAAAAAGTCCCAACTGCCCCTAAAATGTGGTTTGTGTGTTAGTAATTTTGAAGTATTAATTACAGGACTTTCTGTTTATCCTCATCTTTTTGTTCCCTCACATGAGATTCCTGAGAGCAGGGGCTGAATTTTGTCTTTCTTTGTATCCCAAGGACCCAGCACAATGCTTACAAATACACACAGTACCTGCTTAATAAATATGATCTGACTATTCAATGGTAGGATGTTTTATAATGTCTAAGATATACAAACTGACAGACTAACTCAAGGTGATTCAATTATAGATTATAGATATACTTCATCCACTTGGCTTGTCCTATGTGGATTGTTCAGCAAAACTATTTTGAGTATTCTTGAAACTCGATGAGGAAGCTCTCTAGTACAATGAGTATAATGCCATTTGTAAAAAAGGAATATCTGAAAAACCTTGCCATTTATAAGAAATCTCTTCTTTTCCATTTGAATTCTTCCCAGGACATCTTCCGCAACTGGCAAACAACTTTAGCAACCATACATTTTCCTGTATTATTCCTTGTTTTATCAGTATGATCAATATAATCAAAGGGATACTTATCTCTGTTTCATTTATCTTATGATCTTTTAACATCTTTAAAAAAAATAACTCTTACTTTTGTCTTAATAACAACTCTACAACAGAAGGGCAAGGGTTAAGCAAATGGCATTAAGTGACTTGCCCAGGGTCACACACCTAGGAAGTGTCTGAGACCAGATTTGAACTGTCTTCCCATCTCCAGGCTTGGCACTCTGGCCATTGTGCTACCTAGTGGCCCCTTGCCCCCATACCATCATAATATATACTTGAAAGATACAATATATACTGAGAGACAGTGTTAAGGATGCAATTTGCTCTGCTAAGTAAAATGAATTTTCATTATTAAAAAAATAATAAATGTAATGGGATCTTATGCTCTGTCAATGTAATTAAGAAAATGTGGTCCTGAATCCTAAAGCTCTCCAAATTTTTCTTGCTTTTAAATATGTTTTTATTTTTTCAATAAATATTTATTTTATAACATTAGTTGTCTCTTCTACTATCCTCCATTGAGCAAAATTTTTGAAAACTTCAAAATAAGGAATTCAGTAAAAAGCTGTAGAGTTTAGCAAAACAAAGTTTTACATTAACTATAACTGAAAATGAATGCCTTTTTCTATATTTTAAGTTCAGCACCTCTCTGTCAGATGCAATATTTCATCTTCATTCTTTCAGCCTCATGTTCATTGATAGGAATTCTAAATTCCTTCAAAGTTGCTTACTACGTTATCATTGTATAAACTGCTCTCCTAGTTCTACTCACTTCATTCTGCATCAATTCATAGAGTTCTTCTCAATTTCCTCTGAAATCATCCCTTTCATCATTTCCTATAGCACAATAATATTCTATTTACAGTAATATGTCATAATTGTTTAGTCATTCCCCCATAGAAGGACACTCTCCTAGTTTCTAAGTTTTGGCTACCACAGAAAGAGCTGCTATAAATGTTTTTGTACATTTATTTTTCCTCTTTCATTTCTCTGTGGTATAGGCGTAATAGTTATATAAATAGTTCAAAAAAAGTTTGGTAACATTTGGGACTTCCAATCGTTAATTCTCTATGCAAATGTATTTGTATTAGCCCTTGCTCTACACTTACTTGCTGTGTGACCTTGGGCAGTTCACCTCCCCTCTCTGGGACTCAACTTCATTTGTAAAAGACAAGATTAGATGAACTGCCTTTAACTTCTCTCCCAGTTCTCCAAATTGATGATACTATGAAAGTTTCTCCAAGCTCAATGAGCTTGGAGAAACTTTCATAGTATATACATATGTGATTAATCACCAATATTCATGCTTACTAGCCTATTTCTTCATCTTCCACCAAAGGCAATTGCATGAGGAAGAGAAATTTTAACTGCTTTCTTAACAGCTCTAGGCAGCAAAAGGCTGGAGGGAGGAAGAAGTGGTAGTAGAATGAAACATATGAGATATTGGCTTAAAAGCAGCTTTGTATTATCTTTAGTTTTCAATATTTTAAGTTCTTCTAGCCCTCTCTTTACACTTCCATCTCCACTTTTCCAGATATCAGAGAAGGAAATTACAAGGGAGAGATTTAACTGCTTTCATCACTTAGTGGGAAGAAAAAAATCCAATAAGAATTGGAATATCTGGGTACAAATGCTGGTTCATATGACCTTGAGCTCAGTCACTGTGTCTCTCTGGACCTCAGTTTCCTCATCTGTAAAATAAAAGAGATAGTCTGGATGATATCTAAGTGCCATAATGTAATTCTTTACAAATAACTTTCTGCTTGTAGTGGGCAGTTTAGATATTAGTATGCCCATCCTACACCTCTTCAGTTTAATAAACATTTAACTGCCTAATAGGCACTGTGTTAGGCACTGGAGATAGGAAGGAAACAGTTCCTGCCTTGCTAGAGCTTATACTCTATTGGACTCTTGTCCAAGATCACATAACTGGCAATTTGAGGACTCAAAGCTAAGTTTCCTAGTGTTCTTTCCACTGTATGATGCCATTTTGCTAGTTTCTCATACATGAGTTATCATCACCCTTTTCTATGTCTTTCCAAAGGCTGTCCCATATGTCTGACATGCATTTTCCCCTTGCTTTCTTAGAATTCCTAGTTTCCTTCTCTAGAGTAGCAAAACCAAAGTGTTTGCGACTATTTAAACTATAATTACAAAGGTAATTTGGTCGGGAAACAAATTCCTGGGGAAATTAGCTGGGAAAAATCAGAAAGAACTCATAGGAATCTTGGTGGGGAGTTACAGTTTAACTGTCATTCTGGAGAGAGTTAACTGTCATGTCTGAAAGAGACTATGTGAATTACTGAGGGAACAAGGAGAACAACTTTCTGAGAGATCGAATTAACTGATATCTTTGAGGAAGATTGAAAAGATATTTTGAGAGAACTTAGTTTGACTCATCCTTTGAAGAAGGTATTCCAAGAAGTGACTTTGCCTTCCTGGGAGAGCTGAATTGGTGAAACTATATTTCCAGTGTCAGTGGAGGAGCCAGAAGAAGCAGTTGATGGCTAGAGGTGACTCTATCATCTTTTCTCAGAGCTGATTCATTGTTAAAAAATTTAAACGTTTTTTCATCATTTGTTGATCTGTTAATTGTATAGGCAGTAACACTGATCCAAACAAGAAAAAGGGAGAGAGAAAGAAAAAAGAGAAGGGGGAAAGTAAGGAAAAATGCTTATGGGAAAAGAGGTTTATCAGTTTATTAACCATGGTAAAGATTCAGAATTAATGAGACTGTGCATTTCTATTAATTGGTGAGCAAATATCAGAAAATAACCTTTGATTGCCTTAGAATCTTCATAGAGAATAAGGAAATCAGTCAGTAGCAATTAGGGGTGATGGCTAGTAAAGTACTTGACAACCACACCACAGTGTATCCCACA
The DNA here is from genome assembly GCF_016433145.1 of Gracilinanus agilis. Classification (NCBI taxonomy): domain Eukaryota; kingdom Metazoa; phylum Chordata; class Mammalia; order Didelphimorphia; family Didelphidae; genus Gracilinanus; species Gracilinanus agilis. The sequence continues at coordinate 250,471,411 of NC_058133.1, read as the reverse complement.
ACCAATCTTACTCCACCCAGGCCACACAAGAATTGTTATACCTAAACCTGGTTACATCTTTTATTTTGTATATATTTTTGCATATATATTTTATTTTGCATATATTTATACTTCTGTGTACACACAGTTTATCTCATAATATATATGCTCCTTAAGTGAAGGAAATGATTTATTTTGGTCTTTGTAATCAATCCCACAGTGTCTAGCATTTAATAAATGAGTTGACTGAAAGTATACTTTTTGTAGATGATGTGGAACAATTTTTAAGTTGGTCCTTGAAGGAAGAATAGGCTCTAAACTGGGGGAAAGGGTGATTGAGGGTAGTAAAGGAGCACTAAAGATAGAGAAAATGGTTAAGGGAAAGGTAAAGTGTTTGTTTTGGTTTGTTTTGAAACCCTTACCTTCCATCTTAGAATCAATACTGTGTATTGGTTCCAAGGCAGAAGAGGGGTAAAGGGCTCAGCAATATGCCCAGGGTCACACAACTAGGAAGTATCTGAGGCCAAATTTGAGCCCAGGACCTCCCATCTCTAGGTCTGGCTCTCAAGATACAACAAGCCACCCAGCTGCCCGCCTAAGTAAAGGCTTTGAAAGAATCCTGCCTTTTTCTCCCCTAGGGTGGGGATGCCTGAATGGTAAGGAGGACTGGTGCTAGGAGGCAGGGATAGAAATAGATTCTGGAAGCAGCAGACTCCACTTCTAAGACATATGTTCATGGACAGGTTAGTAAAACCTTAGATTTATATAACTTTTCAAAATTTACAAAATCTTTTCATACATTTTATCTCATTTCACCCTCACAACAACTCTGTTGAATTTAAGTAAGCAAGGTTTTATTATCCCTGTTATACAAAGGGGGGAATTGGAACATATGGGTTAATTGGCTTATCCATAGTTACAGATTCCTAGTGAGAGCTAGATCTCCTGACAGTCTGAGTCCTGTGTTTTTTCCTCTTTACACCATACTGGCTCACACAACTGTTCATGCTCAAGGTACTCCTCTTCAACATAAATAGGCATACAAAGTATAAACATCACAGACCTGCCCCTTCCCAATACATCATCACCCAGAGAGACATATCAAGTTGTGTCTACATACAGATACTATCACATATGCACATGTGCCTCTCATATGAACTATTATTCTCACACACACACCACACTCATACATATAAACCACCCCCACACTACATATATACCTATATAAGGAAGACCTGTCCAAAGACCTGAACTATACTCTAATCAGGAAGTATATTCCTTACCCTGTCCCCAGAGGCTCAAGATTCTGAAGAAACTTTTATAGACACAGTAAGAGTCACAGAGTTAAAGGGAAATAGGTTGAAAACTTTGAATTTGTGTTTTCCACTTTGATGACAAACCACATATACAAGTGAACCCAGAAGCCTACAAATGCTAACATGCACACACCCTTAACTAACCCCAAATTTCCTGTCCAACTTTCTTTCTCCAAAGTCCACTGCTCTTCACTAGCAGAGAAGCTAGAACATAATGAATACAGCCCCAATAGTTTGTATAGTTAAATTTGGGAGCACATTGTATACAAGATGATACAAGTCACATGAATAACTTAGCTCTGTTTCACTATTTCCTTTATATACATATCTATATTTGGATGATATTTTCCAAAAACACACAAAGACATCCCACAAAGTAAAGAATATCACAACAAAGACATTTATATGCAAAACTTGACACAAAAGCACTTCTATCTAACTAAGCACACAAACTTAATCACTCTTCTTTCTCCAAATCAGGGGTCAGCAATGTATGGCTCTTTCTGAAGGAGCCATAAAGTCAATTTTTTTCAGGTGCTGTTACGGGCGCGCACTGTGAGCACTGTTCGGCTCTCACGAAATTACATTTTTAAAAATGTGGCGTTTATGTAAGCTCTCACAGCCAAAAAGGTTGCCAACCCCTGCTCCAAATGAACATCCATCTGCTAACAAGTATTTATTAAATTTCTCTTCATAACACTAATACCTTTAAGAGTTAAAATAAATTTCTATTCTACATCAGGATATGAGCACTAGCACTTACCCCAGCACTAGGGATATAACCCATAAATTTAAGTTTATAGGGGGACTCAACATGCACATACATATATATAACATATGCACAATGTGAAGGAAAAAATACACATTAATCTTTCTTTTTGGCAGGAAGAAGATATTAGTGGCAGGGGGAAATCCCAGCAAGGCTTTATGGAGGTGACTCAAGCTGAGTTTTGAAACAAGCTAAGGAGTCTTAAAAGCTAAAAGGTGAGGAAAGAGTGAATTATAGGCATAGATGGGATTAAGTGACACCTCTATACAGATTACTTCCAGATCTATATTTCTAATCCCATTCTCTTTCCTAAGCTCCAATTTCACATCAATAACTTCATTCTGGCCATTTCAAACTAAGTGTCCTGTAGACATCTCAAACTTAACACAGCCTCTCCAGGAGTTGCTTTTGGTAAGAGAGCATGATATAATGGTAAGAGAGCATGGTATAATGTGATAGGATGCTGCACCTGAAGTCAACAAGACATGAGTTCAAATCTTACTTCAACTACTGTTATAATGAATTCATTATAACACTACTTATACGCTGTGTGACCCTGAGCACCTTACTTAATCTTTCTTGGCCTGCTTCTCATTGGTAAATATATGAAGGTTGGGCTTGATGGTCTCAGAGTCTCTTCCAGCTCTAAATCTATGACCTTTTGTCCAAAATTGAACATATTCCTCCATGCTCTCACTCAAAATCCACCCTGTTTCAGAACTTCACTATTTTTGAAGAACATACTATCATCTTTCTAATCCCCAGGTGTGCAACCTCAGTGTCATTGAACTCCTCCCTCTCATTCACCCTACACATCCAGTTGCCAAAGAGGGTTTCTATTGCCACAATATCTTTTCATTAAAATCTTTTCTCCCTACTCACAAAGTCACCACCCTTGTTCAGACCCCCAGGCCCCATCTGTCTCCTGAACTACCATGATAGTTTTCTATACAGGTTAACAGCTCTAAGTGTCTCTTCTATTCATATCCTACTTGTCCTGCTATTATTCCCTTCCACACATTCTACAATATACAGTTTAGGCCTTCTCACTACCCCATACCCACAAGGCACCATTTCCCTTCTCAGTACCCTTTTACTGACTGTCCTCCATGCCTCCGATGCACAGCCTCCCCACCCCCACCCCCCCACCCATTTCCTCCTCAAATGCCATCTTCTGCTCAACAAATCCTTTCCTGGACCCCTAGTTGCTAATTATGTTGCATATATGTTTTGTATATATAAGCATACAGGTTATCCCCTCTCTTAGAATGTAAGCTCCTCCAGGGCAAGGACTATTTGGCTTTTTTCTCTGTAACCCCAAAGGCTAGCAAAGTGCCTAGCACATAGAGATGTTTAATAAATGCTCACTGATTGACTGGGTAAAATCAAGTCATCTGGCCAAGTCACCTCTCTAAGCTTTGGTTTCCTCATCTGTAAAATTGGAATAACATTTCACATAGGGCTATATCAAATAAGACTGTTGAGAGGCTCAAATGAGATAATGTATACAAAACACTTTGCAAACCATAAAGTTCTATGTACATATCAACTATTATTATCATCCTAGGCATGATATTCATTACACCACAAGGACATATACCGTAGGAACACACAAACACTACAAACAGTATATACATACTTCCTAGGAATACAGAATCACATCTCATCACACAGGATTATTACACAGTCACAACCCAACATCCTAAACTGGTTCATATATTATCTGCTCAAGTTATTCAATTTCTCTTCTACAATACGTAGGATTCACATTTGTATATAAATAACCTGGGAGGCAATGAATGAGCAAGGAGATAGTAGGGATGGTACCATGCAAAGAGCCATGGAAGAATGAAAGGAAGTGATTTTGAATACTGACTGAGCGATTTATTTTCTTGGGTAATTTCAATCAATCAATAAACATTTATTAATCACTTACTATATGTCAAGTACTGAGCTAAGCACTACCTAACCTCTCTAAGTCGAGGTATACTGATCTGTAAAATTGTTAGCCTAGATGACCTCAAAAATTCCTTCCAACTCTAGATCCTCAATCCTACCTACATTTCAGGGAGAAGTAAATCACACAAGGCATCTTGGTATTAAGTCAAACACGCAGATGAGACACATATACACATGGTAATATTACAGGAACACCACACATTCTATCTATATAACAAACTGGTAATGCCGAATGTCACATACACAGACACTCTACCCCACTACACCCTCGGATAGAGGGAATAACTAGACCCCCACCCTCCCCACCCAAAAAATCTTTGTGCCCCAAAGAAAAAACTGCCACAACACACACTCCAGCCACAACATATACTGGATACTTCCAGGGATCTAAACATCTCCCCAGCCGCACAGACCCTCCACCTCTTACTCTAACCTTCCATCCCCCTACATCACAACTCCATTCGCAGGCTCATAACTCCGCATCCCCTTCTTCCCTCTAGGCTACTACGCCATCAACCTCCCAGCAGAGAGCAGAGCCCAGACCGGGCCCAGCCCCACCCCCACCCTATCCCCTTTGGAGGAGGGGGACTAAAGGAGGAGGAGAGAAAAAAAGAGAGACTAGGTTGCATAATTAACCCTTTCTTTGCCAACCCCCCTTTAATGAGGGGGAGGGTCAGTAGCCCCCCCCCCACGACCCACGCATAAAAGCATCCCAGTCGCTCGTTCCCAGTGGGGAGGTTGCCCACCAGATGCTACTTGGGGTCCGTGTTGGAGGTGCCCCGGAAGAGAGGCGGGTGCTCCCAGCGGGCTCGGACCAAGAGTTCTGCGCCGCCCTGGGCGGAGTCTGGAGGGGGTCCCGGGGTCTTCCCCGCCCGAACCCCCCCTAATCTGGGGCCCATATTCCTCCAGCGTCCCGCGGCCTCGGGGTTAGGAGAGGGCCGGCTATGCGCGTCCGCTTCCGGGGAGTAAGGCCCGGTCCGGTCGGGGTGAGATGAGGCAGGACGCGGGAAAGGGGCCCAGGAGTCCCTGGCTCCGGCCCACCTGACTGTGATGGCGCCTCGTTCGCCAGGCCCAGTTCATCGCCTTGGCCGCTCCCGGCCACTCCGGCTAAGGCCACTTCTCGCTCCTGCTTCGGCTCCTGCTCTGACTTCGGTTCCGGCCCAACCCCCCCACCC
>NC_058133.1:250424537-250461278 GCF_016433145.1 Gracilinanus agilis | reverse complement strand
TCCCTCCTCTCCCCGGTCCCCCCTCCCCCCGGAAACACCCCCAACACCCCCTCCCCAGACACACTGTCCCCCACCGCCGCTGCTGCTGCCTGGCCTTGGGGGGGGGGGCCGCTCTGCATACACAACCCACACACTCACCCCAGCGCGCTGGGTCAGCAACAAGCACAGGGACACAGTGCTACAACTGGGAGGAAAATGTAACATGTTACTCGTGGTGACAGACAGCTGTGCCCCTAACAACATTACACAGCAATACCCACAGTAACTGCTCTCCACCAAGCTAGGCCAGTCAGGAAGGGGTGCATGTTGAGGGGCAGCACCTTGTGTAGATGCACAACAAAAGCACCTGAATACAGCTCCATATAGAAAGGGGTCCACATTATAGAATAATGAAGGGGGTAGCAGAGGGAAGAACACACAGAACACAAGGTTCACCTGATGTACCAACATCAGGGACAGAAACAGCCATGCCAGGGAGATACAAAATGCAGAAAAGAAGAGCACTGCAGTCATACAAACAAGGAACACAGAAACTACCTGTATTTTGGAACTATACATATTACTACTAAGGAACACCGAGTTCCACAGAAAATAAATGGGCAGAAATACACGTGACTTTAGGACAGATAACGGAATGAAAAATAACATTCACATGGTGAGGAGTGGGAGGATTATGCCACTACATTTTTATATTTCAACTTGAGCCATACACTTCTAACACCAGAACAATAGTGAAACCCCCAACAACTTGCCATTCAGCTAAAGCACAAAATGTACACAGATTCAGATGCATATCTACACACAAACATTTTCCAGGATAAGTAGCCATATATCTGGTTGAGAAACTAAAGGCATTTTATTCAAGCAAATAAGTGCAGAGGTTAAAAGCTTAGTAACACAGAGGCTAAAGTATGCTTATAAAAAAAATTGTAGTATTAGTAAAGTTTTATAGGAAAAAGAAGACCCGACAAAACTCCTCAAAAGGAAGAGAAAGGTAGTAAGTTACACTCACCCTTCAAGAAACATGGGAACAGCAGTAAATGACTTAGAGATAAAAAGTAACACTCTGTAGACTGATGAACTCAAGGAGAAAACAAAAAGAGATCTAACATATTTAGACATTTAGAGGTCAGTAATGACAATACACTTAGGAGATTAGAAGGCAGGCTCAAAGATTCAGTCACAAAAAAGAGTCACAATTAGAAACAAACCTGATAAAACACAGAAAAATATTAGGAAATAGAATGAGCCAAGGTTAGAAACAGAGACAAAGACACCTGTCTCTCAGGGTTGCCCCCCCCCAACCCCCACTCTAATAGGATTCCATGGGAGAACTTGATCCCCAGCTTGAGGTCATAATGCCAATGGCTGGAGCTCTGAGAAGCCAGGAAGAGCAGCAGAAGGCAGAGAGCAAACTATGGTGTCCAGAGAACCATGGTGAGTCTGAGGGCCCAATAAGGCTCAACTTCCCTTCTTTCCCTAGTCCTAAACTCCTCCACTACTCAGGAATCTAATATATTACTTATATCCTTGAATGAGATTGTCTACAAAGACACAAGATGTCCCTGGAACACACATGACATCACAGATACACATGTGACATCCAGGACCCTCTTAAAACCAAGAAAGCACAATATTGCATACCCCACTTATCTAAGGAAGCAAAACTCATTACTTTTTAATTGCCTTTTCTATCTTCATCAATGATCTATGATCCATGTATCAGTCATAAAGCATCACAACAACTTCCATCCTCTAGATCCTTCCTACTCTTGAGTCCCCCAGGGTACCAAACTCCCTTTTACTCAAACTCTGCCCCCAACTCCTAGTCCTTTCAGTTACAAGGTACCTGATATTTCTCACTATCACAGAAGACCTTGGAAAATGAGCGTGGGTGGTGGGAAAGAATTCTTCCATTAGGACCACCTATTGCCCTCCTTGGCTTCTCTGTGTCCCAAAAGGTCTCCACCCTAAAGATTTCCACATACCCCAAAGGGCCCTCCTTTCTTCTCTATCCTTCCTGCTTTCTCTTGTCCCCCCCACTTCCATTTCCCCTCCCCCACAGGTTGCCATGTGCCCCTCCTCTCTGACCCTGGATGACTTCACTCAGCCATCACCATCCCCCTCTCCACCAGGAGAGGCAAGGGAGGAGAGCCTACCCTGGCACCAACGATGCCGCCCTACAGATGCCACCAAAGGTTTGCTTGTGGCACTGCTGGGTGGAGGCCTTCCAGCAGGCTTTGTGGGGCCCTTCTCTCGAATGGCCTACCAAGCCTCCCATCTGCCCTCCCTTGAGCTTCTCCTTTGCCGATGCCTCTTCCATCTTCCCATCGCCCTGCTCCTCAAACTACGAGGCTGTCCACTGCTGGGGCCTGCAGGTAACAGACATCGAGCCTGGCTCCATGCCCTCCTCAACGTCCTCAGCATTGGTTGTGCCTACAGCGCTGTCCTGGTTGTACCTCCTGGCAATGCAGCCACTGTTCGAAAAGGCTCCTCCACCGTCTGTTCTACACTTCTTGCCCTATGTTTGGAAAGCCAGCAACTCAGTAGCTATGACTGGTGTGGCCTGGTTGGCAGCACCCTGGGCTTGCTTATTATTGTGGGCCCAGGGTTGGGCACCCTACAAGAAGGATCAACAAGAGTCTACACAGCCCTTGGGTATGTGTTGGCTGTCTTGGGTGGCCTGGCCCTTGCCCTGGGACTATTGATTTACCGATCCCTGGATTTCCCTTCCCGACTACTGACTGTGGTATTTCTCTTTGGTGTAGTAGGGGTGATGGGGGCCTTGCCAGGGCTCTTCCTATTACAGACACCTGTGGTACCCCATGACCCACTGAGTTGGAGCTGTATCTGGGCTATTGGGGTCCTAGCCCTGGTTTCCTTTATATGTGCCAGCTACGCTGTCACCAAGGCCCACCCAGCACTGGTGTGTGCTGTGCTACATTCTGAGGTGGTGGTGGCACTGATGATGCAGTATTATGTACTCTGTGAGACTGTGACACCATCTGACATCATGGGGGCAGGAGTTGTATTGGGTAGCATTGCCATCATCACTGCCCAGAATCTCAGTTGTGACCGGGAAAGGGAGGGTTTTAAGGAATGAGGTAGTATGTGTGTGTGTGTGTGTGTATGTAAAATGTGTGAATGCATGTATGGGGTGGGGTAGGAAGTTGGGAGTTGGGAGACATAGGGAAAGAAAGTTATTGGAGGGCGGGACTTGTGTATGTGAGAGGTATTATTAGTGTAAGGGAGACAAAGAACAAGACAAAATGTTGGAAAGTTGATTGAGAAGATTACTGAAAAACAAAGAATGATTCTGGAGGACCTGGATGATAGAGGTTTAAAGGAAAATAAGGGACAAAAGAGACCTGGAACAAAGATTAGGGAACAAAGTGGAGGGGTCTTTTGTAGTCAAGTGGTCAGGGTTTAAAGAGCAGGAGAAATGGGAAATGGAACTTGGGGTTTCCAGATTGGAGGAAGGGCACAGTTTCTGTGAAGAATAAGGCAAGTAAACTGCATGAGGTTGGAGAAGAAAGGCAAAGAGAGAATGTGACAGATTGGGAAGTGTAGGTTGGCAAAGATTGAGCTGGGAAAAGGGTATGTAGGAAGGACACGATGTTGACTTCAAACAAGGAAGAATCTAAGTGTGACTGTCTGCCTTGGTGTCATCTCTGCTTTGGGGTTGGGGAGGGGATGGGACACTGAGGGATCAACCAATCCCTGTCCAAATGCTGTTTATTAAAAATAAAAGTTCTTAGTGATAGAAGGGAGCCCCTCTGGGATATCTCCATCCCTTTCCTTGGGATATCTTCAACACTTAATAGATCCTCAGGGATTCCGCTCCTGATATTCTGCTATTGGCAGGGCCATCTGGTACACTAGGCCCGGACATCTCGCTCTGGAACAGGCCCCGGAGCCTTTCCTGGCGTCGTAAGGGGTTGGGAAATCCAGCCTCAGAGCGCGTATCTCCAGGCGAAACCGAGGTAGGACAGGCTCGCTGGTCCTCCGAAGCCCCGACGCCAAAGTCGCCAACTTCCGGACTTCCTGAATTAACCGGGCCATCTCGCTGGGGCAAAACATCTACGGAATTCATTAAATATTCATTAGCGTGAGGTGGGCGGGGGGGGGGGGGAGGGAAAGACGGGCGACACCACCTCCCAAAGCAATGTTTTTATCTGGGCGGAGTTTGGGCTGGGCCTCGCCCACTTTAGCACTCATGGAACAGTCCACTCTCGATCTTGACGTTGAGAGGGAGTATATTCGATTCAAAGAAGATGAAATAATGCTCCAGTAGGAAAAAACCGGAATCCTCTAGTTCTATTTCAAATATCGAAGGATTAATATTTAAGGGAGGAAGAAGTGGGAACAGGGGCGGAGGTTAGCGACAAGGAGGCTACAATCGATTATCCTCCCCCACCTCGCTTTAGCATTATCCAGAAGGAAGGCGAGTGGCCCGGAAGAGAGGCTTAACGTCCAAAGCACGCGCCCCTTACGTACCCGCGCTTGCGGCCTCCTGGCGCAAAGGAGGGCGGGAAGGGAAGGGGCGGGGGAAGCGAGGGGGGGCGAGTCTATAAAGGATGGTGCTCTGGGGCGCTCTCTTCAGAAGCGCCGAGAGCGCGGCTGGGACGGTTGGCGAGGAAGGGTCTCCCGGAAGGCGAAGAGACAAACTGCTGTCGCTTCGGCCGTTAAGGAGCCCGGTTACTTATTTATTATTTCCTTTTTCTGTCCCAAGGATTTTCCTTTAGCCCTTTAAAAGCATTTTTGGGCGGGGGGAGGTAAAAGCCCTGAAAAAGGGAAGGAGAGAAGGTTCCTGTTCCTTTTGCTTTTTTTCGTACTTCCCAGGTCCTTTTCGTCCTCCTCCCCTCGCCTGCTGGCATTTCCTCTCGACCCCGGGAGGTCTTACCCGGTGGCCGCCCCGGCGGGGACTGGGCGCCGAGGCGGAGGCAGCGCCGGGTTTTTGTAGGGAGGTTTGCGCCTGCGCGGCGGGCCTGCCTCAGCCATGCACGGTGGGGGTCCACCCTCTGGGGATAGCGCATGCCCACTACGAACTATCAAGCGCGTGCAATTTGGAGTCCTCAGTCCAGATGAACTGGTAAGCAACACCCCTTACTCGGGATCTAGCCTCGGGTTGTGGCGGGGAGAGTGTTGAAATATGTTGTTTTATATTCCCCTTTTTTGTAACCCTTATACATATGACTGCGAAGTACGAGGTTGTCATTAAGCTAGTGCAAGGTCTACCTTGGAGACGTAGCATCAAAGATTTAATGAGCAAATGAACATCGGCCAAGTTCAGGGGCTGGCTAGACTTTGCAAAGTTGAGTGATAAGAGTGCAAATTTTTTTTTTTTTTATTTTAAACCCTTACCTTCTGTGTATATTGACTTATAGGTGGAAGAGTGGTAAGGGTAGGCAATGGGGGTCAAGTGACTTGCCCAGGGTCACACAGCTGGGAAGTGTCTGAGGCCAGATTTGAACCTAGGACGACCTGTCTCTAGGCCTGGCTCTCAATCCACTGAGCTACCCAGCTGCCCCACACTTGCAAATTTTAATACCGTGATAGGGTACACGTCCTCAGAACTAAGGATCTGGTTTCAGTACATATCATGTTGAGTCTAGTACTATTACTGATTAAATTTTGCGGAAGGGGAGAGATCATGTAATGTAAAATTGCAAAATTGAGGTCTGGGAAAATAGATTGGGGTCCATATTGATATCAAAAAGTGAGAGCTGCTGTTAGGGCCTGATTTTGAACCTGTATCCGCCCCAAATATGGTAAGGAGCCAGCCCGAGAAGACAAATGTATATAGACATTATAAAGCTTATTTAAAGATTGTAAAAATGATTAGTCCTGTTTTAAGACACTGGAGTGGAGGAGAATTCTCCCAGACTGGTAGTGGAGGAGTAGAGAATTTTTTTTTGTTTTTGAGTTGGCTGTGTTTTTGTTTTTTTTGTTGTTGTTGTTGTTTTTTTAATCTTTACCTTCTGTCTTAGATTCAATACTGTGTATTGGTTCCAAGGCAGAAGAGTGGTAAGGGCTAGGCAATGGCTGGTTAAGTGACTTGGTCCAGGGTCACACAGCTAGGAAGTGTCTGAGGCCAGATTTCAACCTAGGCCTGGTTCTCAATCCACTGAGCCACCCAATTGCCCCCATTGGCTGAGAATTTTAAAAGCTCTCAAAAAAAAAAAAAGTTGGGTAGGTGTCAAGGAATTATATTAAAATACATAGACAGCGATAGGCAGGTTGATACTGAAGAGGCTGAGAGGTTTGGCAAGACATTTATTCCCAGAGAGGGAGAGAATTGCTGAGAGATTTGGTATTGATTGGGGGGAGAAGGGGGAGAGAACTTTTAAGGCCCTGTCAGCTTAGCTCTGTAGCCCCTTCAAACACTAATAAAGTTTTCATTTCAGAAATGTGCTGGGCTCTAGGAATGCAAATGAGAGAATTCAAAGGTAGTCTAGAATTTTAACTAAGGAAGACCTCACCCTACAAGCCTTTCCTCTTAAACTGTGTGACCATGGGCAAGTAATTTATTTTTATTTATAATCTCATATCAGACAAGTCTTGAAGATTTAAATTGCAGCTGAGTTGATCTTAATTTAATGGGTTTAGAGAAATTCTTCACAAGGAGTTCTCCGCTTATTTGCTTCAGGGTTGTTGCAAGAATCAAACGAGATAAAATGAACACAAAGCATTTTGTAAATCTTAAAACTATGTAATATCTTTGATTTCTGTGATTACTAGGAATTACTACTAGTTAGTTATTCTATAAATAATTGGCTAGGTGACACCTGGGGGAAAGTGTTGAATCCTCTAGGAGCCAGAAGAGGAAGGAGAACCATAAGACCCTTAGTTCAAGTATTTGCTGAACACCTACTCTGTGCTATCAGAGAAGCAAATTCAAAGAATAAAGCCTTGCTATATTCTAATAGGGAGAGAAGTACATGAATAAATATATGCTGAGTAAAATATAAAGATAATAAAAAAAGAAAGGACAGAAAAGAGGGTAGACACAAACTAGCATCAGGAAAGGCTTCATGTTGCAACTATGTCTTGAAGGTGAATGTGAAAACATTACATCCCACTTATGAGGGATGGCTAATGCAAAGGCAAGGAGGGGAGAAGTGATAGTCCATGCAAGAAGAACAGAGAGCAGGTTGTTGGATTGAAGAGTTTTGTGGGGAGGAAAGGAGGAGTAATGAATTAGGAAGCCAGAAAAATAGGTTGAGGCCAGAAAAAGCTAAACAGATAAATTCTCATTTGATCCTGTAGGTAATGGAGGACCACTGGAGCTTATATAGGGTAATGGCATGGTCAGTTAAGGAAAATCAATTTGGCATCCAAGTAGAATATGAACTGCAGGGGGTAGAATCTAGACAAGGGAGGCCACTGCTGTTGCAATGATCTAGGTGATGAGGCCTTGAACTAAGGTGGTGGCGGTACATGTAAAGAGATGAGAGTCATTCTGTAGAAGAACAAGATTTGGCAACCATCATATACCTGGGATGAGGAAGAGTTGGTACTTGACAGAAATATGAAGATGTGGAGGAGGGGAGCTTCTAGAGAGAGAGAGAGGTAATAAGTGCTTTCATGGTTATAGTGGGTTCAAGATCTTATTGGCATGTCCAATTTGAAATATTTCATAGGTAGTTGGTAATAATGAGGTTGAAACTCATGTAAGGTACAGTCTAGGCATATGGATATTAAATCCATGAGAACTGATGAGATCATCCACAATGTTATAGGCCTTGGGACCAAGTCTCAGAGGAGACCATCCCTACCTCTCAGTCTCCAGGTTTCTCAGTGGTGTTATTGAGCTCTGGATTTAGAGTCAGTGCATATGAGTTCTGCTATTTTTTGTATGGACTTTAGCAATGCAGTATAACCCTTGTCACTTTATTCAGCTAAAAAATGAGAACACTGGTCTAGCTTCTCTGATGTTTTCTCTCTCAGCTCTCAATGTGGGTTCATCATGTGGCTCAGGTGAGGGACAGCAGATAACCCACTGGTACCCTCACAATGTCACAAGCTCAAATTTGTGGAAGATGGGGACAAGAATTGTACTGGATAGGCTGGTGTGCATAATTGGAAAAACTTCTACATTAAGGAGAGAGACTTTGGGCAGGTCACTTAATCCTTCTGGGCCCATTGCCACTATCCAGGAAGAGAGGAGCTGCTTCACAAATAGAGGAAGTTTGCATAGTAGGAATTCCCCATCCTAATGAAATGATGGATTTGAAGCTTTGTAAAAGTGAAATTTGGGAAATGTACCAAACTACATTTCCCGTGGTCTAACGGGTTTCCGTTTCCGGTTCTTTGGGTGTGGGGAGGCCTAGTCGAAGAGAGGAGTTTATAATCTCCTGGGTTAGGAGGGAGTGGTCTCTTGGCCTGCAGATTAGGGAGGAGACAGGAGACAGTAATGGCGAGGGCAGCGATTTTGAATGCTTACAAGCAGCGATTTTGAATGCTTACAAGCGCGTGGTCTAATAACTTTATCTATCAGCATGGCTTTAATTAAATTACTAATATATATTATTATAGCAGCCTTTATTATTTTTAATCTTTATAGTTTACACTCTTGTGATAGGATATAATATGATTATTTTATAATAAAGTGCTTGTAGAGGTTCAAACAAAACCATTTATGGTGGGGAAGTTTACTTTGGGGTTGAGAGGCTTAGGGAGGGCTTCATAGAGGATGAGAATTGAATTTTACCTGGATTTCAAACTGGTAGGATTCTAGGCACAGAGGAAGGAAAATAGAGTACTTCAGTTCTAGGGAACACAGTAAACATGGAGGCAGGAAAGCCAAGTTTAATACAATATAATAATATTATCAAAATATAGCCAATAACCTAAGATTTTACTTAACTGCTTATGTATGTGAATATTCTTTCAGTGTCTCAGATTAAAACCTATCCGTGCCCTCTCATTCTGTTTGAGTCTTGTTTGTGTCTAAGGACCTTCTTCTAGATATCTTGACATGGATGCCAAAAAGGAGCACATTCTCCTATCTTATATCTTCATAATATCCTTTATTCCACTTCTGTTGCTTAATTCTCCGTGATGTTTTGTAGTCTACCCATATAGACCACATGACTTTCTGTTGTCTTTTAGAGTGCCCCCCCAACTTTTAATTGTTTGGAACCTAGCCCAATCATAACAGTATCACCATCTTGTTTTTTAAAAGGTAGACAGACAATGATTTCAGGGAGACATTTGAGATCATTAAAGAACTGCATTTCCCAAAAGTAATTCAGTCCTCTCCCTTGTTCATTTCTAGCCCAACTCATTGAACACCACAGTGCCCGTGCATGCCATTTTCACATGATAATCAGCTCTTTATCATTTGATTTTTTTTTTCCTGTATGAATAGGTGGGCTGAACTTTTTTTTGAGTTATGCATCTCATTTTAGGAAATTCTACAATATTCTACACAATTAGCATGATGTCATCTGCAAATAAGGATATTTGTATGACCTCACCATTTATAAACTCCCTCTTCCATTTGGGCTCTTGAGTATATAAGAACCTGCTTTTGGTAATAAGAATATTTTCTTTCAATTCTGTGTATTCTCAATTTCTAGTCCAAGTATTCTTTAACTTTCTTTTTTTCTTAGTACACTTCTTACTTCCTCTTGCAGAAGTGCTGCAGTGTTAAAATTCTAAATGTGGTGATTGAATTCAGTTTGGGGACAAAGTTCTTTGACAGAGGAAAAAGTTATTATAAAAATCTTTATAAACAATGATCAATCTATTGACATGTTTTTGTTTGCTCTTAAATATAATTTCCTAGAGGAACCAATTAAATAAACTGGATTTTAGTTTATAAATCAGTCCAGGAAAATAAATATTGAAATTGTAGAATACCTTAACTATCAACTAACTTTCTGTGAAAGTATTTAATGCAACAAACCTTTTCTTCAAAATTGCTCCAAATATAATTCATATTTTCTATTGACATATTAATAGAGTATTGGGATAGTCCAGTGACACTAAGGAATGCAAGGTTGGGATAGAATGTGAACAGATTTGCCAAAAACCTGTGATGATAGCTTCCCAATGGATTACTGGAGATTTTTATATTAGGCACTTTATAACAAACTTTGTTTTAAAAATACTTACAAACATGTCTGAAAACTTGAGTTCATTAAGCCAATATCAGGAAAGCATAAAAAATGAGTAGAAGTCATTAAAGATTGTAATTACAATGAATAATCCCCCCCCCCAAAAAAAAAAAAAAAAAAAAAAGCCCTATTCTAACAGTTTTCATTCCTTAGTACCCTAACGGTGATTTTGCTGATTTGGTTCTCTCCAAGCTGTCTTTAAAAGTTTTTCCTCTCTGCTGTTTCTTGTAGTTTATGAAGTGATAGTGCTTATAACCTTCCTTCAACCACCCCAACCCAAACCTTGATTCTAATGCAGAAGAGTGATAAGGGTTAGGCCAGTGGTTCCCAAACTTTTTTGACCTACCGCTCCTTTTCCAGAAAAAATATTACTTAGCCCCCTGGAAATTAATTTTAATAGCAAGGAATAGGAAAGATAAATGTACCTGTGGCCATCACCACTCCTCCTGGATCGCTGCAGCACCCACTAGGGGGTGGTAGTGCCCACTTTGGGAATCACTGGGCTAGACAATGGGGGTTAAGTGACTAGCCCAGGGTCTCACAGCTAGGAAGTGTCTGAGGCCAGATTTGAACCCAGGATTTCCCATCTTTGGGCCTAGCTCTCAATCCACTGAGCCACCCAGCTGCCCCCTATAACCTTCTTCCATAGAATCTTAAAAATTAATTTTATTTTGTTGGTGGTACTCTTATGCATAGGCATAGCAAGCACATCAAGTATTTGCTGTCTGAGGCAATTTCTAGGCTCTTTTGTGCTGATTGATTTATATTGGTTAAACTTAGCAACATCTATTATTTCCCATTTTTCTTAGCAGCTAAATATGTCAGATTGAGTTGTCTCAATTTTACCCAAATTTCACTTTTATTCTTGAACTTTAGAATTGATTTTAATCTTTACTCTAATAAATTGGTGGTGGACTATACAAATATGGCTAATTTTGAAATTACCCCCATTTTAGTAACTAATCATCTCCTGTCAAGACATAATTTTATTTTTTGCAGTACCCCCCCCACACACACACACCCCTATCTTCTCAAAGATATCATTTATGAGTTATAGGCATGAAACACTTCATACAATATAGTCCAGAAATCCTTGACCTCTTGTTTCTTATTCCTGTTTTCTCACATATTTTTTGTGGTCCCATCTTTGATGAAAGTCACTGAATATTAGATTGTATGGTGACTTAATTTAGAGGTTCTAAGTTATTAAAAGAATTTCTCTACCTCCTAATTTCTGCAACAGATCTTTGTTATCATCTGCACTTATTTGCATGATGGGCTTATTGTAAAGGATCCTTACAAAGGCAATTCAAGATGACCAAAAGAATAGAGCTAGGGGAGGGGAAAAACTGTACAAATGAATATTTATTTATAGCTACTTCATTTGTAGTAGTGGGAAGCTATAAACAACATAATATTCAGTGGTTGTGGAATGGCTAAATTGTGGCAGATCGAGATATTGAGAAACTATTGTGCCATTTTTTAAAAAGTAGTCAATATGAAAAATACAAAAAATATGGAAAAGTTATATAAAGTGATATAGCAATGATAGCAGGATTATCCAACAATATACACATTGTGATTATAAAGTGGACAATGGCAGTAAAACTTTATAAGTATATAAATATATAATGGCAGTAAAACACAGAAGCAATCACTTTAAAATTTATATTTATTTTCTAATCAAAATGCAAATTGAACATTATGTTCTACTTGGGGTTCATTTCTATATTCAATTTATTTGTTTTTGTTGGATATATTACATTTTATAATAAAAACTACATTTAGGGGTTGTGGGAAGAAGACAGGGTGTTTAGATTCTAAAGGAGCCTCAATGATCTGGAACACACTCCAATAAAACAAAAAATGTGCCAGAAGAAGCAATTATAAAACCAAAGAAGAGTTATCATGGGGAGGTATCAGAGGAGTCAAGACCACCTACAAACACACATCCAAGTAAAGCTTTAAAATGTGCCAATTTTTAGAAAGAATAAGAATTACTTGTAGACTTCACCTTGCACACACGTGGAAAGATGGCAGAAATCATCCTGGGAGGGACAGTGACCCCTGAGGCAGGAGCTCAGCATAGAAAAGATTGGGGAAGGCCCAGAAACCAGGGGAAAAGGCCTAGACAGCCAATGCATGAGGCCCCTGGAGTCCCTGTAAGGGAGAAGCCTAGAGCCCCATGGTAAAGAGTCTAGCTTCCCAGCAAAAGAAAGAGTGAGAAGGCCTGCTGAGCCCAGTCAGGGAGGCAGCCATAAGTCCCACACTAGTAGGTGAGGAATCTCATTAGAGCTGGAGAGTTCTCACAGCATCATGGAAAAATTACATTAGTGGCAGTGCTGCCAAGAACTCTCAGCACAATAGAGGAGGGACCTAAGTAGCATCCTGGGAGGCTGGGCCTGCACAGCAGGAGACAAGGCCAACAAACAATTCCTATAGAAGAAGGGGCTGGTCTTGGTCACCACATTCAGGACCAACCAGGGCTTGTCTGTGCCATTCTGTGGAGCAGGATCAGATCCCCCCAACCTGTACACTGAGGCCACTGAGATTAGCATACCAAACAAAACATAGACTCTATTAGGAAATACTTTGTGACCTGAGAAATGGTCAAAATCTTAGGGAGGAGTGACCCCACAATCCCTAGGAGAGCCTCAGAAAAAAAATGAAACAAGAGAATACCTAGGAAAACTGACACCTTAGAACAAATGGTGGTTATTTAGGACTTGAATGCCTTGAAAATTAAAATGGACCAAATAGAAAAAGACTCCATGAGACTATGAAATATTAAAAGTTGGGGGTGGGGGGAGAAAATGTAATAAATGTATTATTAAACAACAAACACTTGGAATCCAGGCCAAGGAGAAATAAACACTTTTAAGGAAATAGATTTCCAAATATTCCTTATAAAAAGGTTAGAACATAGCCAAGAAAAACACAGAAAGGCACATTTTTTTCAATTGGAAGGTACTGTGCATGGGTGAATTATTTAAATAATAAACAACTGTCTTCTCAAATATGACAGGATTTAAGAATGGTTTTGTTCCATTTTGATAGTCCCATGAGAAGCTAGAAATGGGAGGAACAAGAAATTACACTTGGAAGAAAGGATGGGGAAAACACTGATATAATTGAGATGCGTGAGATGAAGAGTGTTGAACACAATTATATATCTTCCTCACACGCTCCCCTACACACACACACACACACACATTGGTGTGGAAAGACATTAAACTTTTAAAGGAAATAGGAAAAAAACAGAAGAATAGAGCAAGAGAGGGGAGACTTGGTTTTGGAATAGTCATAAGCAAACCAAACTCTAGTGTTGTAGAGGAATATTAAGGGGAAAAAAAATAAAAACCTGGAATCAGAGTCAAGCTAGAAGGAAGACAAGACCTTCCATAGAGCAGAAACAACTTTATAAGATCACAAGTGTCAAATAAACTCTACTGCCACCTTATTTGTTTCTTTTTAAAAAAAAAAAAAAAAAGGCAGGGAGCAAAGAGAAAAAAGCACAAGAAGAAAGAGTACAGGAACTGGACACTAACAATCATAACCACTTATGTGACTCAATTAAATTTATCTTGATAATGTATTTACAAGAAATATATTGGAAACAAAAGATTCACATATAGTTAAAATGAAAGGCTAAAGTACAATTGGTTTGGGTAAACTAAAAAACAGGTAGTGATCATGATTCCAGATAAAGCTTGTTTTAAAAAAAAAAAATCTGTAAGGAAATTACTTTTTGCCTAATGGCAATAGCTATTGGAAATGTTAATGGAATTGGACAAATAGTAAAACTATAGTACAGGGGAACCTTACCTTACCCCTTTTTAGACCTAGACAAATCTAATCACAAGATAAACAAGAAATAAGTTATACTTGACTAGAACTCTAGAAAAATTAGAAATGATAAGTCTCTGGTAATTATAAAGGGGCATCAACAGAAAGTTACTTATTTCTCAGCTTTCTTATTGTGCCTTTGAAAAATTGATATTGTTTTGGGACATAAAAATGTAAAAAAGTAAAAATCCTAAATATATAATTTATTGCTCATAACTCAGTTATAATGTCCTTAAATGCAGAATTTTAAAGTAACTGAAAATTAAACATCATTCTGAAGAACCGGTGGATCCAGAACCAGTAAGAAACAGGAAATAGTAGAAAAATCAGGAAGAAAATGACAATAATTAGACATACTAAAACTTGTAGGAGTGGAGGGGGCAGCTGGGTAGCTCAGTGGATTAAGAGCCAAGGCTAGCTTCAAATATGGCCTCTAGACACTTACAGCTCAGTGACCCTGGGCAAGTCACTTAACCCTCATTGCTTAGCCCTTACCATTCTTCTGTCTTGGAACCAATACACAGTATTGATTCTAAGGTGGAAGGTAAGAGTTTAAAAAAAAAAAAAAAAAAAACTTAAGGATATAACAAGGGATACTGCTAAAACAATTATTCGGGCAAATCTTGTATCTCAAGTTTCATTCAGAAAAGAGATAAAGAATAAATCAATGATTTGAGCAGACAACTTGAAAAAAACCTGAACAAGAAATCAAAACCCTTCAATTAAGCAAAAAAGTGGAAATTCTGAAAATTAATGAAGAGATAATAAAATCGAAAGCCAAAATCCCATTGAATTGATTTTTTTTTTTAAGTGCTTTTGGGCCAATAGGTGGGTAGCACAGTGGATTGAGCTCCAGGCCTGGAGTCCGGCAGACCTAGGTTCAAATTTGACCTCAGACAGCTTTGTGTGACCTCATTTGCCTGACATTGCCCTTCTGTCAGAGTTGTTGCTAAGACAGAAAGTAAAGGTTTTTAAGAAATAAAATCAATTTGGGGAATAGAAAATAGAACCTAATAAAAATCGATTAAGTTAATCCGATTTTTTTTAAAGAGAGAAAAAAACAGTGTAACATGAGTAGAAAAGGGGCAATTCACAACAATTGAAGAGGAAATGAAATTGTCAGAAAAGCTTCTTCAGTTACATGCTAATGAAACTCATCCCTTAGGGGAAAATAAATGCATACTTAAAATTTAAAGTACTCAGGTTAACAAAACAAGAAAGTCTCAAAGGAAAAAAACTCCAGGATCACATGTATTTACAAATATATTCTATCAGAAGGTTTAAGAATAATTCCAATATTACATAAACTTTTTGCTGTAAGAGAATATACTCTTGCTGTCTCCTGTTATAAATATATTCTTGATACCTAAACCAGTGAGAAACAAAACAAATAAAACCCTAACAATAATTCTAATGAGTATTAACTCAAATTTTTTAATTAGATATTAGCAAATAGGCTACAAGTTTATTAGGTTATACAGTATGATTGGCCTGCATTTATACCTGGAATTCAGAATTGGTTCAACATAAAGGGGAAAAAATTAATAAATAATAAAAACTGAATGATTATATTATTATACACTTGACTTTTAGAAAGCTTCCAGCACCTATTTCTATTTTAAAATACTAGGCTCAGGGCAGCTGGGTAGTTCAGTGGATTGAGAGCCAGGCCTAGAGACAGGAGGTCCTAAGTTCAAATCCGACCTCAGACACTTCCCAGCTGTGTGACCCTGGGCAAGTCACTTGACCCCCCATTGCCCACCCTTACCACTCTTCCACCAAGGAGCCAATACACAGAAGTTAAGGGTTTAAAAACAAACAAACAAAAACACTAGGCTCATAAGAATAAGATTTCTTTAATATAGTAAATAATATTTAAAACTGTGGGCAAATATTACATATAATGGGGAGAAGTTAGAGGCTTTTGAAATAAGATCACAAGTAAGGGAAGTATGGCAGTTATCTGTTTAGTAGTATTAAATATAGCAATAAGATAAAAAAAGATATCAAGGAATATCATGGATAAAGAGGGAACAAAATGATCGCTTTTTGCAGATGATGAGACAGTTTACTTAAATATTTCTAAAGAGAACTAAAATAAAACAAGTTACCAGAAAAACTCAACAAGAAAAAAAAAATAACTAAAAATATAAAAGATTGGGGAACATATCCACCAAGACATGCCCAGGAACTAACTATATGAATCCAGCTATGAAATTATTCAGAAATAAAGATGGATTCAGATAATTGGAGAAAATATTAATTATTTATGATTAAGTCAAGCCAATATGATAAAAACGAAAATACTGCCAAAATTCGTTTGCTTATTCAGTGCCGTGGCAATCAGACTATCAAAGAATTACTTTATAGAGAGAAAAGAAATAATAATGAAATTTATATGGAGGAACAAAAGGTCAAAAATAGTAAGAGTTATAATGAAAAAAATTATGAAGTAAACCCAGCAATACCTGATCTCAAACTATACTACAAATCAGTAATCATTAAAATGATTTGATATTGGTTAAGAAATAAAGTGATAGATCAGTGAACATTAATTACCTAATATGAAAACAAATGAGTACAGTAGTATTATGTTTGATAAACCTAAAGACCCCTGTTACTGGTGTAAAGACTTTGTATTTGACCAGAATCTGCTAGGAAAACTGAAATGTGGTTTTTTAGAAATTATGAGTAGATTAATATTTCATGCTGTATGCCAACAAACTCAAAATTAATAAATGATGAACACAAAAGATAACAGATGAGAGGTACAAGGAAGAAATTGTCTTGCCCTGTGGATAGGGCAAGAGTTAACGACCAGCAAGTAATAGAGAAGATCATAGAAGATAAAACAGACACTTTTGATTATATACAATTTTAGAGTTTTGTCACAAATTAAATGCAGTTAAAATTAAAAGAAAAGCAGATACCTGGGGAACAGTCTTGGCAACATCTGATGATTGTCTCTTATCCAAGATAAGTCAGCCTCCTACCCTGAAAAAGTGGATGTCCTCCCAAAATATGTATACACTTTGCTTGTTGATAACCACTTAGCTTATTTTTTTAAAGTATAGATGTCACAGTTATAGATTAGTATGATGTATGTAATTTTTATGTGTATGCCCAGTATAAAGAATGGATTCAAGTTTTAAAAGAGTAAGGACAATTTTCCAATATATAAATGGCCAAAGGAGATGTACAGGCATTTCTCTTTTTGTTTCTTTTTCTTTTTTTTTTTTTTTAATTACACATAGAAACAAATTTTGGATCTCTTCCCACCTCCTAAGGTAGTAATTCAATATAGGTTATACCAGTGCTGTCATGCAATGCATATTTCCATATTCCTCATGCTATAAAAGAAGACATATATTGCACATACAAGAAAAAACTCATGAAGTAAATAAAAGTGGAAAATGGTGTGCTTCAATCTGCATTTAGACTCTTGACAGTTCCTTCTGTGGCTAGCTATGGACAGCATTTTTCATCATGCCTTCCTTGGGAAGATTATCTTGGATCCTTTTGTTACTGATAATAATAGTCTTTCACTATTGTGGTCATTGTACAGTATTTCTATTATATATAGTATTCTGCTGGTTCTGGTTCTGCTCACTTTACATCGATTCATGTTTTTCCAGATTTTTCTCAACTCATCCTGTTTGCCATTTCTTAGGGCATAGTAGTATTCCATTACAACAATATACCACAACTTGTGCAGCCATTCCCCAATTGGTGGATATCCTCTCCGTTTCCAATTCTTTGCCACTATGAAAAGAGCTGCTATAAATATTTTTGTATACATAGAGCCTTTTCTCCTATCTTTGATCTCTTTGGGACACAAACCTCAGTAGTGGTATTGCTAGGTCAAGGGATATGCAGTTTTATGGCCCTTTAAGGCACTGTTCCAGATTGTTCTCCAGAATGGTTTTATCAGTTCAAAGCTCCACGACCCCTGGCACTCCACCAACAGGAGAGTCTCAGTTTTCCCATATCCTTCTAACATTTCTCATTTTCCTTTTTTGGCTATATTAGCCAATCTGATAGGTGTGAGGTGGTATCAATAGTGACTTGGAGCATTTTTTTTTTCATGTAACCATAGTTTTAATTTCTTCATCTGAGAACTATCTTGGAACACATTTTCCAAAGGAAGAAATTTAAGGTTCTACCCATATCAAAAATGATAAATGTTAGAAGGGTTACAGGGGGAAAAAGCATATTGGTACATCGTTTGTGGAATTATAGAGACATTGTAGAATGTTCATTTTTGGAACTATGCTCCCAAAGCTACTAAATTTTAACTCAATTGTACCATCATTTGACTTACACCTCAAAGATATCAAAGGAAAGGGATCCATATGTAGAAAAATATTTTCAGCAGCTCTCTCCATAGTAGCCAAAAACTGGGAAAAGACTTAAAAGAAAGAAAGGGGGGCAGCTGGGTAGCTCAGTGGATTGAGAGCCAGGCCTAGAGACGGGAGGTCCTAGGTTCAAATCCAGCCTCAGACACTTCCCAGCTGTGTGACCCTGGGCAAGTCACTTGACCCCCATTGCCTCTCTTACCACTCTTCCACCTATAAGTCAATACACAGAAGTTAAGGGTTTAATAAATTAGAAGGAAGGAAGGAAGGTCTTGAGAACTGATGAATGTAGTGATAAACCAAAAGTCCAGAGGACTGATGATGAAACATTAATCAATCTCCTGTAATGCGGAAAGAATTTTATTACTTAAAATTATTATTAAAGAATATCCTTTGTATATTTTGCTGTACTTGGCATATTTGTTTTAAGGGTTTGCTTTTTCATTAAAATTGTTTAGTGGGGGATATGGAAGAGAGATAAATGCTTGCATAAACAGGTAAAATTTTAAAAGGGAAACCTTCATCCTGTCCAAGATTACGAAATGACTGCCAAAGTCATATTTGCAGAAGACAAAATCAGAGCCAGAAACAAATCAGACTGCCCAGGGTCCATTAGATTTGTGTTTAAGCTGTTGAAGACCTGCGAATAGCTATTTTAGGCAAGTGGAGACCATGAGTAGATGGTTTTTCCTGAAGGAGGTGTGTGTAAAAAGAAACCGTTGTTTACATAATATTTAACTGTTTGTATTTATTCTGTATAATTTCTACATGTATATGTTATCTCTCCTGTTGGAATAGAAACAAGTTCCCCATGAGCTTCAAGCTTTTTGTTTTGTATTGTGTTGTTTGTTTTTTTTTTTGGTCACCAAGTAGTTTCTAACATGTGCTTTGTGAGATGCTTAATTATTTCATTTGATTCTTAGAACAACCTTCTGAGCTAAATTTACAACAAATATCCTTGTTTTACAAATGAGAAAACAGGCTTTAGAGTAAGTAAAAATCCCAAAACCAATAAGTGTGAAAAGCAGAATTCTCATCTGAATCTCCTATTTAGGTCCCAAGTTCTTTCCACTACATCATATTTATTTTTAAATATTTACTTTGTATATTTGAATGGCTTACTCTGTGAAAGGGAGGAGGAGGATGGTTAAAGGGTGGGAATGGAAGAGTTCAGGAAAGGTTTTTGTTTAGAATTGGGGGGAACTCTGCATGTGTTTAGGCAATGGAATGGGGGGAGGGGGAGCAAGCAGAAGGGAGCAGAGTCACCTATAGCCAAGCTCAGAGTTACAGAGGGAAAAACCCCAACAGTTTTCTTATCCCTAAACTGTGATAATTCTTGGGGCCAAGTGCATAGGTTGTTATATTCTAAGCCTTCTGGTTTAAATAAACAGTGACTAAAAGAGCCTGTGGCTTGGATTTCATTGAGACCCCTTTCAAAAACAAAGGTTTAAGACTTTTTTAAACCAGTTTTTGTTCTTTTTATGTGCTTTGCATATAGTAATTGCTTAATAATTACTTATTCCTCTCAGGTCCTCTTTATTCTGAAGTCTAATATAGAATTTTGTGTATTGATACATCTACTCACCCCTACTTTAGGAACTCCAGAATTAGGACATACTAATTAGTTATTATTTTTCTCTCTTCCTTCCCACAGAAACGGATGTCTGTGACAGAAGGTGGTATCAAGTACCCTGAGACAACAGAGGGGGGGCGCCCCAAGCTTGGGGGACTGATGGATCCTAGGCAAGGAGTCATTGAGCGAACAGGCCGCTGTCAGACATGTGCAGGCAAGTTCCAAAATATTAGGATCTAGGTGTTAAAAGGAAAAGGGCCTTAGTGGATTGTATTTTGGGTCATTGGGAAAAATAACAGCTGAGGGTCTGGAAACCTCTGAAAAGAGTGAGAATTTAAAGGCTGAATTTATCTGGTCCTGCAGGGAACATGACTGAATGTCCTGGCCACTTTGGACACATTGAGCTGGCTAAGCCTGTGTTCCATGTGGGTTTCTTGGTGAAGACAATGAAAGTTCTGCGCTGTGTCTGCTTCTTCTGTTCCAAGTTGCTTGTGGACTCAGTGAGTAGTGGAGTGGGCTCAGAGGCAGGAGCAGGGAAGGATAATTGGCAGTGCAGCCAATTGACCTCCCTACTCTTTCACCCTCAGAACAATCCAAAAATCAAAGATATACTGGGTAAGTCAAAAGGACAACCAAAGAAACGACTCACCCACGTCTATGACCTCTGCAAAGGCAAGAATATTTGCGAGGGAGGTGAGGAAATGGACAACAAGTTTGGGGTTGAGCAGCCTGAAGGTGATGAGGATCTAACCAAAGAAAAGGTAACAGCTGCTTTCTGGAGACCCTGAGGGAAGAAAGGGAATTTGGGAAAGAGATGGGGATCTAGCTACATGTGGAGGAGGTGAAGGTTGAGAATGAGGAATAAGGGAAGGACAGATCCAAGAAGGAGGGGAAAGGGAGGGACAAAATGAGATAGCCAGAGCTCTAGAGAAAAAAGCCAGAATGGTTAGTACTTCATGGTTCTGACCCATTTTACTGCCCTTTCCCCCTGCAGGGCCATGGTGGATGTGGAAGATACCAGCCTCGGATTCGGCGCACAGGATTGGAACTGTATGCAGAGTGGAAACATGTCAATGAAGACTCACAGGAAAAGAAAATCTTACTAAGTCCTGAGCGAGTACATGAAATTTTCAAGCGCATCTCTGATGAGGAGTGTTTTGTATTGGGAATGGAGCCACGTTATGCTCGGCCCGAGTGGATGATTGTCACTGTTCTCCCTGTGCCCCCTCTCTCTGTGCGGCCTGCTGTTGTCATGCAGGGCTCTGCCCGTAACCAGGTCAGAGGGTTAAAGGGCATCCAGGAATGGGGAGGAGAAAAGGGATGGTGGGAGAGTCCATCCATGCCTGAATCCCCTTAAGCCTGAAGCTTGTAGCTTCTCTTCTTCCCAGGATGACCTGACACACAAGTTAGCTGACATTGTGAAGATCAACAACCAGCTGCGGCGGAATGAGCAGAACGGTGCTGCTGCTCATGTGATTGCTGAGGATGTGAAGCTGCTGCAGTTCCATGTGGCCACCATGGTGGATAATGAGCTACCTGGGCTGCCCAGGGTGAGTGGAGCACATCCAAGATCTTGGGAATTCAGGAATGACTGGATGGAAAGAGTGGAAGAGTTCTTAGAAGGTGAAAGTAGCAGAGGGAAGAAGCATAGAGCAGAAGTTTCTAGGAAGTAGGAACTAAGAGGTCATAAGGATTGCTGAATTTGTTCTCCCACTTTGATCTTCTCCCCTCAGGCCATGCAGAAGTCAGGTAGGCCCCTCAAGTCCTTGAAACAGCGGTTGAAGGGCAAAGAAGGTCGAGTTCGTGGTAATCTGATGGGCAAGCGGGTAGACTTCTCAGCCCGTACAGTCATCACACCTGATCCTAACCTTTCCATCGACCAAGTGGGTGTGCCTCGTTCTATTGCCGCCAACATGACCTTTGCGGAAATTGTCACCCCTTTCAACATTGACAGGTGTGACCATAGGAGCCATGGGAGATTGGGATCATGGGTCCTGTAAGAGAAACAGTTAGGAAAATGTTGGGCAACCTTTCAGTGTCAAAAATGAATAATGTAGTGTGCTTTGTAAGGAGAGAGGGGGAGGGCATGGAATTAAGGAGGCATTAGTGATGCTCTTTCCCCTTTCAGAGGATACAGCTATCCTTAGGAAAGAAAGAGAAGTTTCTTTTGGTAAAAAGAGAGAACAGAGAAGACATTAGATTTTGAGCCATATCTTCCCCTGTGCTTAGGCTTCAAGAACTGGTTCGAAGGGGAAACAGCCAGTACCCTGGAGCCAAGTATATCATCCGAGATAATGGTGACCGCATTGATCTGCGCTTCCACCCCAAGCCTAGTGACCTTCACCTGCAAACTGGCTACAAGGTACTTGGTCAAATGCCTCTGTCCTTTTCCTTTTGCCCAGAATGATTTTTACACCCCAGAACAACTGGCCAGTCATGGGCATTGTCCAAGATATACTTACTACCGTGTGAAATAATTCATAAAGTATGGCTCTTATTTTCCATAGTTCATAGTGTTAGAAAGTTTTTGAGAAACTATTTTGTGCTACCCTCACCTATGAACCAGAGCATACTAGAAGCAATTAGCATTCGACAGTAGGTTTGTGGTAATGAGTGGTATGGATCAAGAAAACAGCTGAAGAAAGTAGGACAGAGAAAACATATAAGACCTGGGATTGCAAAATAGAAACAATATTGTTTTATTGACATTTCCCTTCTTCCTCAGGTAGAGCGTCATATGTGTGATGGGGACATTGTCATTTTCAACCGGCAGCCAACATTGCACAAGATGTCCATGATGGGTCATAGGGTTCGCATCTTGCCTTGGTCCACTTTCCGCCTAAATCTCAGGTCAGTCCAAGGATAACACACTTGAGTCCCTGAGAGAAATTAGGACTGGTGAAAAGAGGGCTAGAGTACTTTGGTTAGGTCCTAATCCAAATATTGCATACATGTTTTCCTAGTGTGACAACACCCTATAATGCAGACTTTGATGGGGACGAGATGAACCTGCATTTACCCCAGTCTCTAGAGACCAGAGCAGAGATCCAGGAACTGGCCATGGTGCCCCGAATGATCGTTACACCCCAGAGCAACCGGCCAGTCATGGGCATTGTCCAGGATACACTTACTGCCGTGCGAAAGTTCACCAAGAGAGATGTCTTCCTAGAGAGGGTGAGCTGTTTTGGAAGTATAAGGCCTGGATTTAGGAGAGTTGTATTGAGTTTGGGCTCAAAGCTATGTTCTTCTCTTCTTCTTCCTCTTATTTGTTTTTTGGGTTTTTTTGGTCAGTTGGCATTGATTAATTCTTATTCCTGCCATTGGTTAGGTTTTCTGCTTTTGGTGAAGTTGAAAGGCCCAAGAATTTGGGGCAAACCTCACGGGGTCTAGACCTATAGACTAAGGCTTTGCACAGAGCTTGAATCTTCCCTTTTCTCCCACAGGGTGAAGTGATGAACCTATTAATGTTCCTTTCAACATGGGATGGGAAGGTACCCCAACCAGCCATACTGAAACCCCGACCTTTGTGGACAGGAAAACAGATCTTCTCCCTTATTGTGCCTGGGCACATCAACTGTATCAGAACCCACAGCACTCATCCTGATGATGAAGACAGTGGCCCTTATAAGCACATCTCTCCAGGAGACACCAAGGTGGGAACCAAAAGCCAAGATTCATGAAAGGTGTGGGACTTGAAAATACAGTGGACCAAATTGCCAAATAACTGCTTTGTTCCTAGGTGGTAGTGGAGAATGGGGAGCTGATCATGGGTATTCTGTGCAAGAAGTCTCTAGGTACATCAGCTGGCTCACTTGTCCATATCTCATACCTTGAGATGGGCCATGACACTACCCGTCTCTTTTACTCCAACATTCAGACAGTCATCAATAACTGGCTTCTCATAGAAGGTGAGAATGGGGGAAGAGAGGCAGTGCCCCAACCATTGCTTTTTTTATCTAATGCTGTCTCTCCTTGCCGCTAGTTCTTTTTACACACTTCTTGGCTTTTTCTGGGTTTCATACCCACCCAGCATCTTACAGGGTCTTCCATACTGATTCCTCAGACTGGATAGCTTATCTCTACTGCACGGAGATAGTGGGGAAACTGTCTCTGATATTAATCATGAATCCTAGGTCATACCATTGGCATTGGGGACTCCATTGCTGATGCCAAGACCTACCAGGACATTCAGAACACCATCAAGAAAGCCAAGCAAGATGTAATTGAGGTGAGTGGAGAAGGAGATATCAAAGAAAGAAGTCTTTGTGAAAATGACAGGAATGTTACACATTAAAGAGGTTAAAAAAGAGGTTAAAGGAGAAAAAGAAGGAAGGAAAAGATATGGGAAAGTAGGAGCTGGTTTTTTATACCCAAGACATCTCTTTATTCTATGTCCCTCTCTTCCCTTACCTCCTAAAAAAAATTTCCGTAGGTGATCGAGAAGGCACATAACAATGAACTGGAACCAACCCCAGGAAACACCCTTCGCCAGACATTTGAGAACCAGGTGAACAGAATCCTCAATGATGCAAGAGACAAGACTGGCTCCTCTGCCCAGAAGTCCCTGTCTGAGTACAACAATTTCAAGTCCATGGTGGTATCAGGGGCTAAAGGTTCTAAAATCAATATCTCTCAGGTAAGGGAATGTTTTTGGGTTTTTTCCCCTTTATAGATAATGGGACTATATTGCTATTAGGGAAAAGAGAACCCAGGCAGGTGGGAGTAGAAGAGAGAGAGTTAGGGCTAAAGATGGAGGCAAAAGATCCTTATTCTTAAAAGAAGGATGCTAGATCTAATCTCACTTTCCCCCCCCCCCCCCAACCTTTAGGTTATTGCAGTTGTGGGACAGCAGAATGTAGAAGGCAAGCGGATTCCCTTCGGCTTCAAACACCGGACCCTGCCCCACTTCATCAAAGATGATTATGGTCCTGAGAGCCGAGGTTTTGTGGAGAATTCCTATTTGGCTGGTCTCACACCCACCGAGTTCTTCTTCCATGCCATGGGTGGGCGTGAAGGGCTTATTGACACTGCTGTCAAGACAGCTGAAACTGGTGAGGCCTTCACCTAATCCAGAAATCTTGGGTAGAACTGAGAATTATGGTTCCCTCATGATGAAATTTAGTTTTTTTCCCCATCCTCAGCAGCCCATGCAAAAATTTTCAGAGGCTGCTTGAAGCTATTGCTATATCACTTGACCATGAGTCTCATATAACAATATAAAGCAGAAATGTTCCCTTTTTGTTAATTTGGGAAGAGTTGAGGTTAAATATACTTTATACCAGAGGTATTTGGGAGATTTATTCTAGTTATCATCTACCTTCTAGAGATTCGGTCTCAGTCTATTAGAAAGATGCAATGGAGGTACTTCTAACCCCTGGGACTACTGACAAATAAATCCCTAGCACATAGGCTGGGAGTTGTAGTTCTGCCTCAAGCTTGCCTTGTGGCATCACATCCTTCTCAGGCTATATCCAGAGACGTCTCATCAAATCGATGGAGTCTGTGATGGTGAAATATGATGCAACAGTGCGCAACTCCATCAACCAGGTGGTACAACTACGTTATGGGGAAGATGGACTGGCTGGTGAAAGCGTAGAGTTCCAAAACCTGGCAACTCTCAAGCCTTCCAATAAGGCCTTTGAAAAAAAGTGAGTAAGCAAAGGTCTTAGGGGTGGCAGAGTATTGAGAACTACATATGGAATGAAACAATACTTGCTCTTTCTTGTACGATGCCTTTAAATTTTTCTTTGATTTTGAATTTAAACAAACATGAACATTTTAACATACAAAGAATAACAGAAAAGTAAATTGTATATGAAACAGCCTGATCTTTTAAGGTATTTTAACAATATTAACAAAACTCCTGTTTCATCTTTCTTTATGAATAAATTCTCACTTTTCTGAACTTTTTAATGTCACTGGCATTCTCTTTCTAAATTTTTTTTTCACTACTATCACTATGATCATTAGAGATAGCATGATGTGGTGGAGCTAACCTCAGAGCCAGGAAGACCTGGATTCAAGCCTTGTTCCTAACACTGGGGACTGGGATTTCCCTATAGTATCTTCTTGAGAATCTAAGTTGTAGAAAAAGTTTCATTCTGCATTGGTAGAGGGAATTTCCTCACTCTGAAGGCTCCCCATGCCAACAAAATAATAGGCCCAATCTGAAGATGTATCTCATTCCATGTCTTGTCACCTTTTTGCAAGAAGGTAGGAAGCATGCTCAGTCTTCTGAAGTCAAGATTATTTATCTGCTTTATTGATAATAGTTCTAAAGCCTCCGAGTTGATTTCCTTTATGTTGCTGTGGTTGTCTTGGTTCTGCTCACTCTCTCTATGGGAGCTTGCGAGCTTACTTTAATTTCTTACAGTGCAATATTCTATCACATCCCAATACCATAATTTGTTTCCCAGGTAATGGGCATATACTTTATTTTCACTTATTTGCTATGATGAAAAGTACTATTATGAATATTTTTGTACTTGTCTTTCCTTTCCCTCTCTAACTTCCTTGTGGCATCCTAGGTTATCATACCTCATTCTTTATGGCTCACTTTCATATGGCTAACCCATTACTGTGTGTTAGAAAAATGCTGATCGACAAACTTGTATTTAACAGAGGCAAAGTGATTTGCTCAGTGATCACACAGGACATTGATGATCTGTCCTGGTGGTTCAGCCTCTGGCTCCTCAGACTCTAGGGTACATCAATTTCTCTCTGTCTTTGGTCCTGTTGCACAGGTTTCGTTTTGACTACACCAATGAGCGAGCATTGCGACGCACTCTGCAGGAAGAATTAGTGAAGGATGTGCTGAGTAATGCCCACATCCAAAATGAGCTGGAACGTGAATTTGAACGAATGCGTGAGGACAGAGAAGTGCTTAGAGTCATCTTCCCTACTGGAGATAGCAAGGTATGATAAGGCTTTATGGCAGACTTGGTGAGACCAGAGGTAGGAATGAGGAAATATGACACAAAGGAACCTGGCTTGGGACTGGCATTTAGCCTCAGCTCAGTTCATTGGCAATCCTGTTACCACTCCTGTCTCCATAGGTGGTTCTCCCCTGTAACTTACTGCGTATGATTTGGAATGCCCAGAAAATCTTTCACATCAACCCCCGACTTCCCTCTGACCTGCACCCTATCAAGGTTGTAGATGGTGAGTAGCAAGTTCAGATCCCTTGCTTGGACTCTTGAAAAAATGGAGGGAGCAGAGGTAAATAAGTTGGACTGAGGCTGAAGGAGGGGGGCATTCCAGTCTGTCCTGATTTTCTCTCTTATTCCTTACTTCAGGTGTGAAAGAGTTGAGTAAGAAATTGGTGATTGTCAATGGAGAAGACCCTCTGAGCCGTCAGGCACAGGAAAATGCCACTCTGCTCTTCAATATTCACCTACGATCCACTCTATGCTCAAGACGCATGGCAGAGGAGTTCAGACTGAGTGGAGAAGCCTTTGATTGGTTACTAGGGGAGATAGAGTCCAAATTCAACCAGGCTATTGTGAGTACTACACCTCTTCCCACAGTCATCCTCTTTGGGGATTCCTAGGACAAACTTGTCCTTTTAAGGATTTTTCTAGAAGTTGAAATCTTTTGTTTTTACATCACCTTGATTTCCCAAAATATTATTCTAGCCTCCCCCAACCAGAGGGGGCATGCGTACACACACACACACACACACACACACACACACACACACACACACACACACACACACACACACACACACACACACACACACACACATGAATACTCTTTTTGAGGAGAAAAAGAAAGAAAGAAAAATAGTTCAGTAAAACTAACCCATCATATTGAAGTCCAACAGTGTATTAATTGTGCCACATGCATAGTCCTCTCATCTCTGCAGAGAGGGGAAGAAGATGTTCTCACATCACTTCTGAACAAGATTTGGTCATTAAAATTATGTATCATTCCATTTGAATTTTTTTTCTTTTCCATTTATACTTTTCTTTGTATACAGTATATGATTTTTCATCAGTTCACATCATGTATACTTCTATTCCATATATACATCATTTCACATTTGGCTCATTAATCTTTTACATTCATGTGTCAGAATTTATTGAGCCATTCCTCCGTTGATAGACTTCTGTTTTGTTCCAGTTCTTTACTACTACAGATGATTTCACCTTTCAAAAAGAGATAGAACCAACAAGGAGAAATTCTGATTCTTTAACAGGAAGTACCTGTTTGCTGGGATGTAAATGACCAATACCACCTTCTAGAATTTGTGATAGAGGAAAGGAAATTTGGGAATAATTTGACCATATACCTTAAATTTGGGGAAAGCAAATATAAGAGAGTCCTGAGCATAGATAGGAGCTCATGGATTAAAATTCTCCAGTGAATTTAGCCTGTGAAGGGGCAGCTGGGTAGCTCAATGGATTGAGAGTCAGGCCTAGAGACAGGAGGTCCTAGGTTCAAATCTGGCCTCAGACACTTCCCAGCTGTGTGACCCTGGGCAAGTCATTTGACCCCCACTGCCCACCCTTACCACTCTTCCACCTATAAGCCAATACACAGAAATTAAGGGTTTTAAAATAAAATAAAAGGAATTTAGCCTGTGGCAGATGGGATATAATCAAGAATAAAATTCTGAAAACATAGGGAAACAATTAGGAAGGAAAAATAGATTTTATCTGAAGAAACTTCATGTGAATGTACAGAAACTAAATAACTAACATAGATTTTTTAAAGACACATAGAAGATGAAAACCAGGTCATATAACCAAGGATGAACATACTGGCTATAGGAACCAGAGACAAAGACCAGTTGGATAGGAGTTAAAGTTGCATTGGGGGAAGGATGGGGAGGAGAGAGTTGCATAGGGAGAGCATATGGCCTAGGGGAGAATAATGCAACTTGTTTGGGGTGAATGGCTCCATTTTTATTTTGCTTGCTTTCTCTGCTAAAGAAAATGACTCTTTACAGGGAAATGACAGAACAAAAATGGTTAATGAGTTGGCAACAAAGATAGTAAGGCTCAAGTGAGAGTACCCAGCTGCCTTTGATATATTTAAGACCTCTGGCCCAAGTCAAGTACATATTATATACTAAAAGAAGTGGTACACGGGATTGCTAAATTACACTTAGTAATATTTGAAAGAGCATGGAAAACAGGAAAGGTGTGCCTCAAGATTGAAAAAGGGGGGGAGGGGGCAGCTGGATGGCTCAGTGGATTGAGAGCCAGGCCTAGAGACAGGAGGTCCTGGGTTCAAATCCGGCCTCAGACACTTCCTAGCTGTGTGACCCTGGGCAGGTCACTTGACTCCCATTGCCTAGCCCTATAACAAAAATAAAAAAAAATTAATACAGAAGGATATATATAAAAGATATTAGGGTTTAAAAAAAAAAAAAAGATTGAAAAAGGGCAAACATTCTAATTTCCAAAAATAAGGAAAGCAGCAGAGTCTATTAATTAAGAGACCAAAAAACTGGACTTCAGTTCCTGAAAAAAAATTTACTCAAATAGATAAAGGGGTCACTAATATATTTCCTAGTTACATTTTTTTTTTTTTTTTTTTTTTTTAACCCTTGTACTTCGGTGTATTGTCTCATAGGTGGAAGAGTGGTAAGGGTAGGCAATGGGGGTCAAGTGACTTGCCCAGGGTCACACAGCTGGGAAGTGGCTGAGGCCGGGTTTGAACCTAGGACCTCCCGTCTCTAGGCATGGCTCTCAATCCACTGAGCTACCCAGCTGCCCCTTCCTAGTTACATTTTAATCTGGTTCAGGTCACATGTTTTGATACTTCTGCTATAGAGATTAATAGCAAAACTGTGGAGAAGAGAGACGGCAACTAGATGATAACACAATTAAATGGTTTCAGAAGTAGTAAACTCAGGGTAATTTTTATTGATTCATTGTTAATATGGCAGAAGATCTCCAGTGGTATACTCCAGGATCTGTGCTGCTTAACATTGTTATCAGTGATATATAAAAACAAGCCAGGCATGATTCTCAGACTTGTAAATCATTCTAAAATAGGAGAGATGGCTCTCCTATGTTACAGTGATAGATCAAAAAGACAAGCTAAGCTAAAACATAGGGTTGAATTTATTTACATGAAATTCTGTAGAGATGCATGAAAAGTTTTATAATTGGAAATCAATCACAAGTGAAAGTATATGGAAAAGATCTACGGGTTTTAGTTGGCTATATGAGCTCACTAAGACACATTAGTGGTGTGATATATTAGTGAGAAAAGTTACTCTGATCTTAGGCTACATTAAAAAGAGGCCTAGCTTCCAGCAGTGAGGAAATGGTGGTCCCTCTGTTTTCTGCTCTATTCAGATTTCATATTGAAGTACTATGTTCTGGACACCACTGTTGAAGAAGGACATTAAAAAGCTAGGATGAGAAAAGGCCTGAGTCCATGTCATATAATGGATTAAAGGGGGCAGCTGGGTAGCTCAGTGGATTGAGAGTCAGGCCTAGAGATGGGAGGTCCTAGGTTCAAATCTGGCCTCAGACACTTCCCAGCTGCATGACCCTGGGCAAGTCACTTGACCCCTATTGCCTACCGTTACCACTCTTCTGCCTAGGAGCCAATACACAGAAGTTAAGGGTTTAAAATTTAAAAAAAAAAAAAAAGCTTATAATATAATGGCTTAAAGGAACTGGGAATGTTTATCCTAGAGAAGAAGACTCAGGGAATGTGATTGCTGTCTTCATTATTTGAAGGGTTTTCATGTGCAAGAGGGAGCAACCATTCTCTGAGCTTAGAGGGCTCAAATGTTAGAGAAACCTTCCATTCAATTCAGACTCTCTAGAGGTGGGAATAGGCTACTACCAAAGATGATAGTGGTTGCCTTTCCTCATGTTTTCAAATAGATGCTGAGTAACCACTTGCTACCTATGTTGTAATAGAGATTCCTTCCTGTTAGACTAAATGGCCACTGAGGTCCTCTCCTACCTCTCAAGTGATGTGATTATGTAGAATAGTACTGCTTTAAATATTTTGGTCTAATTGGCCCTTTCCCTCCTATCTTTGACAACATTTAAGATACCTAGCAAGTGGGATCCCTGAGTCAAGGGATATGAACATTTTTATCATTTTTGGTCTTTTTCCAAAATGGCTTACAGCTCCACTAGTAGTGTATTAGTGTACCTGTCTTTCTACAGCCCCTCCAGCACTGACTCTGAGGATCTCAGTGGTAAAAATAATAGGAGCAGGGTGTAATACAAGTATAGATAGGATTCATACTCAGCAAGCCTTTCTAATGCACTGCACTCTCTTTGTAGATATTTTATTTTTATTTTTATCAATTACATGTAATAACAGATTTCCACATGTTATTCAAAGTTATATGTTCCAAATTGTCTCCCTCCCCCTTCCCAGAGCTGGCAAGCAATTTGATCTGGGTTATAGGTATATTATCATGCAACACATTTCCATATTATTCATTTTTGTAAGAAAATAACCATAGAAAACCAAAACCCAAATAAACTAAAGTGAAAAATCATATGCTTTGATCTGCATTCCCACTCTTAACAGTTTCACACTCTTGCAAAGTACTATTTTTTATCTTTGAAAATTTTATTTAATTAATAAATTTAGGATATTTTTCCATGGTTAGAAGATTCGTTGCAGAGTACTATTTTAGATGCTAAGAAAAAATATGGAATTGGGATCCAAAAATTTAACCTGTATTAGAGAAACTCATAATGGCTTACAAATGCATAATGCTTCACTGTTTGATTTTCATTACAAACTATTATATTTAGATAGAACCCCGTTTAATAGTTGAGGAAACTGAGATTTAGAGATGTGTTTTGTCCAAAGAAGGCCTATGGTAAACTTTTTATAATATAACTTTGTACATTTATAATATGGCTTTGTACGTTTGTGATCACACACATACTGTGTGCATCTCTTCCCTCTTTCCCTTCCTCACTCCCCAACAGTGCTTTGCACATAGGCACTTGAAGATTTAAATAAAAGAGTAGAACAGTACACAGAAACAAGCAATGCATGTCAGGTGCTAGAAAGTAGTCTGTAACTGAAGAATGCTTGCGGGAAAATCCATGAAGGTTTTGATTTGTTTATGCCCTTTGTTCTTTCTGGACTCCCAATCCAAGTTTTTTAAAGAGTTTGGAGAAGGGAATGGAGAGCTACATCTTCTTTGACTTGTCGGTGAGATGAAATAAAGATTAGTTTCATATTTCATTCTGTTAACATTGATTTTTCCTACCCACCAGGCCCATCCTGGGGAGATGGTGGGAGCTCTAGCAGCCCAGTCCTTGGGGGAGCCTGCCACTCAGATGACCTTGAACACTTTCCACTATGCTGGTGTGTCAGCCAAGAATGTGACACTGGGTGTGCCTCGACTCAAGGAACTTATCAACATTTCTAAAAAGCCCAAGACACCCTCTCTTACTGTGTTCTTGTTGGGTCAATCAGCCCGTGATGCTGAGAGAGCCAAGGTAGGATTGGGAAGTCAGGGAAACCACTGACTGCAGCTCAGAGGAATAACAAAATCTACCTGTTATAGAAGGCATTTGAAATTCTTTCCAAGCATTGGTGGCCATTGTAGACCTTTATCATCAAATTTGATGCTAGATTCAGCCATGGGTTCAGTGTAATAAAATTTCTAAGCTTTGGGTATTGGGATGCTTTCATCTCCAGCTCTTTTTCCACATTGGTGATAAATAACTGGGTTCCACAGCTCTGTTACAGTAGGATCATCCATGTTCCTGTACTTTGTGCATCCTAGGACATCCTGTGCCGTCTGGAACACACAACTCTGAGGAAAGTGACAGCTAACACTGCTATCTACTATGACCCTAATCCCCAGAGCACAGTAGTAGCAGAGGATCAGGAATGGGTCAATGTCTACTATGAGATGCCTGATTTTGATGTTGCCAGAATTTCACCCTGGCTGCTGCGAGTTGAGCTAGACCGTAAGCACATGACAGATCGAAAGCTGACTATGGAACAGATTGCTGAGAAAATAAATGCAGGTGAGCATAGAAAATTGGCATGCGACATCTGCAGTCTGGTTAGAGCCATCAGAGTGGGAGACACCATCCTTGTCCTTGACATTCTGGAGCCCTGCTTACATTAACTTCTAGTCTGAGTGGTATTTATCATCCTCTTACATTCCTTCTTATGATTTCCATAAAAACATTTGATTTTAATCCCTTCCTCAGCTATCTCTTTTCCAGACTTAACATTTTCTGCCCCATTCCTCACAATTAATTGTTCAGGTTACTTGGTGTGGGTTCTTAAAAGTAAGAGAAAAGACCTAGTTTTCTACATGACATGAGAAAGGAGGGGCAGAAAGAGGAGTGAAAGGAATGACTGTTAAAGAAGCTCTGGGGGGCAGCTGGGTAGCTCAGTGGATTGAGAGTCAGGCCTAGAGACGGGAGGTCCTAGGTTCAAATCCAGCCTCAGACACTTCCCAGCTGTGTGACCCTGGACAAGTCACTTGACCCCCATTGCCCACCCTTACCACTCTTCCACCTATGAGCCAATACACAGAAGTTAAGGGGTTTAAAAAAAAAAATAAGCAGCAGCAGCTCTGGGGAGGGTAAAGAGGTCTGTTGATAAAAGCAAGAAGAGCAGACAGGAAAGGCACGTGGGGGTGGGAAGAACTCTCAACCTTAAAGACAACTTGATATTAACAGGTTTTGGTGATGACTTAAACTGCATCTTCAATGATGACAATGCAGAGAAGCTGGTTCTCAGGATTCGAATCATGAACAGTGATGAAAACAAGATGCAGGAGGTAACAAGGATTGAGGGAACTTGGATATGTTGGTCCCTAAGTAGATTAACGGACCTGTGGGTTGCCCAGAGATTTGGAAAGTTGGGTATGAAAGTCTATGAAAGGATACCAGAACAATTTGGACATAACTTTCCTTTTTTACTCCATAGGAAGAGGAAGTGGTGGATAAGATGGATGATGACGTCTTTCTGCGTTGCATTGAGTCCAACATGCTGACTGATATGACATTGCAGGGTATTGAACAAATCAGCAAGGTACTACCTCTAGTCACCATCTCTCATTAGTTTCCCTTGCTTTCCCTATCACCTTCTAATCTCACCCTCTCTTTTCCCTAGGTGTACATGCACTTGCCCCAAACAGACAATAAGAAGAAAATCATCATCACAGAAGATGGAGAGTTCAAGGCATTACAGGAATGGATTCTAGAAACAGATGGAGTGAGTCTGATGCGTGTATTGAGTGAGAAGGATGTGGACCCTGTACGAACTACGTCCAATGATATCGTGGAGATATTCACGGTAAGGAGCCTCCTGTTGGGTTTGCCTTGAATTCTTGATTGTATTCATAGATTTTTTAGGAAGGATATGATCATAGTTATCCTAACTACATTAGAATGTTATGCTGAAGAAATGTTATTCTGAAGTCTAATTCTTCCTCCTTGCCAAAAAATGATTGAAGCTCTTTTTTTTTTTTTTTTTTTTTTTAATTTAAATTTTAATTTTAAACCCTTAACTTCTGTGTATTGGCTTCTAGGCAGAAGAGTGGTAAGGGTAGGCAATGGGGGTCAAGTGACTTGCCCAGGGTCATACAGCTGGGAAGTGTCTGAGGCTGGATTTGAACCTAGGACCTCCCATCTCTAGGCCTGGCTCTCAATCCACTGAGCTACCCAGCTGCCCAATTGAAGCTCATTTTTATTCAAGTTATGAATGGTTTTCATGCTTTTTGTCTTCCTCCTTTATTTGCATTACTTCCACAATGTCTCTGCCTCAGGGAAACATTTCATGATCTGATAGAAAAAGGAGAGAGAAATAGGGAGCAAGTGTTGTCTATCCACCCCTCAGTGAATCTGGCTTGATATTCCATTTATCTTTTAATTATATTCATATTTTGCTGTTTAATTGTTTTCAGTCGTGTCAAGCTCTTCTTGGGGTTTTCTAGGCAAAGATCCCAGAGTGGTATACCATTTCTCCAGCTTATTTTACAGATTAGGAATTGAAGTAAAACAAGTTTAAGTGACTTGCCCAGGGTCACACAATATTTAAGTGTCTAACGTCAGATTTGAATTAAAGAAGATGAGTTTTCCAAGCTCAGTGCTCTTAACTACTATGCCACCTAACTGCCCATTATCCATAAAGGGTTCTCCTTTCATTTTGAGTCTCTCGTTATCTCCTAATCTATCCTCAGTAGGTCTAGAAGCAGAGCAGAGCCAATTCATTCAGCTAGTTGGCTACAATATGCCACAAACACTGTGCTAGGAAATAGGGCTATAAAGACAAAAGTGAAATGCTGGGTAGCAGGGTGTAGCATTCTGAATCCTAACTCCCTGCTTGCCTTGCACAGGTTCTGGGCATTGAGGCTGTGAGGAAGGCATTAGAGCGGGAACTGTATCATGTGATCTCCTTTGATGGTTCTTATGTCAACTACCGACATTTGGCTCTACTTTGTGATACCATGACCTGCCGTGGGCACTTGATGGCCATTACCAGGCACGGTGTCAACCGGCAAGACACAGGACCCCTCATGAAATGTTCCTTTGAAGAGACGGTAATGGCTGATACTTTTGGGGGAAAGTGGAAGAATGGGTAGGCAGGAAGCCTTGCAGATATTGAGGGGTATGAATAAAGAAGAAGAGAACCATTTAATTCTTCAGTCTCTTCAGTGACTAGGGATGGGTGATTGGACTTGGGGACTATTAAGCTGCTTTGTAACAATACTAAATGTCCCAAGCTTTTTAAACTCTCTGGTCCTCCCTCAGGTGGATGTGCTGATGGAAGCTGCAGCTCATGGAGAGAGTGACCCTATGAAGGGTGTGTCCGAAAACATCATGTTGGGCCAACTGGCCCCTGCTGGCACAGGCTGCTTTGACCTTTTATTGGATGCTGAGAAATGCAAGTATGGCATGGAGATCCCCACAAACATTCCTGGCCTGGGAGCAGCTGGACGTGAGTATTTTGGGGCAAGTAGGGTACCATAGGATTCTTGGATTTGGGAGATTTGGAATTGGGTCAGAAAGCCCAAGTCCCAAGGGAGGACCTCAGAACCTGACTTTTATTATGTTTTTTGTTTGTTTGTTTTTTTTTTATCAGCTACTGGCATGTTCTTTGGCTCAGCCCCCAGTCCCATGGGAGGCATGTCTCCAGCTATGACACCCTGGAATCAAGGGGCTACCCCTGCCTATGGAGCCTGGTCCCCTAGTGTTGGTGAGTAGCCCCAACCCAAGGAATGAGTTGAATGAACCTCCCTCTAGGCCATGCATGTCCCAATAGGGCACAAATCTCCAATAAAAACGTGCTTGCCAAAACTGTTCACCAGGGGCTGATTTTGAATGAATTAGGGTGTGGGTGATATTGGGGGAGAATGAAAATGGAGTAATTGGGAGAGGAAAGGAGCCCAAAAGCAGTGATTGAGGGGTGAAGAATGTGTGGAATTTACTCTTTGGCCCTAACTTTAGTTTTGTTGGGGTATTTTCCTCTCTGAATGCAGGGAGTGGGATGACTCCTGGAGCTGCTGGCTTTTCTCCCAGTGCTGCATCAGATGCCAGTGGCTTTAGTCCTGGCTACTCCCCAGCCTGGTCCCCTACACCTGGCTCCCCAGGATCTCCAGGCCCTTCGAGCCCTTATATTCCTTCACCAGGTAAGTATACACTCCAGGATTCAAGTTCAGATCTTTACGTACCTCTTCTGGGTCAGTATTTTGTTCATGCTTATTGCCCATCTTGTCTCCTTTTCCACAGGTGGTGCCATGTCTCCCAGCTATTCACCAACATCTCCAGCCTATGAGCCTCGATCACCAGGGGGTTATACCCCTCAGAGTCCTTCCTACTCCCCCACCTCTCCCTCCTACTCCCCCACATCTCCCAGTTACCCCCCCTCC